>NC_138048.1:50612725-50946438 GCF_964194185.1 Rhinolophus hipposideros | reverse complement strand
CTGCCTTTCTCTTGCTGCTCTTAAGATTCTCTCTTTGTTTTTAACCTTTGGCATTTTAATTATGATGTGTCTTGGTGTGGGCCTCTTTGGGTTCACCTTGTTTGGGACACTGCACCTCCTGGCTTTGTCTATTTTCTTCACCAGGTTAGGGTAGTTTTCTATCATTATTTCTTCAAATAGGTTTTCAGTTCTTTGCTCTCTCTCTCCTCCTTCTGGTACACTTATAATGTGAAGTTGATAGGCTTGATGTTGTCCCAGAGGCCCCTTAAACTATCCTAATTTTGTTGAATTCTTTTTTCTTTTTGATGTTCTGATTGGGTGTTTTCTGCTACCTTATCTTATAAATCACTGATTTGATCCTCTGGTTCATCTAATTTACTGTTGATTCCCTCTAATGTAGTTTTTTATTTCAGTTATTGTGTTCATTTCTGACTGGTTCTTTTTTTATGTTTTCCATCTCCATTTTTATGTTTCCTGTCTCTGTTGAAGTGCTCCCTGAGATCATTGAGCATCCTTGTAACCATTGTTTTGAACTCTGCATCTGGTAGATTGCTTGTCTCCATTTTGTTTAGTTCTTTTTCCAGAGTTTTGTTCTGTTTTTTCATTTGGGACATGTTTCTTTGTCTCCCCATTTCGGCAGCCTCCCTGTGTTTTTATGTATTAGGTGGAGTGACTGTGTCTCCTGGTTTTAGTGAGTGGCCTTAGGTAGTAGGTGTCCTTTGGGGCCCAGGAGTGCAGTCTTCCTGGTCACCTGAGCCAGGTGCTCCAGGAGTGTCCCTTGTGTTGCTTGTGTATGCCCTCCTGTTGTAGTTGATCCTCGGCTGTCATTTGCACATCAGTGAGAAGGATTGACCCTCGGGCTGACCCAGTGGAGCAGGATTCGCTTTAGTACGGCTCTGGTGTCTGCCCAGTGTGCCCTTTGTGTGTGTCATCTGCTGAGGCACCTCGGTGGTGCTCTGGGATTAAGTATTTTTGAAGGAACAATTTGTTAGTATGTTTCATAATATTCAAGCATGTTCTATGCATGATGCTCCTTTGTCATTTATTGTGAAGTCTAAGGCAAATCTGATCTTTTATTCTTTTGTCATGGTCTTGATTCTTATTTTTCTGCCTTAATCTTGTTAGGATCTTTTTTTTTTTTTTTTTTTTTTTTTTTTTTTTTTTTTTTTTTGCTGAAAATGTTTACATTTTCTAATTCATTACACATGGATTTCAAAAATTTGAAGCCTTAGGGGGAGGCCAGTTAGCTCAGTTGGTTAGAGTGCATGCTCTTAAGGTTGCTGGTTCGATTCTCACATAGGCCAGTGTGAGCTGCGGCCTCCACAACCAGATTGAAGACAATGACTTGAGCTGAGCTGCTGCTGAGCTGCTGGTGGACAGAAGGATGGCTCAGTTGGTTAGAGTGCGTGCTCTTAATAACAAGGCTGCTGGTTTGATTCCCGCATGGGATGGTGGGCTGCGGCCCCTGCAACTAGATTGAAAATGGTAACTGGACTTAGAGCTGAGCTGTGCCCTCCACAACTAGATTGAAGGACAATGACTTGGCTTTGAGTTGATGGGTCCTGGAAAAAACACTCTGTTACTCAATTAAGAAAAAAAAAAAATGAAAGCCTTAGAATTTTTTTCAATCCAGGAAGGATTTTTGTTTATTTTTAATTATACTGATGATTATTATTTCGGTTTCTTCTGATTTCTTCTTTAAGAACTTACATTATTTAAGTGTTGGTTCTTGGTTTTCCTTTTTCATCATCTTTCATTTCACTTTTTTAGGGGTCTTTGTTTCTCGGCATTCTGGCAGAGCTTCTTACTGATTTGGTTTCTTTTCTTTCTTTTTTTTAAAACTTTTATTTACTTTAGGTGTGTTTTTCCAGGATCCATCAGTTCCAAGTCAAGTAGTTGTTTCAGTCTACTGGAGGGCACAGCTCACAGTGGCCCACATTGGGATCGAATCGCCAACCTTGTTAAGAGCACCGTGCCCTAGCCAACTGAGCCAAGAGGCTGCCCCTGATTTGGTTTCTTGATTTCATTGATTTCAATGTCAGTTTTACTGCCCAGGTTATATGTTAGTTTTGCTATTTTGTTTTTCTGTCTTTTCATTCTTTTCTGAGTTAGCTCCATATTTATTTCAATCTGCCTGCTTTTTTGTTTTTGCCTGTTTTCTTTTAATTTTATCTTTTTCCTATAATTTTCAATATGATTCATATAATATCTTTAGTGTGTGATTTAAATAGGATTAACTAAATAAATTAAATGCAATAGACACTCTTACTATTTTAGTCCACAATCCTAAAAATTGTTATTATATTAAGGTTCGCCTTTATTTTGTTTTTAATCTTAAAGAGCACCTCAAATGGGCAGTAGCTCCCTGGGGGGTCGAGAATTCCTCATGCAAGCAGGCAGTGAACTATGGAACTCTGGCACTTGGGCTTAGTTATCCTATCCTTCCTAATGACTAGCATTGTGGATGCTCAATAAATATTTAGTTATTGAATTAATAGTTTCTTCTTTTTCCTTTTGTATCACATCTGTTTTATGCGTTTACTGTCTTCATTGTTTGCAACATTTTTAAAACTTAAAATAGATTATATTCATTTTCACACATTGAACTGGAAACAATTTCATTAGCCCTTTAAATATGCCTGTCTTCTACATTTACTTAGTCTTAGGTAGGTATTTAGTCTTAAGTCAGATAGAAAGTTGTGATTCACACCTACATTTGGGACATTATTCCTTTGGATACGAGCAGCATCACTCTTTCTTTAATGATATTCTTTACTCTTAGGAGAAGTCCGCTTTGAATACATCTAAAATATTGTCTCTCTCTTTAAAACATGTCCCTGGGCTCATCTTCCAGTCATCAGGTCAATCTATTTCTAAACCTGTTGAATGTGTTCTTTTAACGATTATGATATCAGTCGAATTATTCTTGGCACTGTTTGTGCTTTAATATTGACAGTATAAGCGGTTTTATATCATCATTCAAACCCTGATGGTATTACTGTGTGCCATTCTTTAGTTTTTATGATAGCCAATTTTATTCTTTTATTTATTTTTTTTCCTTCTGTATAATTGGGTGGCATAACAGTGTGAATTCATGACTCACGTGCATTATCTTTTTGTCTGGGGAGATAATTTGCTTTATTATTCATATGCTTCCAGAATTCAGTTAATTTTTCACTGGAGTAGAAGGTGGTAAGTCAAAGTCCTTGGCTCTGGGCCAAAATTATTATTTGTTTAAGATGTATATCTCAACCAGTGAGGGTTTCATAATCCTGATGCTGAGTGGTTTGTGCTTAGGTAATTTCTTGAGCTTTCTCTTAGTTGAATGATTTTCTTCTGGTCTCTTATTTCATCTCTTAGTTTATAAACATATAACTTACACTTTATAAAATTGTCTTGTTTGATGACTGTATGATTTCTGTTTTTGTTGACATTTGTTCTCTGTCCTTTTCCTTTATTTTCTCTTAGCATTTTTACCTTCTCCATTTTTCTTTAACATTTTGGGGCACTTCCTAAGTGGGCCATCTTTATTCATCACTGATTTACTTTTTCGCACTACCACATAGCTTATTCTGTTCTCAAAGCACATGGCCTTAATTTCCTGTATAAAGTATCAATTTTCTACATGTAGAAAGTTTTACTACATGCAGCTTTTTCTTTTATACTTTGGTGCATCCATCTTTATACTTATGTCTCTTCTTCACAAACTGCCCCCAATTATAATATAGTACAGTGTTTTCAATTAAATCTCACCTTTGTGAGCAACGAAGGAAAAAATCCAAAGCACAGCACTTACCACATTGTCTCCCTTTGTCTTCCTTGTTTAGCTTTGGAGTTATATCGGGTAGGTGCACAACCCTTCTTCAGTGCTGCTCTTCCCACACATACAACATAGGAACCACCAGTAGTGTGTTTGTAGTGGTTTTTGTTCCTTTACTTTTTTATACGTTTGTTTTTGTTTTTTAACAGGCAAAGTAAGCAGGTGTGTATCGACCTGGGGATGTTCTAGTGGGAAAAGAAAGGTGTCTTCTGTTTTTTGCCCCCTCTTCCCTTCCTCTTCTTCTTAAATCCTACTGCTCACTCACAGGTAGAGCCTGCTAAACACTGCCAAAAAGTTTAGGTAAATTTAAAGTTGAATATAAGATGACTCCTGCTATTTTTTAAAAAATTAAACTGCAGCTGAAAATCTTGCTTTTTGGCATACGTATAATGTTTTATTTTTTGGGGGGTGGGGTGATATTTGACTTTGGTAACATAAAAAATTAGATATCAGTATTGAAAATCATTCATTTTTGTATAAAGTGTTTTTAGATTTGTTTTCTTTTGCATTTCTACATAGGTTTATTTTTGGTCACATATGAAATGTCTACATTTTATTTTTAATTTTTTCACCTATTGTCTATGTTTTAATAATTAAATGTATATGATACTATTAAAATAACTTATGGAAAAGTTTAATGTGCGGGGTGGCTGGTCATCTCAGTTGGTTAGAGCGTGGTGCTAATAACACCAAGGTTGCTGGTTTGATCCCCGCATGGGCCACTGTGAGCTGCGCCTTCCTTAAAAAAAAAAAAAAGTTTAATATGCTACAGTATGCTGATAAAGACAGGCATATCATTTGCTGCTGTCATTTAGCAAACCCTAGCAACTTAAATACAAGAAACTAGCTTGAAATATGTGCCAATAATGGATTTTATTATAATAGCTGGGTGTTTTTTTTTCATTACCATCTTAAAGGTCTTTTTTTTTAATTGTTTTTCTTCGATTTGCTTTTGTCCAGATGACAGAAAATAATTTTTGGTTGAAGAAGATAGAAATTAGTGTTTCAGAAGCAGAAAAGCGAACTGGAAGAAACGCTATGAACATGCAAGAAACGTATACTGCTTACCTCATTGAAACAAGGTGGGTGATCAGAATTAGGCCTACGTTAGGTAGGAAAAACTTTGGTAGCTATGGATATACATTCTATTGGATAATGGAATTGTTTACAGGTCATCTTTTTAGGGATTGTGAGGTTTTCTTTGTTTGTTTCTTTGTTTTTTAACAGATAAAGTAAGCAGGTGTGTCTTTTACTAGTGTACTTTTTTTTTTTTAACTAAAGTGATGGTTTTAATGGGATCCAGAGATATGGTTACAATTACATAGTCCGACACAAAAACCTCTGGGTGATCAGGAGTTGGAAGGTTACAAAATAATGAGGATAACACTGGGTATAGAAGAAAAGCTGTTCCAGAACCTCAGGAGGCAGGCTAATGTGGCCTCTCCTTAAGGTCCTGTCTGTGGCCACCCCTGGAGTTCATCTTGCCAAGGTCAAAGCCACCTCTGTCCCCACCACTCTGGCCTCCTTGAAAGCCCCCATGGTCCCCACCTCGGCCTCGGGAGCCACCTTGATCATAGCGTCCCCCCCACCACGAGCAACTCCATAGCCACCCGCCATGTGGGAGCCTCCTGGGCCCCCCGGGGCCGTCTGGTTTAGGGCCCTACACTGGTTGCATTCATTCCTCCAAGAGAAGTTCATGTTCGCACATATGTCAGGTTAGGGCACTTCCAGCCCCTGGCTCACCGCTGTCCCCTGCTGGGGAAACTGCCCCAGCCACCGCCACCTCTGCCGTAGCTTCCACCCTCCACGGCCCATGGGTCCTCTTCACCCTTGGCCTCCACGCCCACTGCCACCACCCCATTGAAATCTAGTTGCTGAGTAGTAAATGAGAGACCTTGATAAGATTCCAGATAATTCTTTACCATCAAACCAGTCAGTAGCCGCTTTAGCAGAAGGGGGGTCATCAGATGACACCATTGCTTCTCCCTTTGGCTTCCCGTTTCCCTGTCCACATACAGATTAATCATGGGCTGTCCTGTCTTGTTCATCTTCATAATGCCAATCTGCTTCAAGTAGTCGGCCACAGACTCTGTGGTGACATTCTTGCCCAGGCCCAGATGGTCGCGGTGTCAGAATTGCCCTGTTCAGAGTCATGATGTGATCCTTGGTCCTGAGGGCCACCAAATTTATTGAAGCCACCACAGTCACTTCCGCCTATGCCACCTTTGCCCCCACAGTCACCTCCACAGCCTCTGGGCTCATAGCCACCACTGCTGCGGTTGTAACCACTGCCCGGCCCTGGCCCCCTCCGCCCTGCTGGCCTCCCCTGTAGCCACCGTCACCACCAGTCTGGTCCTGACTGCCGCGCGGCTCACGGGGCCTGAGCTTGGCCAGAGTTCCCTCTACCACCACTCCCCCCCCCCTCGCCCCCCTCCCACTGCTCCGGGCGCACTGCTTCTGGCGTCCGTAGCCCTGAGGGGGCTTATAGGAGCTTTGCCACCGTGCATAGTGGTGCTGTCGGCCCCCATAGCCAGGCTGGGGACCCCCACTCGGGGGCTGCCCATCATTGCTGCTCTGAGAAGTGCTCCCCTAACTTCCCGAGGTGCTGCTGGCCGTAAGACGAAGAACGCTGGCCGCCGCCACAGCCACCCATTGCGCCCTGTCCCCGGGGAGCTGACAGCGCTGCAGCCTGTGCTCTGGGTCTGTCCGGCCAGGGCGGAAGTGTCCGCTGACTGGTGTCACCACCGTACGCTCCGTCCATAGTGCTGATGGCTCTGCTGGGCATCGCCCTGTCCAGGCGGGGTGGGGTGGACCCCACAGCTTTGGGCTGCTTGTTGGGTAGAGCCGTTTGAGGCCATGGTGGCGCATGGACGCAGGGAGATTCTGCCACCACAGGGCACCGTCGCCGAGAGGACTACTGTTATACTATGATAGTCTTGGTAGCTATAGGCCGATTCTAATGTACTCGTTCTGTGGTAAAGGGAACGTTAGTGGAATACTTTGGGGATCTGGAATGTTACTTGACACATGCTTTGGTGGAGTTCTTGGTGTTAGATACAATCCCTGTGCAATTTTGAGAACGGAGACTAGCTTCTCAGGGGTGTATTAAGTAGACTTAGGTAAGTGGAGATGGTTAACAACGAAGTTGAGGAGGAGAATTTAAGTCATTTTAGGAAAGTTGGGAATTACAGAGAAATTAATGAGAAAACAATGGATTGAGAAACCTTGGGGTAAAATTGATAAGATAAAATAAATCATGGAGAAAGAAATCAAAACTTACCAGAAAAGTTGCCTTTTACCTCATAAGGAAAAAGTTAAAGGAAGTAGATTGTTTTGTCTGGAGAAAGGCAAGGGAAGGCTCAATTTATTTTGCCAGTTATAAACAGTTTATACAAAGAATATACTGACTAGGTCTTCACTTTGCAGACTGAGCAGAAACACTTTCAATTAAAATAGATATGAGAGAACTTTTTGATAGCCAGTGAAAATAATAGGACTACCTGACCTAGTTGATAAAGTTTTACCCATGTTTTACTGTAAATACATTTTTAAGAAAAATAAAATTTAAACCCTCCATTTTCATAGGTTTTACCAAAAGTCTCCGAGTTTGCCTTAAGGCTAAACTTTCCAAGGCTTTCTCCCAGGTCTGTGATCCAAAATGAAAGTTAAAATCTTGGTGAAATTCGTTTAATCTTCAGACAATTCTGAAAATCCTCTTTGTAAATATAGTTGCTTTTCTCTACCAAAAAAATAAAAGAGAATCTTTTAAAAGTTAGATAAATTTGTGTATAATAGGAATTTTAGGAAAAGAGAGAAGATGTGTCTTTTTAAAATTAGCTCATTTTGTGACGTGTATCACAAAGATTTTTAGAAAGGTGATTAAAAAAAAAAGGCCATGAGAGAGTTTCCTTCTTTTTAAGTTAAATTAGCCACTTAAAACAAAAAAAATCATACTTCATAAATTAGTATTAGCTCTAGTTTTCCAAATAAAAATTTAACTTTAGAACTAATAAGGATATTTTAGTATGTGCCTATTTCTTTACCCCGTTGAGCGATGAAATTTACTGCTGGGAGAGTATCTTGATTTGCATAATCTGGAATAATTTATAGTTGTTTACTCTTGACTTTGAAATGAATTGAGTATCCTAATTTGAAACTGGAAGTTAGAAGTGTCTATACTTGAGTAACATAGCTAGACTTTGAATACATATTTAGGTGGATCATAAGTAAATGTGTGGTACACAAAAGCATTATTGAGTTGACTTTTATCATTGTGTTTCATTATAAATTTATTTTAAAATTGGTTCTCAGACTTTGAAATATATAGGAATCATATGGAGAATTTATTAACAGCTGCAGGGTTTTGGATGGGGTCCAGGAATTTACATTTTTAAATCAAAACTCTAGCTGTTTTTGAAGCAGATGGGCCATGGACCATACTTTTGATTATCTTTTAAAGTACAAAGACTTTAAATTTTAAGAGTCAAATTTAGCTGACTTTTTTCTTTATGATTTGTGTTTTCCCTATTTTGAGAAATTCTTGCCTACTCCATATTATATAGATATTCTCTGAGAATTGCTGTTTTGAGTAGATTATTTTGTAAATACCTGTAAGGTTAACTGATCTTCAACAACTATAGAACGAATTTCTTAATTATATAAGATTCTTGCTGTAATTTAGTGTTATTCAGATAACCTTGAACAATATAAATATTGAGCCTTGATGTTAACTAGAAGTTGAACTTTTATCATATAGCTTACCTACCTACTCTTTGGATACAAATAGAAAGCCCATTTAGCAATTGCCAATAGTGTTGTAGTTTAGTAAGCTAAGATTGATAAGGCTAAAGTCACTGGTCACTGGTTTTTAATTTTTCCAGAGGTTTTGTGTTTTCCTGTTCATAGAAGATAAACCCTTTTAAAATAAATAACAATATGCCTCTTTTAGAATAGGTAAGAATGCCTTGGTGGTTTGGGAGGCAATATGACATCATTACTTAATTCTTTTAGTAATTTGTGAAACGGGGATAATGATACTATCTTACGCTATTGTGAGGGTTATGTTAGATGTTGCTTGTAAAACCAATTATGTGCTACTAAATATTTAAGTGATTGAACACATGGGGTAGTTTTGTGGTCTGTTCTTGGTCTGTTTCCAATGACTAGATCCTGCTTTAAGTGGCCTTTTTTCTTTTGAACACTTAGTAGGTCTTTTAGGTGTACTGCTTAGAACCTGTTTATCTACTTATTAGGAAGATATGGGTTCTGTTGGTAATGATTTTGAATAATGTGAATTTTGATATGAACCTAGATATTTTTTTCCACTGAAGTTGAAAATCTGAATTAGAATAATATTAATCATAGTTAATGGTTAGGTCAATTCTTTAAAATGAATTACGATTTAATAATCCATCATTTTTGCTATTGGAGCCATTTGTGCATTTTGAATTTTAGAATTTGTTTCTTTTTATTACTATTCAATAAAAATTTAGTGGCAAACTTAATATATAAATAATAAAAACATTGACTCTTTTGTGCTGAATATGACATAGTATATATACTCATATACTTTCTCAAGACTTTATTCCGAGACTGATTTAGCTTCTGTCCTTTTATGCTCTAATGTACAAATGCAGTTGTGATTATATGCATGTTTCTTGAAGGGCTTGTATGTTATTGTCAAGCAGACAATTGAAAAATAAGAAGGTCCTGATAATGTTAAGAAAACTGATGCTTTCTAACAGTGATTATGCTAGCAGAAATCTTAAATCGTCAAAATAATTTCAAATATCCTGTATATGATTTTACCCTAACTTCCCCCAACTATAAGTTGAACTTATATGGGTGAGACATGGCATTGCTTGCAGCTCTTTACATTAAAGGTAGGACTAGAGATGAATTTTTACATCTTCCCCCGCCAGTTAATTAACATTTTGTTTTGAGGATATTTCCTGGTTCTTGAATGCATCCGATTCATTTATAACCTCAAACCAAAATTTTTGCAGTATCTTGGTCTTCGGCAGGAATGTTCTTGCATTGTGGCAGAAGTGCAGTTAAAAATACTTTTTATTTAATGCAACAGTAGCTAAGCCAGATTTCACTGTAGTATAAAATCAATTCTTATACATGGACTAAGTACACTGAAGCTTTTAGAATGTTCCTAATATGACTACTTTTCTTGAGCCCAATAGGTTTTCTATCACAGAAGGGCAATGGTTAGGAGTGAGGGCTTTGGAATCAGAAACTCTGAGTATTGTACCACAGAGCAGTGTGATTGTGGGAGGAGCACGTGCCGTGCAGCCGCTTCCTCACTGGTAAATGGGGGCCATAATGTCAGGTTGTAAGGATTAAGTACGATAAAACATGAAAGTTCTTTACTCAGTGCCTGGTTCATAAGCATCAGTAAATGGAATTATAAAATTTAAAGGAGGTTGTGTGTATGTATTTGCGTTTTTTAAAAAAATAATAGAAATCTTATTCTATTTCTTTTCAGGTCAGTGGAACATATTGATGGTCAGAGTGTCCTCACAGACTCTCTATGGAGGCGGTATAGTGAATTTGAGTTGTTGAGAAACTACCTTTTAGTTTACTATCCACATATTGTTGTGCCACCTCTACCAGAAAAAAGGGTAAGAAGTGAAATGGCAGTATAGTTAAGAAGTATTTAACGTTGAGACTATTCTTCATGATTATTTTGTTTACCTAGGCAGAATTTGTTTGGCATAAACTCTCTGCTGACAATATGGACCCGGATTTTGTGGAAAGACGACGAATTGGTTTAGAAAACTTCCTTTTGAGAGTTGCTTCACATCCCATCCTTTGTAGAGACAAAATCTTCTATTTGTTTTTAACACAGGTATTTTTCTTTTATTTATTTAGTTTTTTAAAAAAATTCATTTGAATTGGGATTTTTTAAATTTTAAATTGTGGAATCCTTATTCTTTAAAAATTTTTATTTTTATTTTTTAATTGCAGTTGACATATCAGTTTCAGGTGTACAACATAGTGATTAGACATTTATATAACTTACAGAGTGATCACCCTGTAAGTCTAGTTGGAATGCTATCTTAAGGATCCTTTTGGAGCAGTTTTGTTCATTTGAATACATTCTTTGTTTTGAATTTCAAAATTATTGGCTACATCATTCTTTTGGCTAACGTTTTTATACTTAAAGATACTGAAAATAGTACTTTTTGGTATCACTTAAATGATGTCAAAGTTAGTCTTTAATTTTTTGAAGCCCAAGTTGTAAAATCTTGGGTTCATCTTTTGTTAATCTTTTGGAATCAGTATTGGGTATTTAATTTTGAAGCGAAAAGATTTATTTTATCCATCCATCCATCCATCCATCCATCCATCCTATCTATCCCATCTTCCCTAAAAGAAGAATAGAACGATAGGTGTTTTACTTAATTTGGAATGTACCTTATGTTGTATTATTTTGCAATGATTTCTAAAATGAACTTGTAATTTCCAGGAAGGTAACTGGAAGGAGACTGTGAATGAAACTGGGTTTCAGCTGAAGGTAAGAACATTTGTATGAAATAATTTGCCGTGTTCCTTTACAATCGCCAGCACAGGCCATGCGCTTAACGAGTACTTGGTATTTATTGAATGAGTGAATGTTTGAAATAGACTTTGCATCTAATATCGTTGGGTAAGGTTTTCAAAGAAACACTGCAATGTAATTTTGATTTGTGTGATTTTAGTTACTAGTGATATTATAATAGCATATTTATGAATTTAGTTCTATTGGGAAAGAACATTTTGAAGCAGTAATTTAAACGCAAGCTGTAGAGTTGTCCCACGTTTTACTCATATTATACTTTGCATCACTTTTTTCTTTTTTCTTCCCTCTGTTCTTACCACTGCCATTTGGCAATGGTGTCCCCCCATAATTGCTTACTCTTTATCAGATATGAAAAACATTTCTGAAGAATTGAGCTTGAGTTTTCCAATCATAGTAAATAAACTAAATGATGAGCCATCAGTCATGTTTCTTCTTTCTACTGGGACATGCTGGCCAATTTTGAGTTGCACCAGAGTCATTTTGAATTAGCATTTGTTAGTGATATAGGCTTATTTAGTTTTTGTACAGCTTTTCAAGTTTAGTCATTAGAATTAGTATTAGGGAGTGAAATTGTTATCTAAAAATTGAAATGGTGGTAAAATGGCCACCCCTAACTCCACTCTGCTCTCGCTGTTGTCCCCAAAAGTAACACTGATTGTTGCACATTTTTGAAAGTCTTCATCTCTTGTGTAAATTGAATAATTAAAAAAATGTAAATTGATATAATACATTGATGCGTGATTCACATGATAATACAGTAACAAAAGTTCAATGGGTCTAGGTGAGAAGAACAAAATGTCTTTACAGTAATTATAAAAACACACCCCCTAGAGATTTATGAATTGCAATATTAGTTATTTGAAATTTAGCACAAAAAACAAACTAGGAAGAGAAAACATTTTTCTGCACAGAAAATATGATCAGGTATCTAATTCTGTCAACATGAAAAAATTAGAATTTTCTTAGCTGTACATAGTACTTTATGGTGCTCAGAGAGAATACTAGAATTTTAGTTTCGAGATGGATTTGAAATAACTCTAAACTTTAAAAAATTGTATTTTGATAGGGTTTTCTGAGAACTACTCTAAGATGTTAGGAGCTAAAATAAGGAAAAGAGGAAACTAAAATATAATTGTTTTGGTGATGTCTCTTTATATAATGGAAAATTTTAAACTTTTTAGTCATTGATTTATTTAGTCATTAGTTTATTAACTAGTTATCAGTTGTTTGTCCTTGAACCCAATTTTTGGTCATGATTTTGGTAACCTTGAGAAAATTCTTGAATTTCTCCATCCATATAGACTATGCTGTTTACAGAATGCTTTGAATCTTGTGTGTAGGTTTAAGTGTTCATATATAATATATCATATCTGGGTAGCCTTATGGTAAAATCTTGGTTTTATTTTATAAAGTCTTTGAAAAGTAATAATACTTAATATACAATATAAATAATTTGAAAAGTCATGGACCAGAAATAAAATGTATGGAGAGAATTTGGAAATCTATGTGTCTTGCTGTATTCCTTATTTTATTGTGTCTGTTTCTTGTTTTAAGTCCTTTCCATTAAGGAAATGAGATCTTTTTGGACCTTCAAACACATATGTACATGCATTCATACTATACAAACATATGAATATGATGTTGCATATATGTATATGTATACATATACATTTACATATATATAGTTACCTTTCATTTATCTGGAGGTCATGTTTGGCAGTTACAACTAACCTGACCACAGTTGAAAGTTGGGATTTAAGCAAAATTGACTTCTGAGATGTCCAGATGAATATAGTAAGTCTTACTACTATACTTACAGAAATACTTTGGTCCTTTAATGGTAGAACCCACTTAATTTTATTATAGTAATTCAAACAGACTTGGCTAATTTCTAGGTTACAACATATTAGAAGAAATATTAAAAGGTCTAAAAGTCAGTAATACTATTGGAGACAGGCACACTGTGACCATAGTGAAAATTGACAGCTGAGCCTGATAGCAAGAAGTGATAACAGTGATATGAGAATCAAACCCTGCAGTATTGGGGCCAAAGCCCCATGTACCTGGGTAGCTCCTAGAGCTTTACTACAATCACAGATGGTTCAGTATTAGTTGTTTATAGTGGCTACCTGGAGGCCTCAGGAAGAAAAGATTGAATTATGCTTGCTGTGTATTCGTAATTCAGTGATGCTTTCTTCCTTTTACTTTAGCATGCAGCTAGTTATTTTTTTTTTTTAAATTCACTTTTTCTTCAAGTGGGACCAGCCAGCTTTGTGCATCTAAGTTTGTTGGGATTGTTTGTTCAAAATACTGAATCCTAGAGTTCATCCCAGACATATTGATTCTCACTCCCCTAAAATTTGACAACCATTGCTGCAAGGTGATAGGTAAGAGTAGTTTTTAGGAAGATAATTTTAGAAAGAGTGCCAACAATGGTAAAAAAAAAAAAAAAGAAAAGAAAAAGTTTTTTAGAATCTAAAGGAGTATCTTATCTGACTATTATTAGCATTATACTTGTGTGTTTATTGTGTGCTAAGCATTGTACTGTAATATACTGTGGGTTTTTCCCCCCACTAAGTATTACCTCAGTACCTTTGAGGTTAGTTCAGTATTATTCCGATATTTTAGATGAGGAACTCTAGAAATTGACTTATCCAAGATCACATAGTTATAAGAGATGGAGTCTGAATCCAAGTCTAGGCCTAAATCAAAGCCCTCCTTAATTACCATCCCATATTACCTCTGTTTTCACCTATTAGGTATGTAATTAATATATATAAAAATGGTTGGTAAATGAAGTGTTGGAAACTATATTTCAGTGAAAATGAGATGATTCTGAATCAGACCAAATATTTATAATTTTACAAGAATATTTGACCTTGGCTATTGGATTGTCATCCTCACATTAAAATGAAATGTCAGGTTACTTTAATTTTCCTTTTTTCAGACATGTTTAATTTAATCTCTAGTTTGGGCCTACCAGATTAATGTTTTCTTAAATCTTAGAGTAATTATTTATTATACCCAGCAAAATAATTATAAAAATTTAGTTTCTTTTTATCTGTGCTCTATTTAACATAAGTATGAACAACAAATCTTTTCATCACTGCTGTATATTGGCATTCTTTTTTCTTAAATATTTATATAATACTCATTAATCAATTTAGTGAAAGGAGAACAGAGTTTATCTCTAGCGTAATGAACATATAACATAAACTAATGAGTTCAAAGTAATCATTTTACCTTGGTTAACTCAATAAATTACTTACATGAAAAGAAATGTTGTTCATATGCCTAAACCTGAAATGAATTTAGGCTGACTCAGAAGAATCCAGAACCCTGTCTGTTGCTTGGAGCAGAGACTGCCAGAACGAAGATCTAGGCCCGTAGGATCTCTCTTAATCTGTGTACTGCACAGGAACTCCAAGAGAGCTGATGTGGAGATTCCAAATGCTGGGTGCCCACAGTGTCAGGTACATTAGGTGCTGTGGATACACTAGTGAATGATCTGGAAACATTCAGAAGCTCCATGTTCTTATGGCATATGTATTTTAGTAGTTGGAGACAAATTAAATTTAAATAAGATACTTTTAAGTAGTTGTAAATGATATTAAGGAAATAAATCATCATTGTGTAACAATGTGACAGCAGAGATTTTTTCCCAGGCATTATTTTGAGATAGGTGACAAAATGGAGATACTTTTGAGAGTAAAAAGAGGCATTGTAAAAATTAGACTAGGATAGCAGGCGTAAACCAGGACTGTCCTGGGCAAGCTGGGTCATGTGGTTGAAGAGGTAACATTTGAGCTGAGACCTGAGTAATAAGAAACCCGAGATGGAGTCAACCTATGGGTCCTGTGTTAGAGAGAGGCCAACTTGGGTGGTGGTTTCCTAGGCGAGGTTTGGAGGAAGGTAAGAATCAGGAAATGAAATAAAGGAAAGATAAGGTCCAGGACAAGGAAAGGAAAGTACGTAATAGGAATTGGAAAGGGAGAGGGAGGTGGGTTTTAAAGGAGAACATGGGAAAGGTGGTAATTTGGAGCTATATAGAAGAGTCAGGGTTATTTTCCATTCAGCTGATACTTACGAGGTGTGATCTAAAAATACGGTGAATGTTTTTAAAAATTTACTACAATAAAAGACACAGTGCCAGTAATCCCCCTCCGAATACTCACCCTCACTTCGAACACACTTATCCCATGGTTCTTGTCCCTTTCTGAAGCAGTTCTGGAAATCTTCTTTCGCGAGTCTTTATAGTTGCGCTGTGTGGTTGCCTTGATGTCCTGAATCATTTTGACTTTGCGGAAGAGCCAGAAGTTGTACAGTGCCATATCTGGTGAATAAGGTGGATGAGGACACACTGTAGTGTTTTTATTTGACAGAAATTGCCATACCAGAAGCAGAGTGTGACACGGAGCCTTGTCATGATGGAGGATGATTTGTGGCACACTTTAAAACATACCTTCTCTCAGCCACCACACCTTCTCTCAACCGCAGCTCTCACCCGACTGACTGCACCGAACAAGTTGAAACTTGTCACACACTGTTACTAAGGTTCAATACGCTGCTTCCTGTATTGAAGATCCCTGCCTTTCCGTTGGATGGCACTCGGCAGCAGCATTCACTGTATTTTGTGATGACACCTTGTATTGCATGTCTCTGTTGTGCCAGGCACTGTGAGACATTGGGATACAGCAACGAACAAAGTAGAAAGCAGAGTCAAGTATTGCCATGGCAGCCTTTGTGCAAGTCCAGGGAGCACCGCTCACAGTGTGTTTACGCGTAACTCTTACAGTCTAGTGGACAGCTAAGAAACAGTTAAGATGATTTCAGATATTGGTATGTTAAAGGAAATAAAACAGGGTGGTATGAAACAAGGATGTAGGGCTTTTTAATTCTATTTTTAAAATTAATTTATTTCTAATTATAGTTGATATGCAATATTATATTAGTTTCAGGTATACAACATAGTGACTCAAAATGTATACACCTTACAAAGTGATTACCACAGTAAGTCTAGTATCTGCCACTGTACAAAGTTAGGATATTTTTGACTCTATTCCTATGCTATCCATTACATCCCCACGACTTATTTTATATCTAGAAGTTTGTGCTTCTGGGAGGGCTTCTTTAGATATTTAATGGGGAATCTGATAAGATCAATGATAACCTGTCAGATTTAGAACAGTCAAGGTAGTTTTTTAGAGATCTAGCTTTGGGGAGAAGTTTCTGGTTTGGTGACATTTTAGGCAACTTCTTTTTATGGGATCTTGTGAAATAATGAAGCAGATTGAGGTGGGTGTTGTGATGGACCTGATGGAATGTTTGGTAAGCGAAGGGTAGGATAGTTTACATTTTATATGACTTCTAAATTGATACATTGGTGATATTAAAAGTGAAAAATAAATTGGTGGTGTTAAAAATATGAAATTGAAGAAAAGGTACAAATGAAAATTTTCTTTTTTTACTGATGGTTTTTATGTAATTTCATCCTCATTTAAAGAATCATATTTGCATGTGACTATAAAGTCCTTAACACTTTACTTAGTGATATTACTTAAAGGACGTTAGGAAGTAACATATGACTTAAATTTATAGGTGCTTTTATTTGTAAGGACTTTTTCCATTATTAGCTCATTTGCACTTGAGATGTAAATAAGGCCAAGAATTGGTGAAAAAACTGATTTTAGAAATAAGAGAATACACTGAAATCAGTGACAAATTAAGATTCTTTAGATAATCTAGATGCTTCTGAATTTCTTTTGGTCTGAAGTTCTAGGAGGCTGAGTTTATGGACTAGCATATTTGTTGCATTTTTAAATTTTCTTAGCCAAGTAATGTGGGGAGCCCTAGTATTTTTGCTCTGTTTTGTCTGCTTTATTATTTTGGGAATATTTGTAATTGTGGATTAGAAGTTGGAATAATATAAAATTTTCAGTGACTAAACCACATTATGAAATCGATTCTTGATTGAGCTACCTGTTACTGAATGCTGTAGTTTCTGTGCTTGGTCAGAAAAGGAATTTGGTGTTTTTTTTGTTTTTGTTTTGTTTTTTATGAGAACTTAGGATAGATTTGGATATATTAACTATAAATTTATACATTGAAATTATTATTTAGTGTTGATCCTTCTGTTTCTCCTTTGACATCAGTTATCTAGAAATATGAAAAGATGATTAAAAAGTTGTGTTGTCTTGTAACACTTTCTGCCAGCTAGAAAGAACTTGGGTGTTATCTATCTTGTTTTACTTTAATACAATATTACTTCAGGCGTTTCCACATTTTCTAAAATACTGATCATGAAAATGAGAAAAGCCAATGTACATTTGGTTTGGATTCCATCTGAGAACTACCTTCAGTAATACACAAGCTTCAAAGCAGTACTTTTATTTAGTTTATCGATTATTGCTTTTCTTGATTTAGAGAAAAATTAAACTTTTTTCACAGGATCTAGTCTGAGTTACAATAATGCAGAGCTATGTGCCTATTAGCATGTTGGTGTTTACAGTTGTTTTACTTTGATATCATTGAATGCCATGTATTCAGTTTAATTTGTAACATTTTTGTAGTGGTTTCAAAAATAACTACTAAGTTGTTTTTTTAGGAATGTTGAATGTGTTTGACACAAATGATGTGAAGAAAACTGTACTTGAGCATCTTAATTCTAAAAAGAAAATAAAACTGTTTGGATTTACCCTGAAATATAATTGTATTAAGTGAATAAATTATTTTTTCCAGGCAGACTCCAGGTTAAAAGCGCTTAATGCAACATTCAGAGTGAAAAACCCAGACAAGTAAGGTTTTGTTTTAATAACAGTTACAATGTTGTTTTGAATGGTGCCTATAAATCGATTTAATTTTTCATTTCTGAATGTATGCACTTTATTTGCTAAATATTTTAAATAGTAATTCACATTTAGTGAAATCCTTATATAGTGTCAAACTGATTTTGAAATTTGATGACTTTATTGGGGTGAGGGTTTTAAGTGTCTGAAGTTTTAGAAAGTTAAACCACTGCTTTTTTCCTAGAAGGATTTATTAAATGTTGTTGAAGATATAAGAAAAATGAGAAAAACAATTTGAATTTCACATAAAATAGCTTTTCTTGTATGAATTTGCTTGTCAAAAATGTACAAAGCTCAAGATAAGATTATATATTTTAATAAACTTTCTACTTTGCTTACCAAGGAAACTTGATAAATGTATACTAGTATAATCCTGACAGAGATATATTTATATGACAATTATTTGACATCATTAACATCAGTTTGGTGTTTGTGAGAGCATTTCTAATTTAAAGGAAACTAGTATATTCAGAAATAACTTTTCTTAAGATGGGATTTAGGTATTTCTTAAGATTTTGGTTTCTCTCATTCTCAGAAAGTGGTGGATAATTCAGGCTCTTCATTATATGGACCTTTACCTGGCATGTGGTTCATCTGAGTTTTTCATAGAAGTGTACTTGGGCAGATGAGGCTTTTCCATTTTTGGAGACTAAGTTTATGAGGTCTGTTAGAATTTCTCTAGTTAGGTCTTCAGCCTTAATTTCTAAGTACTTAGCAGACAAAGGCCAAGTTTGCATATTCTGATAGCCTATTGTGCCTGACTTTATAAACTGTAATACGTTAATATAATGCCTCTGGTTTTTTAATATACATTTTGAGTATAAAATAATAAATATTTTAAAGTTTTGTTAATTAGGAAATTGTGATGGTAACCATTGAGGTGTTTTTGTTGTTGTTGTTGTTTTAATGGACTTTATTTCTTAGTTTTAGGTTCACAGCAAAATCAGCAGAAAGTACAGACTCCCATGTGCCCTCTGCCCCTACACGTGAACAGCCACCACATACGCACGCACAGCCTCTCCCACTCCATCAGCACCCTCACCAGAGAGTACGTTTGTTAAAATTGAGGAACCTACATTGATGGACACATCATTATCACCCAAAGTCCATAGTTGACATTAGGGTTCACTCTTGGTGGTGTACATTATATGGGTTTTGACAAATGTATAATGACATGTGTGCATCATTATAGTATCATACAAAGCATTTTCAGTGCCCTAAAAATCCTCTTCGCACTGCCTGTTTATCCCTCCCTGCCAGTTAGTCCTGCAACTACTGATCTGTTTACTGTCTCCATGGTTTTACCTTTTCCAGAAAGTCCTATCATACAGTATGTAGTCTTTTCAGATTGGCTTCTTTCACTTTGTGATATGCATTTAAGGTTCCACTAGGTTTTTTTTTAAGGGTTATAATGACATCCATGATATCTAAACGATGTTCTCTAGGTTAAGAACTAAAATTATGTTACCCTCCAAAAATAGCTTTGGAAGACCTTATAAGTAAAGTTTATCACATTGATGGATGTACTACTTGCATTTGAGGAGCATGTAGCTGAGACCTTTTAAATTAACATTTTAATATATATATTATTATTAAATTAATTTAATAATTAATATATCAGTATTTTGTCAGTTGAATGTTTGTCTTCCCTTTGCTGGTTCTCAAGAACCAGGTTCTTGTGATTGCTAAATTTTATTTAATATTCATGTTACATATAGTTATGCGCCACATAACAACATTTTAGTCAAAAATGCACCGCATATACGATAGCAGTCCCATAAGCTTATAATGGAGCTGAAAAATTCCTATATCCCAGTGATAACTGTAGCCGTCATAAATGCCGTAAGGCATGACGGACATGTCTGTGGTGACGCTGCTGTAACCAAACCGACTGCGCTGCCAGTCGTATGAAAGTACAGCCGTACAATTATGTGCAGGACATAATACTTGGTAATAAACACCTGTGTTACCGGTATACGTATTTACGTTACTACACTGCTTGTTATTTTAGACTGTACTCTTTCTACATATTAAAAAAAAGTTTGCTGTAAAAGAACGTTCCGTGTTACGTTGGCAGCGGCCTCATACACCTCGTGTTTACTCCATCTGTTGATTGCATTATTTTCTCTTGTGCTTGATTTAATCTTGTATTTTATATAGTGACATGCTGTACAGGCTTGTAGCCTAGGTGCAATAGGCTATGCCATTGAGGTTTGGGTAGATTCACACAACGATAAGATCACCTAGCACCTTTCTCAGGACTTACCCCGTTGTTAAATGGCGCATGACTATATGAAATTTTAAATGTGATATGACCAATAATATAACCAAAGCAGTTTTTTGCTTCTAAGTTCTTGTTAAAATGTATAATGTGTAATTAGTAATAGAATTTGTCTGAAGTACTAGATAAGAGAATTGCCTACATCATTGTTATAACAGATTCTTTTTCTAAAAATGTTCATTCAATTTATTTAAATTTTTTTTAAGGAGGGTGCAGCTCACAGTGGCCCATGAGGGGACCGAACCTGCAACCTTGGTGTTGTTAGCACCATGCTCTAACCAACTGAGCTAACCAGCTACCCCCCTAACAGATCCTTAATGTACAGAATCTCTTCTAGGTCTAGCTGGCCCAATAGATTAGTTATTATTCATGCCATTACTAAAATAGTTTACATCACTAAAATGCTTTTATTCCATTCTTTCTTAAACTCTAGAAAACCAGAAAGATTGTTTCAGAGGGATTGCCAAAGTGATACTTGCTTTATGCATGTTTATCTTTATTAAAAATAGACTGTTAAGAGCAATGAGGAGAGGACCTTGAGTCTTCTACTTTTATGTGGCAATATTTAGACAATATTTGGACAATATTTAGGAGAGTGTTCTGTAGAACATGTAGGATGAAAGAGAGGGGAAGGAAATACGACGGCACCCAGGTTTACTTCTTTAAAGTGGGGACAGAGGGGAGAAAGATTTGGGGAGATAGAAGAGGATAAGTTGAGCTTTGCATTTGAGCACATACAAATGTCTGCTAGTCAGTTGGCTTTATAGATCTGGAGTTTAGGAGAGAGAGTTGGAGCTGGAGGTAGAAATCTGGAATTCAGCAGCATATCAATCATAATTCTGAAGCTTTGTGAGTGGTAAGTCAGGGTGTGTAGATTGAAAGATTGATTTTAAGACAACTGAGGACCTAGGACTGAACCCTAAAGAAGCCAACACTTTTAGAGCGTTTTCCAAAGTGTCATCTGAGAATTACCAGCATCTGAATCCTGTGGGTGAGCTTGTTATAAATTCAGATTCCTGAGTCCCATGGGACCTCTGTGTGCTCACTGAGAAACTCTCAGTAGTGTTTTTAACAAACACTTCAGGAGTTCTTTGCACTCAAAGTTGGGGTGTAAGAGATGATTGAAGGAAGTGAGTATTGCAGAAGAGACGTTAGAAGTTACCAGAGAATAAAAGGAAGATCGTAAGAAAATGACACCGATGTCAAGGGAACACATTTTTGAGGAGGGTGAGGTGAGCTGTTACATTGCTGGAAGGATCAAGTAAGATGAGGACTAAAGTATATTAGTGGATTTTAGCAACATGAAAATAGTGGGTGACTTTGTCAGGAATATTTCTCCACTACAGTGCTGGAGGCAAAACTAGATTCTAGTAGGCTGAGCAGTGAATGGGAAGGGAAGAAATGGTTATTGCTAGAGAGGTGAAAGTGTGGTTGTGAAAGGCATGGGTATTGAGAAGGTGTCAACAGTTGGGTGTGTTGTCGAAGGTGTGTGTGTGTGTGTGTGTGTGTGTGTGTGTTTTAATCTAGGAGAGACCTAAATTAATTGATATACTAATCAGAAGGAGCTTATAGAGAGAGGAAGTCAGAAAATAGGAATATGGAATGTAGCTGAGATAGAATCCAGTGTATTGGATGGGAAGAAGGATGCTACAGGGAGGGAGGAAATAATAGATGTACATACTGGGAAGTTTCTTAACTTGATGAAAAGAAGTGGGGGTGGAGGTAGTTCCTATCTGATGACTTCTGTTTAATCTTTGAAGCTAGGTTGGAGAATGACAGGTGGTGGTCTCAGAATTTTAGGTCTTAATGGAGAATGCCACCTATTAGATTAGGGAAACAGATTACTGAGCAGCATTAAGATTGAGGTTAGGGACCATGAGTAGGGCTGCACCATAAGATTCTTTTAGCACCATGAATTTTTTACGTTTGTTTTCAAGTAATTTTTCATACCAACAAATACTATCTCTCAGTCCCACAGTACAAATCATGAAGTATGACATCTTTACCTGGCGTTAAAAATATCAAAAGAAAGTATGGTTTTATTTTAGAATTTTTTGAATTTGTATAGGTGTGTAAATCTTCAAGGCCAGCATATAGTTAAATAGAATCAGTTTTATTCTCAGGAACTACAGTTGATCCTTGAACAACACAGGATTTAGGGACGCCGACACCCTCCCGCAGTTGAAAATCTGCATATTACTTTTGACTCCCCCAGAACTTAACTACTGATGGCCTACTGTTAACCAGAAGTTTTACCAGTAACATAAACAATCTATTAACACATATTTTGTATGTTATATGTATTATATACTGTATTCTTAAAGTAAGCTAGAAAAAAGAAAATGTTATTAAAATTATAAGGAAGAGAAAACACATTTCCAATATTTATTGAAAAAAAGCCACATTTAAGTGGACCTGCGCAGTTCAAACCTGTGTTGTTCAAAAGTCAACTGTACTGTTTTGTCTTTCAATTTCTGATGTGTTTTCATGTGAAAAATGATGTGTTATGTTTCCTGTTTCAGGAGATTTACTGAACTAAAGCACTACAGTGATGAACTACAGTCTGTCATCTCACATCTTCTTCGAGTCAGAGCTGTAAGTAGTCCACTAGAGATTCTTGATACACATTTGTACAAAGTGCTTCTCATTTAATTATGTTTTTAAGTAAAGGATGGTATTTATGATGAATAACTGATTTTAACATTAAAATTTGCTATATTATGCAAACTGCATTTTTTAAAAAGGTAAAATGTTTTCTGGCATAAACACCTTTCAGAATTTTAGCCTGTGTGCTCTGTAGTTTGTATATGGCTGTTTTGACATCTTGTCAAAAGGCCTACCATTTCAGTGTAAGTGGGATTTTAGATCTACGCATACATATAATAATATTCTGTTTTTTCAAGGTTTTTTTTTAAGATCTGTGAAATAATTTATATATGTTAGGCCATCTAGTGTCTGTGCTGTTAAATTCCAAGTAAATTTATTTGGGGTAATGGTCTGCGATGACAACAGACACTAGAAATCCAGGAATAATCATTGTAATTAGTTATATAGTTTGTAACAGACATGAAGAAAAATACTTTTCGGTAAATTAATGTACCTGGAAAATGTGTTGTCCACTCTGTAACCTAGAGGAAACTTAGAAACTTAGAAACTTAGAACTTGCCTTCAAGGCTTTGAAAGATGTTGGGTTACCAGGTCACATGTTATGCCGATTGGAATCTCCTTAAAATGAAATGTATTATCTGGATTTGTTTTAAGAAAAGAGTCTACTAGGTAAGCAGTGGAGAGTGGGGGAAGTTTTAGATGAAACTAAGTTGGCCATATAATAATTGTTGAAGATGAGTGTTGGGAAATGGAAGTATATCCTATTGTTCTCTACTTTTTGTATGTTTGAAGATTTCCATGATAAGTATAAAAAACATAGAATAAGCGGAAAAAATCCTTCTGAAAATCCTCATATTGGCCCAATTTCCCGTTTAACCATTCAGAGTACCATTGGACTCCTTAAATAAATTGTAAGATACTTTCTAGAAAAAGAAAAGGTACTCATGAGAATTATTAGACTAGAATCAAGAACTTTGTATTGGAAAGGACTGTAGATTAATGAGATAAAATTTCTAGGCTATTAGTTGTCTTTAAATTACCCAAACAAATTAGGCAACAGTTCTTGTGGAAAGTGGAGGTGGAGAACAGAGACACCCCAGAAGAATGGAAAGACAATTCATATTCTTTATCTTCTGTGCTAGAAAACTTGGAGAATCTACTTAAATTAGAGGTCTGGCTGATTATGAAAGCTGTAGCCTCTTTACAGGCCTTCAACCAAAGAGAAAGGGGGACTCTATCGAAAGTGTCATTTAGCAGGAAGTCATTAAACAGTCCTGGGAGCCTCGGGTAGGCAGAGAGTTATACTATTAAGCAGTCACGTGACTAACCCCATGTAGTGAAATGTTCTGTCTTTCATACCCATAAAAAACTAAAGGACAAAGAAAAACCCGCCAGAATCAGATTTATCAGAAATCTTGCATGAGTGGAATTCAAAAATGTTAACAGTTAAACACTCAGAAAATTCATGAAGCATATGGAATAAATTTAAGAGCGCTAAAGGAGAGAAATTATTGTCATTGTTACGAGACTGTCAGCAGATCATTTAGCCTGATAGAAGGTATGGATGATTGCTTTTATAAAACAAGTAAGAAAATTGTCACAGGCAAGATATGATAGTGATTATATCTGGTTTTCTGCTCAAAGTATGTTTTTAAATGTGGTTAATGTTTAATAATAACCTTTGAAGATTATAACAAAATTTAACTATGATGTTAAAGAAAAATTTTAAGAGTCTCCCACACAACTGTTTTTATATTCCTTTTTATTCTTTCCATACTATTCTTTTATCCTTCTAACTATTTTCAACCATGCTGAACTTTTTCTGCTCCAAGACTTTTATTTACTCTTTCTTGTGTCTGTGACAGTCTTCCCCCAGACCTCACACTTAGGATCCTCTCTTGGCCTATTCTCTCTTGTCATTCAATTCTTGGCTCAAATGCCTCCTCAGAGAAATCTTTCTGGGGCATCTAATAAGATGAAATTTTCTGTCATTTTCAGTCATTGCTGTTGTCTTTACAGCAACACTATCTGACATTGTATTCTGTACTCATTTGTTAATTATCTTCCCTGCTAATGTATGTGAGCCCGACAAGAACAGAAGCTTTGTTTTCTCACTGCTAAACTCCTAAAATAATGCCCGACTCATAGTAGGCACTCCATATTCATTAAATGAATGAATAAATGAATGTATATGCTGACAGTTTTATGTTTAAAAAGATCTGGAAAAGCAATAAGATAAATTGCTTCTTGAATTTAGTTGTAACTAACCTTGGAGAACAGGTAAATAATGTATATTTGACAAGAACCTTTAAAGAAAATGACCTTGTCATCAAAGTTTGTAATACACAAGTAAGAGAATTCTGAGTGTAGATATTTATCCTCAACTTTATGAAAACAGGCCTCGGAATCTTGATTGACATGAAGGATAGATTGAGCTCTTCAAAGGAAAGGCAGCACTTGACCTGTGAGTCACATTGAAATTCTGAGTGTATAAATGAGAGACATGCCAATGAAAAATACAGAATGCTTTCTGACTAGCTAAAATTCTAAAATTGGGAGAAAGGCTCTTTAGTCATGGATAGTAACAGAAACATAAAAATGGAAGGTCAAAACCCACCGCTAACAGAAGCCTGCAAACAATGCAGAAAGCACCGTAGGGAGGGCCTTTTTGTAACATTCAGAGCGTTAAGAGAAGAAGACTCAGACACTGAGACAGATGATGACTTGTTAACAGATGTGAAAATATAATTATTTGATTTTCTTTCCTGTCAAGGAGAATTCTTTTCAAGTAGAAAAGGCAAAACAAAAATTACAGATAAGGTTAAAGAGTTAAATATTTGAGACATTGAAACATAACAACCAGAAAGGGCAGATGGCCTTAGACTGAGAGGAGTTGGGTTTGGAACTTCTCTCTGCCATTTACCAGATCCTTCTGGCAAATCCAGTAGGTTTTATAAGTTTGTTTCCTTTGCTGGAAAAAGGGAATATCTGCCTGGCACATAGTAAGTATTGAATAAATATTTGTTGTATGAATGTGTGCTTTATTCATAGTTATGAGATCCAGATGAAATAATTTGTGTTTTGTAAACTAGAACAAAAGGAAAATAATACTGGTATCTGACATTTATTTACCACTGTATATCAGCCGTGGTGCTCAAGCATATTATATTATTCTTATGTAATTCCCACGGTAGCCTTTGAAGGTAGATACTGTTATTGTCCCCATTTTATAGATTAGAAAACAGAGGCAAATGAAGTTAAATAATTTGCCTAATATCACACTATAAATAGATGTGTGGAGCTAGAATTTAAACCTTTGTCTGACTACAGAGCTGATGCTCTTAACTACTTACAAAAGATATATTAACAAAGAATTTGAATTCAAGTAGATTGAGGGAGGAGAGAACTGATTTTCATTGAGCCGCCTTGCTTATTGCCAGGAAGTTTACAAATGTTATTTAATCCTAACAAAGTTACATAATAAACGTTTCTACTTCTAAGAGAAAGATATAATAATAAGGCTTGGAATGGTATAATATATTTTACAAATTCAATCCCTAAAGTAAGAAGGAGCTGGAATTTGAATTCACATTTGTCTGGCTCCATATCCCTTATTTCCTACTAATACCATGTTTCCCCGAAAATACGATCTACCCTGAAAATAAACCCCAGTTAAGATCGTCAACCAGACTGATGCATTTAGTGTTATGACGATGTTCCAGAAGAAGATGACATGACTGTATTTGAATAAATGTAGATTGTTGTACATGAAAAAATAAGACATCCCCTGAAAATACTCCCTAATGAGTCTTTTGGAGCAAAAATTAATATAAGAACCTGGCCTTATTTTCGGGGAAATACAGTATATATGTTACCCTTCTAGGAGAAAAACTTTAAAAGGGAGGGGGGGAATGTTTAGCTTTGTTAATACCCTAAAAATGCAAATTATAATTATCATGATACTATTTAACATTTAATTTGTACTTATTTATAAAGATGGTAAAGTAAATGTCTAGTGTTTGTGAAATACAGTGGTTGCCAAAAAATGTATACACATTTGAAGAAATGAAAACTGTATTAAAATTGTTATACTCAATATATACCAATTACAAAAGATGAATACAAGTCACGTTTGACTTCTGCAATTAAAAGAGGTGCTCAAAGTGGTTACCATCACCGTCCAGACACTTCTGATTATGGCGAAGTACTGCTTGAGCAACCTTGACCAAAGTATACATCCTTTTGGCACCCCTGGTATTTAGTGATGGTGGCAATATGAAGTATAACATACAGCTCCTTTGGAAACCATTTTGGCAGTAAGTTTCAAAAGTCTTAAATCTTATAATCATTGACTCCTTAGGAGATAATTTAAAATAAGAGAAAAGCTATGTATGTCCAGATTTTCAAAATAAGATCATCTACTAGAATAGCATAAAACTTTGTGCTTTTAGCAATATGGTACCGACATAAAAACAGACACGTAGATCAATGGAAGAGAATAGAGATCCCAGAAATAAACCCACACCTGTATTGTCATTTAATCTATGACAAAGAAGGCAAGAATATGCAGTGGGGTAAAGACAGTCTATTCAATAAATGACATTGGGAAAATTGGACAGATACATGCAAAAAAATGAAACCGGACCACTTTCTTATACCACATACAAGAATAAACTCAAAATGGATTAAAGACTTAAATGTAAGACCCAAAACCATAAAACTAGAAGACAACATAAGTAGTAAACTCTCTGACATTGCTCTTAGTAATATTTTTTTCTGTATATCTCCGTATCTCCTCGGCAAGGGAAACAAAAGAAAAAAATAAGCAAATGGGACTACATCAAACTAAAGTTTTTGCACAGCAAAGGACATCATCAACAAAATGAAAAGACAGCCTACTAAATGGGAAAAGATATTCATCAATGATATATCCAATAACGGGTTAATGTCCAAAATTTATAAAGAACTCCTGCAACTCAATACCAAAAAAAAAAAAAAATCCAAAAAAATCAACAAAAAAACGTAATTAAAAAGTGGGCAGAGGACCTTAATAGACATTTCTCCAAAGAGGACATACAGGTGAACAGTAGACATGAAAAGATGCTCAGTGTCACTAATCATCAGAGAAATGCAAGTTAAAGCCACAATGAGATACCACCTCACACTTGTCAGAATGGCTATCATCAAAAAATCAACAAACAAGTGTTGGCGAGGAGGATGTGGAAAAAAGGGAACCCTTATGCACCGTTGATGGGATTACAAATTGGTGCAGCCACGAAGGAAAACAGTATGGAGGTTCCTTAAAAAATAAAAAAACGGAACTACCTTATGACCCAACAATTCCACTTCTGGGTATTTATCCGAAGAAATCCAAGACACTAATTTGAAAAGATACATGCATCTCTATGTTTACTGCAGCACTATATATAATAACCAAGATATGGAAGCAACGTAAATGCCTATCAATAAATGATTGTATGAAGAAGTGATGCATACATACAATGGAATATTACTTGCCGTAAAAAAGTGAAATCTTATCATTTGTAACAGTATGGATGGACCTAGAGGATATTATGCTAAGTGAAATAAGTCAGACAAATATGATATGATTTCACTTATATGTGGAATCTGTAAAGAACAAAATAAATGAACAAAACAGATTGAGGGAGAACTGACTCATAGATACAGAGAACAAACTGGTGGTTGCCAGATGAGAGGGGAGTTGGGGGCTGGGTGGAAAAGATGAAGGGATTAATAAGTCTAGCTTGGCAGTTTCAGAATAGTCACAGGGAAGTAAAATACAGCGTAGGGAATATAGTCAACACTATTGTAATAACTATTTCTAGTGCCAGGTGAGTACTAGATTAATTGGGGGAAATCACTTCATGAATTATATAAATGTCTAATCACTATGCTGTACACCTGAAACTTACATAATATTGAATGTCAACTATAATTGGAAAAAAGAAACTTGTCTTTTTAAGTACTTAAGCACCTATCACCTTAGTGAGGATAGAGAAGATATTCTTGTAGATTCAAATGATTCAGAGCTGGAGAGGATGTCAGGATGAATCTGTCGAATTTCTTCTGCTGTCATAGAATCTCCTAGGTGTCAATTCTCCCGTCAATTGTCAGGTGATCAATTTTCAAAAAGACTTGTCAACAAACATGAAATTTAGTCTAGACTAAATCATTGAGTACAGCCTCTTTTTCCTGGCGCCAATATTCTTGATTACTAACGACCATTGAATTAATCTGGTTCAGGTTTTAGTAATTCATGTTTTATTTCTCTGTCATTTTTATCTTTCTTTTTCTCTAGAAATGATAATTTTTGGTATATAGTATATAGTTTTTCTTTGCTTCATCTTCTTTCTCACTGCCTTGATGACCTAGATACAAGTCACTCCATGTTTTAGTTGTTAGAACAGTTTGTTTCCATGAAGAGTTTATACCAGAAACATTGTTGGTCCAATAATAACTGCTGAATGTCTGATCTGTTGCCTAGTTCCTCATGGGGTTGCTCACCTATTTGGAGTATGAAAACTTTTGCCTCTTTTCCTTGTGCTTTATGGATCAAAATATATTACAGACCTCTAATTATTATGGTAGAAGCTCCTTCTGTATCAGCTGCCAGGAATGATATACTTTAAAGATATAAACTTTTAAGTACTTGGGATTCACAAACTTTTTTTTTGAACATTTATTTTGGATCTGCATTTTGTACTTTTGTTGCTTCCAGCTTTTGTTCTTATATGGCTATTTAACATGCTTTCTCCCTCTCTTCCATGCTTAATATCTTAAGTGGATGATAAAATGCTCAGCTTTCAGGAGGAGGTTTCTACTTTAAAAGTGCAAGGAAAGTTAGTGTTCTAGAATAGCATTTTCCATCTTTAAATTCTTTGGAGTGCCAGTCCTGTAAAATGCAAACCATATCTCTCTCTTGAACAGTCATAATTGATATATGATGGGTTAAAGATCTGTCTTGCAGAAAAGAAACCTGTTAAACTTCATTATCTCAGTGTTTCCCAAACTTGCCTGATGAGAGAACCACTTTAAAAAACCACCTTTGACACTCTATTGGACTCTCAAAAAATAATTGTGAAATAACATCCTATAGAAATTTGTTTAGAGGTCTGGGACAACTCTGAAAAGTTTCAAGCAGAATAATGACCATGAGCTTTGTCCCGAAAGTTGAGTCTAGTGCAGGGCATGGCAAGCTTTCTGAAGGCCAGATAGTAAATATTCTCAGCTTCTTGGGCCATATGATCCCTGTGGAATCTATTCAGCTGTGCCATGAAAGCAGCCATAGACAATGCTAACATGAGTGGGTTCCAAAAAAGACTTTAAAGAAACAAGCTGCAAACCTGTAGTGTGCCACCCCATAGTTTAGCAGGTATGTGTTTCTCCAGAGCAGGCCAAGGAGAGATGAAAAACATTTTATGATATTCTTAGGCCTGCTCCACAAATTATTACAATGGTGGTTTGTTCACTTTAAATTGAAGTATTGAAAGGGTTAAGATTTGTTATGTGGTTATGGCCTAATTCCTAAAATTACTCATGTTTGAGTAAGGAATTAGGGAGGTAATTTATACTCAGGGTTTACATTTAGAAACTATATACCAGGATTTTTTTATTTTATTTTATTTTTTGGGGTTTTATGTGGCATTAACTTTTGGTCTTCCAGTTCATGGCCATAACACTTTGGGGGAAAGTGAAGCAGATTACTACATGTGTTTTGTCTTTTTAAAAATTTGTGTGAATCGCTAGGCAGTACATATTTCACCTCAGTGATCTAAATTATAATTGTTACTAAAAATCGAATGTGTTTGTTGGTTAGAAGGAGTTATCTTGATGAAGTAGTGTAGAAGTATGTTGCGTATGTTAAACATTTATAAAACTATCAATAAAATTGAAAACATCTGTATTCTTTCCCCTGGTAAATTCGACTTTGAGGATATTATCATAAGGAAACAATCTGAAATTTGGAAGAAGCCTTACTCTCAGAGATGCTCTTTACATTATTTATAATACTGAAGAAAATTAGGGATAAGTATATACCCAACAAGGAATGTTTACATATTCTGTACACTATTAGGTGGAATTTTATGCAACCACCCTATTTTGCCGTGTATCATTATACTCCCGTGTATAATGCGCACCCATGTTTTTGGCCCAAACTTTCAGGGGGAAAAAAAAATCTTTTGTTTTAATTTAAATTTTTAGTTGTTTACATTTAGGTACTTGTTTTTTATGTTATAAAGGAATTTTAGCAGTTATTTTTTAACATAATTTTGGTATGGAAATTTTATGTAACAAATAATTGCGAAACACAGGAATACAAGGTACAAGAAATTTTATGTACCGGTAACAAATTTACAATATTTACACATCATAGAAGGCCAAGAACTCTTTGCCGTTGCAAGTTCGTCATAAGTTCAACAAAACCGATTACAATATTCCAGGGTATTATTTTGCAATATGGATATCGTTATTGATTTCTAGAGTTACGCTTTTAAGTCATAAGCATAAATAAAAAAATTAAAAACATTTATATAGATAAGGAATTAATGTCACCCATGTGTAGTCGCACAACAGCCTAGCCAACTGTCCCCCCCGTGTCTTTCCTTAAGGAAAGAAGAGTCTGTGAGATTGTGCCTTTCTGGGACTCCGTTCCATCCTTGTGTTTATACCTTATGTCTCTCTGTCTGGTCCCCAAAAGATGGTTTGCAGCCAAAGACGGGTAAGATATCTCACGAGAGATACAACCTAAGCCAGGTGGAACCGAGTGGGGACCCCCAATGAGCTGCCTTAGGCAAATACGGGAAGGGGCCTTGCCTCCCCTTCCCCCTGCTTGGGAAAGTCTGTTGCCGGCTCTGGCGTTTCCCTTGCAGCTGTTTGTTAGAGAAATAATGAGGAGAACAAAGATCAGTTATCTCTACGGAGCTGTTACTATATGAGAGACTTGACATTGAGAAGATACATACCTTAGGTAAGGTATCATGGGACCTTGTGTTTTGGCTGTTTGAAGGTTAAAATAATTGGCTTGGGATATTTCTATAACGTGATAAGTGAGTCTCACAGACCGTGCCAAAAACACTGCTACTCCCTTGTATACTTATCAATAAAAGCCTCCAATCGGCTTTATTCGGGCCTCCAGTCCTCTGAGACTGAGAGACCCCTGGCCTTCTGAGAGATTTAACTGCATTAAGTCTCTGTTTGTTTCTTTCTTAAAAACTTAACCCACACCGCCCCTTCTCGCACCCTCACTGCCCTTGTTGCGCCGGATGCGACACCCATGTATAATGTGCATCCTTATTTTTCCTTCACAAATTTGGGCCAAAAAGTGCGCATTATACATGGCAAAATACGGCATTTGAACTGTTAACTTGCTGGGTAAAATTATTAACCTGCTGGATAAAAATATTATCACTCTTGATATAGGAAACTTAAAGACAATAATTAAAACCTGTTTATAGAAAGAAGTATGAAAGTGCATAAATATGATGACACTATTTTTTTCCCCTCATGATAAGACTTTAGGAGATTTAAGTTTTTTCCATATTTTCCAAGTTTATTGTTCTAAGCGTGTTTTTTTTTTTAATGAGGATGAAATCTTTTTTTAAAAAGTAATCTCTATATAACTAATCTAATAACAATGTCTTTAAATATTTATTCCAGAGAGTAGCAGATCGACTCTATGGTGTATATAAAGTGCATGGGAATTATGGGCGAGTTTTCAGGTAAGCATTATATAAACTTTTAAAATAAACAATTAGCTCTAATTAGCTTTTTGCCTAAGAACTATTATTCTTGGAAATTTGTGACTCTGGAAAAGTAGATTATTTTAAAAAATCATGTCTTATAATAGTTTTCAAACTTTTTGTTTTAAAGCCTTTCTTAAAAAAAAAAAAAAATAGTGAGGAAGTCCTATATACCAGGGGTGTTGGGATGCCAAAAAAATGTATACCCATTTTAAGAGCTGTTACCTATGTATTACTTTTCAAAGTTGAATTGAATTATGGTAGCAATGTGTAGTATGACATTCACTCAAAAGATGGCGTTAATCAAATGAATGCTAGTGTCACCATGTGACAGGCAAGACAGTGAGAGAAAATGGCGGAAACACCGTTGTCGTTTGAAGAGCGCAAGACGATTTTGAAGTGGTATTTGAAATTCGAGAACTTTGTGGAAGTACAACAATGGAGGCGTGAGTATGCAACAGAACTTCCAACACGCCTAACAATTGCACGCGTTCATGATAACTTGGAGACGCATGATACTGTGTGAAGAAATTGCAATGGCATGTGCAGTGATACAAGTAGATACTTTGGTCACCATTGCTCAAGTGGTACTTCACCATAATCAGAAATGTCTGGTGGGTTACTGATGGTAACCACTCTGAGCACCTCTTATAATTGCAGAAGTCAAACACGACTTGTATTCATCTTTTGTTACTGGTATATATTGAGTATTACATTTAAATACAGTTTTTCCTTTCTTAAAATGTGTATACATTTTTTTGGCACCCTCTGTATTGATCGGATAAAAGTGAAACAAACTGCTCTGAAGCAGTGAGTGGTACTTTTTACTTTCTTGGCATAATGCCCGAGAAGATTTAATTGGAAATCACTGTCTTATACAAATAGTGATTTTTCTTTTTTTGTGTCTGTGTAATTTTTTAAGACTTTTGCAAGGTGGGTTTTTCAGGCTTGGGGTAATTTTAGTATAAATTAGAATATATACTTGCATATTTTGGTTGTTTGTGAACCTTTTGTAAATTTTTGTGTGTTCATTATTTTGGTTGTGGCATTTTAGAAGTTACCCAAATCTTTATTTAAAAAATCTCCTTACTAACGTTCCATTATAAGTCCTTCTGATTGAATTAATTTAAAAATGACTCATTTTACATTTTTGGGTAGGTAATACATTCATATGGCATAAAATTCAATAGGAACAGAAGCTTATACAATGAAAAGTCTGCTTTCTCCTATCTGCCACCCCCAGGTCTCTTCCTCTAGCACACCTAATATCAGTTTTTCAGTATCTTGTGTATCCTTCTAGTAAAATGTAGCATTATAAATGTATAATATATGAACATACAAAACCAATGCATTTTTTCTGTTTTTTTAAGATGAAAAGGGAGCATGTTGCATACATTGCTATGTTTACTTGGTTTACTTTGCTTTTTTCACTTAAAAACTCATCTCCAAGATATAGTTTATCAGTAAATAACTGTATTGGGCTTTATTGAACATATTATCATAATTTATTAAACTAATTTCTTCTTGATAATTGTTTCCGATCTTATGCTATTGTAGTCAGTGCTGCAATAAATATTCTTGTTCATGTTTTTTCACGTGTATAAGTATGGAGGATAAAATTCTACAAGTGGGTCTAAGGATAATTGCATTTGTAGTTTTGGTAGATACTGCCAAATTGTCTTATATAAAGGTGTTCAACTCTACCAGCAAAGCATTAGTATCTGTTTCCTCACATCCTCACCTAAACAAATGTTAGCAAACTTTTGTGTTTACCAGACTGATAGTGCAAAATGGTATCTTACTGTAGTTATAATTTGCATTCCTCTTAATTATGAATGAAGTCAAACTTTTTTCCTTAATGACTAGCAGCCATTTTTTTTCCCTATTTCATAAGTTGTCTGTGTATATCTTTTGTCTTTTTTTCCTAATGAGGTGGTAGTCTGATTTCTTAGTTGATTTGCAGGAGTTCTTTATCCTTTTAGGAAAATTAGGCTGTAGGGCAGAAAAGCTTTTCTTTCCTTTTAGGTTCTTTGGCTGGTCTAATAATTACATTGGCATAAGAGATTAACAGGAGGAAAAAATTGATTTCTTGCTTAAAGGGAGCCCCAAAGATAGGAGACTCAAGGGCAAGTGGGGCATTTAAAGCTTGTCTGCCATCCTGAGCTAAGGAATGGGACAGGAGCCTGGGACTTCAAAGGGGAGGGCGGTGGTAATTCACAGGACAAGGACAAGAGCAGTTTGATTGATATAATATCTTTCAAGGGATTCCAGAAAAATACACAAGCAAATTTTTTTTTAAAAAGTCATGTGTACCTGATCAGGGATACACAAAACTCGAGTACCTCAGAGTTCAAAGACACAGGAAATACTTTGTGTAATGGTTCTATATTTTTTGGTTATATACATGGTGAGTGGAAGTAAAGAGTTCTTTTGAATAAGAATACCAAAAAAGCAGAAGTGTTGTAGGTTGGGATTAGAACAGTATTGGCGGTTAATTCTAAGCTCTCTCTGGTCAGCTGCTTGAATAAACCATATTAGATCTCTGAGCCTGATTTTAAGTATTTGTTAAACAAAAACCTTCACAGAGGCAAGGTTTTCTGAAAGAAAGGTTTTATTGAGGCATACACTAGCCATAAAAAGGATCAGGCCCCGGGGCACGCAGACTAGCCACCAGTAGCGGGGCTAGGTGAGAAGAGCCGCTGTCCTGGAGCTGACAGGACTCTTTTATACATTAAGTCTGGGGAAGAAAATTTACACTGGCCGTAGGTAAAGGGGGTGGGAGAAGGTGAAGTGGGGCTAGTCCGGGATAGGTGCATAGTGTGTAAGGAAGAACTGTTCGCTCTTGTGGATTAGTTGTGGGTTACAGTCTAGAAAGTTCATGTGTAAGCAAAAGGAAATAGCCACCTGGAAGTTAATTCAAAGTGTCAACATACGTTCAGGAATGTAAGCAGTCTTTTGTTGGTTTTGGCCTGCAATTGTTAACTGATTGGTCTCTCTTGTCTCTTCCTTCCACCTTCCAGCCTGCTGTAATTTAATACAGGCTATCTCAGAATTGTTTTTCTTGTCATTATTCAATTGTGGGGTTAAGTGAGGGAAGTGATTTCCAAACCCTTTCTTAGCATAGAACTTTGTTTAAATGAAATTTTATACAGAAGTATAAACAAAACCTACTACCACAGACCTGCGTGGGGCTGGAGACTTTCCCTCTTGTGCCTCTGTCCCTGATGAACACCAGATTGGGTGACTAAATTTAGCTCTAAATCTGTGTTTTTGTTGTAATAATATTTTTCAGTCCTGTCCAAAATCTTGCCGCTTGGGCATTCTTGGAATCTTTTCCTTTCTTTAATAGAATTGTAAAATACTAGAGCAGGAGGGACCTTGGTGGTTTTGTAGTTCATAGTTCTTAATCCAAGAGGCAAGGATGGACTTTGAGTCTGAAGTCTCTGAAATTATATGCAAAATTTTGTTTGTGATTTTTGCTCCCTTAGGGAAAAGGTCCATAGTCTTTTATCAAATGCTATTAAGATCCATTCAGATTAGCTGTGGGAATAATTTCAGAAGCCATTTGCATACAGGATAATAGCCAATAAAGCATATTTCTTACCAAGCCAAATAAAGAAATAACAAACTTTAAACAAATGACAGATTAATCATACTATAGTTCTAGGCAAGGAGAGATGAAGGAATAAAGACCAAATTTAATATGAGGTATACCTTTTTATATGAGTGGTTACCAACCAAGAGCTGATTTCTAGCTGCCATCACAAAATTAAAAGTCCCTGTTGCTAGAGCATGTTGTTAGGGAACAAAGAATATGGTGTTTGCAAATAGGCTGACTTCCTTGATGGAGCCACTGAGCCCACTGCCCATAAGAGAGTAACCCTAACACAGCAGGAGCTAATGCCCCAACGGACTTTGGACTGTTGTTTTTGTTTGTTTTGTTTGTTAGCAAAAAGTTGCTTTGCCCAAACTGAAACTCAGATAGTCCTCGGGGACTCTCAGTTTTCATGGTCTAAATGTCTACTTGCCATAGTTGCTTCTCCACACATTCTTACTGATAAGCCCCCGGTGGGACCCCTTAGGAGCTGAGCTGCTGAGGTGCTTATTAACAGCATCCGATGAGAAAATGACATCCTGAAACAACTTTCTTATATCAAAACAAATTCTAAACTACTCTTTTGTCTTTGTCATAAACAAGTGGATTAAAACAACTTCACTTAAGTCATAAAAAAGTGGATATGAAATCATTAAATCAATATATTACATAGATTTCTTTTTCCGGTTTGCTATAACCTACATATATAACTTCCCATAAAAAGGAATTTTTATTTGAAGCATTTCACAGAAATGACAAAATGATTTGTGGTTTCTAGTAAACTTTCTCATGAAACTTTTGTGCAAATTATTGAAATTTCACTGTGCACCTTTTTCTGTACAATCGTCTTTTTCTGTTAGCTGTTATATAGTGAGTGGCATGTAATCAGTTGTGCTCATCAGAATCATCTGTGGACCGTGTAAAACTATACATACCTCAGCTCTACCCTGGAGATTCTGATTAAGTAGATCAACAGCAGGGCAGCATCCATAGTTTCTAAAAGCTCCACAATTGATTTAAACAGGCATTCTTGCTGGGAAAGTTGTCTGTACGCAGAAGCTATTTTGTATGATACCTACTCTGCACTTAATAGCAGTAGGTATCAACTTTTGAACTAACATTTTAAAGCCTTCACTTACATTTAGTTGTTAAACTTAAGGGGAAAGCAACATATTTACATATTTACATCACAAGATAAATTCAAGTACATATACTACACATATATAAAAGCTAGCTAAAAGAAAATCTTGTAAAAGATTCCATTTAATATTCTGTATCTAATTCATGATGTTTTGGGTTTTATCTTTTTGTTCCTAGTGAGTGGAGTGCCATAGAAAAAGAAATGGGGGATGGCCTGCAGAGTGCTGGTCATCACATGGATGTGTAAGTACCTAGAACATTTAAGGTAAAACCCGAGGTGAAGTTCAGTGGTGAAGTGCTAGTGACTCTTCTGTTTATCAAGTTCGCTGGCAGTTATGTTATATTTCGTGTATACAGATCTGACTTAAGTTTATCTCAAGAATGCGAGGTTAATTTAACATTCAAAAACCAATCAGTCTAATTCACATATCAGAATAATGAAGAAAATCTGTATGTTCATTTCAGTACATGTAGAAAAAGCATTTCAACATTTATTCACAGTAAAACTTCTCATCAAACTGAATAAAAGGAATTTCCTCAGTGTAAAATTTACAGCTAATATTGTACTTAATAGTGATATACTGACTCTTTTCTCCTTAGATGAGGAACAAGGCAAGATTATCTGCTCTCACTACTTTTTGTAAACATTGTACCAGAGGTCCTAGTTGTGCAATGAAACAAGAATACCAAATGAAAGGCATAAATCTTAGAAAGGAAGAAGCAAAACTGTCTTTATTTGTAGTTAATGGGATTTTTTACTCAGAAAATCATAAAGAATCAACTAAAAACATTATAGAACTAACTGCTGAATTTAACAAAGATGCAGGATATAGGATCAGTAGAGTCCAAAAATAGACCCACATTTATATCCATTTCAAGAAATAGTTCTGGAAATAACTGGTTATCTATGTGGGGGGAAAAATGAACTTTGAGTCATACCTTACATAAAAACTAATTCAATTTGGATCTTTTACATAAGCCTAAAAGTTAAAATTACAGCTTTTAGTAGAAAACATAGGAAAATACTGTTGCAACCTTTGAGTAAGCAAAAATTTCTTAAAGAGGACCTGAAAAGAAAAAAAAAATTTAATAGTAAATTGTTCTTCATCAAAATTTTGCCTATCGAAAGCTCCTCTCGGGGGAGGAAGGAATGTTAGAGTTACTGTTCAGTGGATAGTTTCTTTTGGGGAAGATGGAAAAGTTCTGGAGATGGATGGTGGTGGTGGTTGCACAACAGTGAATGTATTTAATGCCACTGACCTGTACATTTAAAAATTGTTAAAAAGACTGGGAGTAAACATTTCCAACCACAATATATGAAGAACTACAACTCAAAATAAAAAAAAAAAATTATTTTATCTAAGTATTATTTTTCTTTGGACCTTAATCAAGCTAATTGGCTACTTTTCAACCAGTTTGTTAAGTTTCCCTGCGTTGACTTAACATTTGCAGTATTTGTAGGAATTTAGGATTATCCCTTTATTTAAAGTGTTAAATAAAATTAATCTTAGTGCTGATAGCAAAATTTCTTTACCACTTAGACTTTTCCACCTAAGGATGTGCCATTTATCCCTCCTATTTTCAAACCACCATCCCTGTGGTTCTTTTTTGTTTCCTTAACATTAACTCATCCAGAATCATGGATTGGTGACTAAAGGCAGTTTTTCCTATTTAAAACAATGATTCTTAAGACATTTTTCAGTCACATAGAAGAAATTCCACACTCTACAAATGTAAATTTATGAATCCAGAATGTGTTCTTTGCCTACTTTTATAAATCCTATAAACACATCTCTTTTCAATGAACCTTAAGTTTGCTTATTTTTAGAATTTAAGTAAACTTTATTTACTTGCCTACGTAAAACAGGCCTGGAGACATAAAGTATATATTTCTTTTATTCCTGTGCTAAGGAATCAGAATTAATTTGAGAAAAACATGACCATTATACTATACAGAAGTAGTAAATGACATAGCCCATGTCCTAATAGTATTTATAATGTGATCAGAGAAATAAAACTATATTCAAGACATTACTTTGATAAAATTTAAGTTCTAAATTGTTGCTAAGAAGTCAGAAGTGAAATAATGAATAAGGACTAAAGTAATCTAGGAGTATTTCCTAGAGGTGTTGAGATATGTGCTTGTAGGATTTGGAGAACCAGTGTGGAGTGCCATCACATTTCTGTGCAAGGAAAGACTCAGGTCCAGGAATGAGAATGGCCTGACAATGAAGAACTTGTCTGAATTAAAGCATAGGTTGCTATTGAGAATTAGAATAAAATGAGGCTTCTAAAATTTTCTGTAATCTTTATTTGCTTGATTTTTCCTTTGGTAGCTTTTTGACATAACTGTATGTGGTTGCTACCAGGAACACTTGTGCACCAGTTATATTAAACTCTTTATTCTTTCTACTGATTTTGTAGCCCTTTTATAATGTCTTTGAATAAAAAAATTAGTGTTTTAGTGCTTCTTAAGCTACTTGTAAGCAGGACCTTTTTATTTTATTTCCAAGCCACTCCTGATCTAAACATTTTGGTAAAATTCAATTGTCATAGTAATTAAAATTGCTATAAATGTTCTAAATAGTTCTTCTCAGTTTCGGTACTTTACTTTTGTCACTGATGGTAAGTCGTCTGTGGACCATACTTGGACAGCTCTTCTTTAGAACATTAGTGCTTTATGTCCTGATAAGTTACTTCTGCCGTGTTTTCTTTTAAACAGGTATGCATCTTCTATTGATGATATTTTGGAAGATGAAGAACACTACGCAGATCAGTTAAAGGAGTATCTTTTTTATGCAGAAGCACTACGGTTAGTATAATAAGTGTTCCAGATGCAGCCTGTGGCTGATCTCCATTCTCTCTATCTCTATTCTAAAATAGAGATAGTAAGTTGATTTTTAGATGAATTCATTCCCCCAGATATTGAATGAGGTCTCTTTGTATTCCTCTGTGTTGCAGGGTGGTAGGCATAGAAATTTAACACAGTCCCTGTTCTTGAAACATAACATTGATAAAACCTGTCAGTCTTGGGCATCAGGTCTGTCTCTATGTTCTTTCTACTTTTTTCAGTTTGAAGATTGAAAGAAAGAACAGATTGCTCTTATGTGTAGCACTATCTGCTAGGTTGTGTATTGCCATTTTTATTCTTTAATTTTTTTCCACACCTGCGTATCTTCTGTCTTCAGTAAGGTTGTAAAAACTTATTAATATTGGGACTTTGTCTCCTGTTTTTATGGTATCGCCTACAGAGCCAAATAGAACTCTCTGGTAGATAGTCATATTTAATTGAGAAGGCACTGTATTTCTTCCATCCGTTTTAGAAAAATGAATCATTTTCCTATAATAGGTAGCTTTTGGTTGTAGCCACTTTTGGTCATTTTCCTGTCATTTTTAAAAGCAGTTTAAAAATTCTGTTAGTGAAACAGTGGAGCAATATTCCTTTAGCTGTTCAGTGACTGGTATGAAAACATCACATTGTGAGTCTTTTTCCTTGTAGAACTTGGAGTAGTAAAAAGTTTCACCAGCGTATTTTCCAGTTACCAAGGAAAAGAAAGTTCTAAGTACAGTGGAATTTTCTGAAGCTTTTAAAAATTATAGAACAGATTAACATGTATTGATATGGAAACATGTTCGTGGTCTATAGTTAAGTAAGAAAAGATGTGGAATCACTGGGGCTTATAGATATGTGTATATATGTTATAAATGCTTGGCTAAAGTCGAGAAAGATATACACCATCTGTTAACATGGATTGTGTCTGGGTATTGGCATTGGGGAAAAGAGCAATCTTGAAACTTTTTTTTCTTTGTGCATTTGTATATCAGAATCTTTTTTTTTTTACAGTGAGCATGGATTTTCATGATAATAAAAACGAATAGACATTTCTAAATAAAGAAGAAAACTTTGAGATAGCTTTTTAAACAAATACTCAGTTGCTATGTGAGAATATAGCATTAGTTCCTATGTTATACAAAATATTTTTTTATGATGGGATAATGGTATATTTACTGGAAAAAAACTTGCGAGTATCTAGAAAACAACCTTTTTTGTTGTACATATATGTCAAGTTTGTATGCTTAAGTTCTGCTAGATTTAATTTTTAATGTTGGGCTACTACATATAAACTTGAAAATTCTGGTTACACAAGTTTTGACACTAGCAAGACATTGTGATGCCTCCACTTTATCTGTGGAAAAAAATACTAACATGCTAAAAGAGAAGCCACAAAAATTAAATGCAGCACTTTTTTTTATCCCTAGTGCTGTGTGTAGGAAACATGAACTCATGCAGTATGACTTGGAGATGGCTGCTCAGGATTTAGCATCCAAGAAGCAGCAGTGTGAGGAACTGGCAACTGGGGTAAGTATTTTCCCATTTAGGTCTCTGGTATTGTATCAAGTCTCATGTGGAGTGAGCTGTGGTTCTAATACTCGGTGCCTGTAGCTTTCACAGGAGAATAATTTATGGGCAACTTTATGATTCTTTGAGTTGTGGTCTTGGTATAAAAAGATGTAAGCTAGTAAGCTATTAAAACATTGTATTGGTGGTATTGTAAAACAGTTTAATACTGCTCTGTGTAATAAGTGTCATCTCATTTCTGATTAAGTCCAAGTGAAAACATTATTCTTTGGGATTGAAGTAATAGCCTTTGTCAGGTTTAATTTTACAAGGTATATTATAGAAATTTTAGTTTTCTTTGAAAAACTGTACCCAGTTAGAATTATTGTTGCTCTTAATAAGGAGTGTTTTGTGTACTTTATTCTTGAATGCTTACAGTGAGTACTTGTGAAGAAAATTCCTATCTTATTATACTAGACTTAGATCATTTTTATAATCAGCTTTCTACTGTCCAACTATTTCATTGGAATAACTTAGCTGTCTCAGAGAGAGCACACAATCTGGAAGTAATGAAGCAGTGACAATGTTACCATTTATGTCACTTCATAGTTAACAAATACTTTAGTTATGAAAGTGCTTGCAGGTTACCTACTTGCTACATGTGTGAAAAGTCATAAATATATGTGGGAAATGACCTTTGACCATGAAACAGCTATACACTAGGCCTAATTTATTTTTAAAACTCGGGGAATTCCCAGGCCATTTTCAAGGAGCTTGGTTCTCCGTTCCTACATGTGAAGAGCAAAGTGTATCCAGAAACTCCAGAGAGTGAAGAAATGTTAGAGGAGTAAAGCTTGAGGCTTGGCCTTAGGCATTCTGTTTTATTAAAGATACCCAAGTTTCAGTGTAGTTATGCAGATTTGAAATATGTTTCCTTAGTTTGGTTTATTTTCATTTTGCCTGTTGAATTTTATATATTTTATATGTTACAGAATAATTTTTAAAAATATGACCACTTTCCTAAGTTTTCCATTCAATTAAGAAGTTCAGTTAGATGACACAGCAGTTCTACTCCTGGTATTTAGCCAGAGAAATCCAAAACACTAATTCGAGAAAATATATGCACCCTTATGTTTATTGCAGTGCTATTCACAATAGCCAAGATTTCGAAACAACCGAACTGCCCATTGGTAGATGACTGGATTAAGAAACTGTGGTATTTATTCAGTGGAGTATTACTCGGCCATAAAAAAGAATGAAATCTTACCATTTGCAACAACATGGATGGACCTAGAGAACATTATGCTAAGTGAAATAAGTCAGACTGAGAAAGACAAATACCATATGATCTCACTTAATATGTGGAATCTAAAGAACAGAATAAATGAGCAAAGTTAACAGAAACAGTCTCAGAGATATAGAGGAAAAAACTGATGGTTGCTAGATGGGAGTGAGGTGAGTATAGGGGATAAGGTGAAGGGATTAGAAAGTATAAATTGGTAGTCACAAAATAGTCGCGGGGATATGAAATACACTATGTTGTAAAGATCATGTAAGGTGCCAGATGGGCACCGGACTTATCAGGGGGAGCACTTCATAGACTCTGTAGATGCCTGACCACTGCACTGTACACCTGAAGCTCAAGTAGAATAATATTGAATGTCAACTATAATTATATAATATATAGATATTCACAGGATATAAAGTACAGGATACAGAATATAGTCAGTGGTACTGTAATAGCTATATATGATGTCAGAGGGGTGGTAGATTAGGGGGGTTATCACTTTGTGAGGGGTGTAAATGTCTGACCATTACGTTGCTTTGTACACCTGAAACTTAAAAAAAAACAAAAATTAAAAAATAAGAGAAAAAAAAGTTCAGTTAGAATTTTACCCTTTTTGACTATTCCATGTTATTCCAGTGTTAGCAATCTTAAGTATTAGCACTTTGGTTGTAAAGCTTATCTTCCTTCTGTTTGAGCTAGGGAGAAAATGGCAAAAGTTTTCTGTTTCCTTTTTCTAAAAAATTTTAATCGTGGTAAAATATACATAACATAAAATTTATAATTTTAACCATTTTTTTAAAAGATTTTTTTTTTTTTTATTGGGGAAGGGGAACAGGACTTTATTGGGGAACAGTGTGTACTTCCAGGCCTTTTTTCCAAGTCAAGTTGTTGTTCTTTCAATCTTAGTTGTGGAGGGTGCCTTTCAGCTTCAAGTTGTTGTCCTTTCAGTCTTAGTTGTGGAGGGAGCAGCTCAGCTCCAGGTCCAGTTGCCGTTGTTAGTTGCAGGGGACGCAACCCACCATCCCTGGCGGGAGTCGAGGAATTGAACTGGCAACCTTGTGGTTGAGAGGACGCATTCCAACCAAGTGAGCCATCCGGGAGGCAGCTCAGCTCAAGGTGCCGTGTTCAATCTTAGTTGCAGGGGGCACAGCCCACCATCCCTTGCCGGACTCAAGGAATCGAACTGGCAGCCTTGTGGTTGAGAGCCCACTGGCCAATGTGGGAATCGAACCGGCAGCCTTCGGAGTTAGGAGCACGCACGGCGCTCTAACCGCCTGAGCCACCGGGCCGGGCCGGCCCCCATTTTAACCATTTTTAAGTGTACAGTTCAGTAGTAGTAAGTACGTAAGTAAGTTTTTCAATTAAAATTTATTGGAGTGACAGTGATCAACAAAACTACATAGGTTTCAAGTGTACAATTCTATAATCATCTATACACTGCATTATGTGTTCACCACCCAGAGTTAGTTCTTCGTCCATCACCATGTGTTTGAGCCCCTTTACTGTCTTCTACTGTCCCTGCTCCCTCAGTACATTTACATTATTGTGGAGCCAACCTCCAGAACTCTTTTCATCTTGCAAATTGAAACTATACCCATTAAATGTCAACTATCAATTTCCCTCTTCCCCCAACCCCTGGCAACCACCATCCTACCTTCTGTCTGTGAATTTGACTACTCTAGATACCTCCTATAAGCAGAATCATTTGTCTTTTCGTGACTGGCTTATTTTTTCTTAGCATGATGTCAAGGTTCATCCATATTGTAGCATGTGTGAGAATTTCCTTTCTTTTTATGACTGAACAATATATCATTGTATGTACACATCACATTTTGTTTATCCATTCATCTGTTTGTATTTCCTTTTAGACTGTGAGAACATTTTCTTTGAAGGGAATGACTACCAAGCTCTTTGGTCAAGAAACTCCAGAGCAGCGAGAAGCCAGAATAAAAGTGCTTGAAGAACAAATAAGTGAAGGGGAACAACAGCTGAAGTCTAAAAATTTGGAAGGCAGGTAAAAATGCTGAGATGTTTAACAAAGCTAGACATGTAGACTACATGGCAGATCATTGCTTTATAACAATTCCCGGCTTCATTGGCATCCCTGAGTATAGCCTGTTCTAAAATGCAGTGATGGAATTCCTAAGAAATTTGACTTGTCAAAAATCATGTTATAAAAACAGTTGTTTTAGTGTGGAGGAAAAAAGGAAGAAGAAGGTTTCAGATTCATAATATTATTTTCCTGCGCTTTTCATGATTTCTATCCTTTGCACATTCCCTGCTCTTTCTTTTCTGTCATTTAACGAAAACCTGATCATTCTTCAGTGCCTAGCTCTGTGTTACTTCCTTTGTGAAGCCTTCTCTTATCCATGCAGGCTATCGTAGCACTTTGTTCGTGCCAGTGCAGCGTGGCACTTTTGTACTGGGTGGTTAGTTGCTCTGTGTGAGTGTCCCTGGCTGAATTACAAGCCCTTCAAAGTTAGTGACTGTGTCTTTTTCATCTTTATGCCCCAACACCTTGTACAGGGCATGGCATGCAATTATTCCATAAATATTTCTAGAAATTCAATTCTCAAAGATCTGCCATCACTGTTTCATTCTCCTTATTGTTTTCATCTGACAGTGAGTAGACCAAGGCAGACAAAGTGTGTATCATTGGTTTGGAGGTGGTTTTGTTAATTTTCAGAACTGTTGGCATCAAATAAGTCAAAGTAATCTTTAATGAAGAGAGTTAAAAAGACAAATGCCTGTCGGAATTTTTAAAACTCTAGTTGTCATTTAAAGCAAGTACATGATGAATATGATGCATAATCCATCCATCTTGTCAAAAAGAGCATCTATTTTCCAGTGACCCCAGAAAGGCAACTTCACGTGGCATCTGTTAGGCTTGTGAGCTGGTTCAAGGAACCATCTACATCTGTTTTATAGGAATAATTTGAAACTGAAATTTTTGTGGCAAAAATATAGATTATCAAAAATATAGAAGAATATTGGACTGCTTTTTCTCCTGTCGTTTTTAGGAAGAAAAATAGATCTTATACAATCAATAGCTTTTTCCTCTATATAGATAAAGAAAAACCAACTTAAATGAGAACTGGTTATTTCAATTTATAAAATATAGTTTACTTAATTTAAATATTAATAATAATGACTATATCTTTTATTTCAGAGAATTTGTGAAAAATGCTTGGGCCGATATTGAACGCTTCAAAGAACAAAAGAATCATGACTTAAAGGAGGCCCTTATAAGCTATGCAGTCATGCAGATCAGCATGTGCAAAAAGGTAGGTTTTGATTTCAGTGAAGATATAAGAATATACAAAAGTGCTTACAAATTTCTTCAAAACTAATTTCTTCCATTTGGACCAAATTATTTATCATTTTCATTTTTAAAGCCCATTTTTTCCCCTTCTAGAATATTTCCCAATATTTCCACTTAATTTTGAAAGAAATATCATAACCACAATAGCAGTTTGAGTCTCCAGTTGAGTCTCCACTCATCTAAAGTTCCAAATTTGTGTGTCCCACTTATCACTCGTATTGAAAATACATACACCATTACTTTGATTATGTGATGTTCTTGGTCAGGGCAGTCAAATACCATTGCTAACGGTGATGGCTACTTTGACTGAAAAATAGCTTAAAGATTGTTTTGGGAAAATGAGGTTGTGATATGGTTTATTGTCAGAGTAAATCGTCATGTAGCTGATGTATGTAGAAGATACCAACATAAAACTTAGTATACTAGCAAGACAAACACTTCAGCTTTCAGGACCCTTCCAAAATCACATTTTAAACCTCCTTTTTTTTTTTTTTTAAGGGAATTCAAGTTTGGACCAATGCTAAGGAATGCTTTAGCAAGATGTAATCTTGTGAAATGAATTTCTCTTCAATCAAAGTGCCCCAAAACAGAAGCACAAGTAAACAAACAAACAAAAATTTAAATTGCTACCCAGTATACACAAAAATACGTAAGTTGAGTAAATTTAGCTTTCTTTAATTTGATTGTAGTTGTGTTAATATAGCACAAAAGGATGTATTTTAATGAAGATGAAATACTATAATTTGAGGTTTTGGGGACTGGTGCTGATTCCAAAAACTTAGGTTTGATAAAATATACCAACAGCTTGTTTGTCGGGCTTCTGAACCAATAACTGAATGTCAAGATGTTAGGTGATTTCTAGATGTTCATCTCAATGCCAGCTCTTTCAGATCTGTTTGTGTAGGAAGTTTTTTCCTAAGATTGAATTCCTATCTTTACTTGGTAAGACCCACTAATCTATCATAGGGGGTTATTTTTCTTGCCTTATTGTTGAGCTGTTTGGTTTGACAAAGCTCAGCAGAAACTTAGTGTGAAATCTAAGATTTTCTCCCACATTCATTGATGCCCCCTGTAACGTTTGCATACACTAGAAAATGCCTTCAATTTGTGTTTTACCAGAATTTTGATACTGGTCAGAAATTTTATACTGCCAACAAAGAAAACTCAACTTCTCAGATGCATAATAGAGTACATTGTTATGATCTAGGAATTGCTATATGGAAAGTTTTAATTGAGTATGTTACATATAAGCATTAAATTCTTCCCAAATAATTTTTAACCTCAGTATTGAGCCTAAATTTAGTCCGCTTGGCTCGCTACACATGGCATTTCAGGGTACAAGATGTAGTATTTCAATGTATAAGATATATGTAGTGAACATATGTGTTAGTATCTTCATTATTAACATCCTTCTTTTCTGTTGCTTGGCTGTAATTTTTGTAAAGATAAGTTATATTGTTTTTTGGTGTGTGTTTTTGTGGTATATGTTCAGATGCCAAGCGCCCTCATTTTGCTAGCTTTGCATAATCTTACATGTGCTCATTATTACTAATTATGTAAAAAAAAAATTCTCCATACTGTTCAGCATTTGACTTTTTTACATGTTTAAAATGTTGCTGGATTTTTGTGCTGTTTGCCAAACTTATACAATAAATAAATGAAGTATTGTGCTGATTTTCATATGATTTCTCTTATTTTTAACAAAGTGATTCATGCATATTAGTACCTTTGAGAAAATAATACATAGCATATTATGTTTTGAAATGTTTGTGTAAATTTGCCTTGTGCCAAAATATTGGGTTTTAAAAAAATACGATGCTGAAATGAGATACGATTTTTTTTTAATTTTACTTTTTGAAAGATAAAATTGTTAGAAGCAAAAGTAATCTGTATAAATATACATTTCATGCCATTGAGCTGTATCATCTCTTGGCTCATGAAATAAAATAGCTTTCCATTTGGCATTTAAAAATCAAAAGCCTTCTTTCCCAAATTAACCTTATGCTAAACGTAAAATGCGTTAGATTTTTTTTCTGCTAGCTGAGTTAATTTGAGAAGGTCATTGTTACCTATGTTTTCAAAGGTGAATTCAGAAAAATATTTTATTATCTTCTCTAAAATATATAGGTATTCACTTGGTTGTATGTATATTTAACTAGAAATATCTTGACTTGGGTTGATTTTGAAAAATTCATTTCATAGCACAATTGTTCCTTTTAAACTCTTAAAGGAATTTTGTGATGGAAATAATTTTGTTTACGAGGTTGATCAAAAACTACAGTGAATGTTTAAAAAAAATTATTACAGTAGAAGGCACATTGCCATTAATCCCCATCAAAATACTTTAAACTCTTAAAGGAATTTTGTGATGGAAATAATTTTGTTTACGAGGTTGATCAAAAACTACAGTGAATGTTTAAAAAAAATTATTACAGTAGAAGGCACATTGCCATTAATCCCCATCAAAATACTCCCCCACACTTCAAACACACTTATCCCATCATTCTTGCCACTTTCTGAAGCAGTGAGTATCTTTAGTTGCACTCTTGTGGCTGCCTCGATGTCCTGAATCATTTTGACTTTGGGGAAGAGCCAGAAGTCGCACAGTACCAGATCAGGTAAATAAGGTAGATGAGGACACACAATAATGTTTTTGTTTGACAGAAGTTGAAGGAAAATTTCATGTAAATGCATTGTTCATGATCCATGATTTGTGGCACATTTTTTTTTTTTAATTGGGAAAGGGGAACAGGACTTTATTGGGGAACAGTGTGTACTTCCAGGACTTTTTTCCAAGTCAAGTTGTTGTCCTTTCAATCTTAGTTGTGGAGGGTGCTGTTCAGCTTCAAGTTGTCCTTTCATTCTTAGTTGTGGAGGGCGCAGCTTAGTTCCAGGTCCAGTTCCGTTTTCTAGTTGCAGGGGGCACAGCTCACCATTCCTTGCGGGAGTTGAACCAGCAACCTTGTGGTTGAGAGGACGCATTCCAACCAACTGAGCCATCTGGGAGGCAGTTCAGCTCAAGGTGCCGTGTTCAATTCTAGTTGCAGGGGGCAGAGCCCACCATTCCTTGCGGGATTTGAGGAATTGAACTGGCAACCTTGTGGTTGAGAGCCCACTGGCCCATGTGGGAATCGAACCGGCAGCCTTCAGAGTCAGGAGCATGGAGCTCCAACCACCCGAGCCACCGGGCCAGCCCCTGTATACACATTTTAAGAAAGGAAAAAAGTATTAAAATTATGCTGATGGTAACCACTTTGAGTACCTCTTGTAATTGCAGAAGTTAAATGTGACTTGTATTCATCTTTTGTTATTAGTATATATTACTACAATTTTAACAGTTTTCCTTTTTTAAAATGTATATACATTTTTTTGGCACCCTCTGTAGATATAGAAACATACAGATAGATATTTACATATATGTATCTATATATGTATATATAGATGAATGTCTGTATACATGGCTTGGCCAAACCAAGATTCAGTTAGATATAGATATTTAGCAAATATACAAAAATTTAGCAGTTATACAAAAAGAAAAGGAAAATTAAATAATGCCAATATCCTAGTACAATTCCAAGTTAAGTTTATATCAAAAGCAACATTTAAAACTATGCAAAGCCTTAATGGTAAAGATGAGTAGTAGAGGGATAATAGTAATGCAAAACTTAAGACTGAAATATGGTAATAACAAATTATTAATGAGGCTTTCATTAAATACTGTGAACGACTTCCTGTTAAATACAGTGAGTTAGACATGGGTTTATCTTTGTGCCTTCTCAAATTTCCTCTAAATGACAGGAATTTTTTTTAAGCTCTATTAAGGACAAAGAGATTGTACAAGAAATGTTCACAAAATTTTGGAAGATTAAAAAGGTGGAGGAGTGCTAACTGACTTAGCAAAATGGCGGCAGCTGAGAGTTACATGCCTATACCTGGGGCTACTAATGAGAAGCAAGCTAATTTGCACAACGGAATCCCAGAAAGACTCAGGAAATAGAGGAAATGGTTATACTGGTAAGACCGAATCGGTGTGGGGTTAAAAGGGTGGGGGTTGGGTAAAAGTCTGTACCAAGAGCAATTAGATGCCCAGGTCCGGACCCTTTCTCCACATGCTTAAGAGACCACCACTGCATATTACCATGCAATTTCAGATCAGTTAATATATAAAGAACAGCATCAGCCTTCTCAATAGCAAAATTTCTTAGATACCAAAGAGAAGAGCGTAATACCTTCAGAACTCTGAAGAAAAATGATTTCCAACCTGACAGTCAAACTGTCAATCAAGTGGGGGAGAACAGACATTTTTTTGGATATGCGGTCTCTCAAAATTCTCTTCCTGTGCGTCCTTTCTCAAGGGTACTACCGGAGGATTTGGTTCATCTGAATAGGAGTATAGACCGAAAATCAGGAAGACATGGGGTACAGAAAACAGGAGATCCAACATAAGAGAGAGGTGAAAAGGAGTCTCAGGAAAGCACTGTCCAGAGTGGAGCCAGAGACGGAGTCCTCCAGGAGGAAGGTCACCTGGGAAAAAGTTAGAATTGTAAGCTTATGTATAGATTCGACAAATGTGAATATTCTGGAGAAAAATGTTTAGTAAGAAGAGAATCAGAATATACTACGTGGCTCTGCAGTTAAAAGTATCTACTTAATTATAATAATGGAAACATGACAATCATGGTGCTTATCCAGACAGGGTGCTAACAACTACAGTGGTTGGTTGGAAGGTTAAGAGAGCCAAATACTCATCTGGCATGTCTTGATAAATCAAGATGGTACTAGAAACAATTTTTAGAAATATAAAGATAAGTGTCAAAAGGTACTGAAAAGAATGGAAGGAATTGAAGAATGGGGAATAGGTACAAGTGGGGCAAAGGGCTGCTGTTTAACATAAATTTTAAAGACTATTTAATTTTTAAATTATGTGATTGATAGATAACTGGTTTAAAAAATAACCATGTTTCTCCGAAAATAAGACCTAGCCGTACAGTTAGCTCTAATGTGTCTTTTGGAGCAAAAATTAATATAAGACACGGTCTTATTTTACTATATAATCTTATTTTTACTTATAAAATTTTTACTTATTTTTACTATATAATCTTATTTTACTATATAATCTTATAGTAAAATAAGACCACGTACTACATTTGTTTTATTTATTTTATTTTATTGTATTTTATTAATTATATAAGACCCGGTCTTATAGTAAAATAAGATCGGGTCTTATATTAATTTTTGCTCCAAAAGACGCATTAGAGCTCATTGTCTGGCTAGGTCTTATTTTCAGGGAAACACCGTAAAAGTAAGTGAATTGACTTTAAAACATGTCATCTGTAGAGAAAACAAATAATGCAAATAGCAGAACAGTATGTATTGCATGAACCAGTTTTATTTTTTAATAAAAAGAGGGTTAATTATGTCCGCAAGGGTCTGTGTGTTTGTATATGCTTTGGAAATATAAGATACTAAGTAAGTGATTCACAATGGTTACGTTTAGTGTATAGATTGATGGTTGGAGTAGCAGCCTCTTTTTACTTTATTTCAGTACTGTTGAAATTTTTGCACCATTATGTATTGTGTAGTAAAAGACTAATTTTTTTAAAAGTGTAGATAAGAAATAATTATCCAAAGAAAGATAATATACCAGAAGAACACCCCCATACCTGCAGGGGGTAGGAATAATATTTGTCAAAAGATATCACTATGTACCAAACTACTTTGGTACCAAAAGAAAAATGAATCACTACCTCAAACAGTATGGCCCAGTAGGAACTTTTATCAAAGTTGGCACATATCCTAGACAGTGGAATACACTGGAAATGAATATGGACATGGGTAATAAAAGTGATAAAAGCACACATTTCTAAAAGTGGCTTCTGAGAAAATTTTAAAGAAATTAAAGTGAGAAGATTAAAACAAATAAATGTCAGGAATTTAGGTTATCAGCAAAATGTGGCTACAGCATACTGGAATGAAAGGGCAGTGTCCACATCTGCCCCCTCCACTTATTAATAGGTAGTTTCATAAAGTTATGGTTTCTAATAATCACAGTGCCGCTCGCTGCCTGCATGTTAGAAATGCTGCTTGGTAAGCAAATGCAGTGCTCCTTATATATGACAGGATGGAGAAAGGACAGGTAGTGTGAGTTAATAGCAAATTCAAAATGTGTGTAATAAAAATGTAAAAATAATGGCTTCTTTCTCCTAATATTTATAAGAGGAGAAAAATAGCAGTTTTAAACAATAAGCCCATAAAGGCAAAGGAAAGCCAAGTTCTGTTCCCCCATCCTCACACAGGGAAGTAAAAGAGGACAAATCAAAAGCCCCGTGGTAGTATAAACCTAAGTGACAAAGGACATCCAAATCTCTTTTAGATTGTGAAATTCATACTTGACATTTTAATAAAACATTAGAAATTTTTAAGTTAATTAGCCTCATGTTGGAAATGAGAGTGGCTTCCAGTTATGATGATGATACAATGAATATCCTTGTCTTTATGCTCATAGGAGTAAGATAAATTTGGTGGGAATTTTTAAAGTTTTATGCCCTACATAAAATGGTCCATAGTGTATTTCCAATAATGTTGAGTGAAGTTCGTGTTCTAGTTGCAATGACTGGCTGAGCCTCCTGCCCTGGCATTGGTCAAAAGGAGATTGAGAGTGGGGAACAGTGTAGGTAACTGAGGGAGGGGGTGGTGTATTCCAGCACATGCATGTCTAATTACATTATCATGCTAATTTTAAAGTAATTTGGCAATGACCTACCATTTACAATTGCCTTACCCCCTCCACAAGGTAAGCATAACTGTATTTTGTTTGTTCAAAGGGAAAAGCTATTGAAAGTATAGAAAGGTGACCAGCAACACATTAAGGCTCCAAAATGACAGATTCTCGTCAGGAGAACTAAGTCTTAGGCAGGAAACTCGGGGCCTTCCCCAGGCCAAGGGGCAGAATTTGAGCCCCCTGGGAGCTGGTGTGGGCCAACATGGACATCAGCACCTTTCAGTCTCTGTCCTGGCTGCCCTGGCCTTCCTTTCCCTGCTCCTGAGCTTCCAATTTGGAGTGTGGGGTGGGGAAGAAATAGAGAGAGAGAGAGAAAGTGATTTGAGAGTTTCTCCAAAAGGACAGAATTGTGAGAACAAATTAATACTATTCAACCAGGCACCTGATGCCCAGAGAGGCAGAATGAAGGGAAGATTCCATCTGGAGGCATTACATGGATAGTGCTTCCCAGAGTTGCCAAATTTTAATCAAATGGTGGAGAGGACTGAGCCAGTAGATGTGTTTTCTGGTTGGTAATAAGGGCCAAGGCATTTGTTCCCTCAAAATCAATCCCTGGTCTTTCCCTACTAAGTATAATGAGTATGAGAAATGAATTTTTAGTGGTGGAATTTATGACTTGTTAATTAGCACAATTGATTTTCACTGATATCACTAATGGGATTCAGAATTGAAAAAAAATAGTTAAAATTTGTGGGATTCTGATTCACGGAGTTTTGCGCAAGGCCTGGAAATCTGCATTTTCCAAAAATGTCCCAGATGGTTCCAATAAGCAACCAAGTTGAAACACCTCATTCTAAGGACAGAGGCAATGTCCACCCGTGGAGTTTGGTTATAAATGACACATCCCAAATGGAGCTCATGAAAGTTGAAGGCCTTCCCAATATGGCCCCAAGTCAATGGTGTGGCTAAGAGTTCACTTGAGGACATGTTGAGCCTGGTGTGCATGAGGACATCCAGGTCAAGGTGACCAGTAGGGAGTCGGATGTACAGGTCTGCAGATCTGGAGGCGTCTTGGTAGATCTATGGACACACACACACACACACACACACACACACACACACACACACGATTGCCTTCCATTAGGACTTAATAGCACATCAAAAGTGTTGGTCAAGCCTGAAAAAAACAGCAGTGTTAGCCTTGTGTTGTGTTCCTGAGGTGGGGAGGACCTAAGAACGCTGGTCCTATTGTTCACATCCTGGTGGCAGCCCCTTGTGAGGTCGAATTCCTAGTCCATGGCTCAGCAAAGGCTCAGGGCTTCCCACCTCTGCTTCCTTCCACCTTGACGCAGCCCTGGAAAGTCAATAGAAGAGACTCTTCTCTGCTAAACAACTGCTCAATTAACTCTTGAAATAGACCTGGTTCTTTCAGTGATAGATCCCAGAATCTTCAGCTACAAATGAGCTTAGAGATGATGTCCCTCAGTTTAAGAATGAGGAAACAGGACCAGAGAGCAAGTGACTTGCTTAGTCACACAGCCAGTGAGTGCAGAGTCCTGACTGTTACAGGGTTCCTTCCTTTAGGTATTCTCTCTCGACGTTTGTCTCCTGAATTAATGGGCCTGTGGGGCTTGCCCACACCTCTGTGGCTATCACATCTCACCACCTGCGCAGTACAGTAGCCAGGGAGCAGGACCGAAAGGGGGAAAAACCAAGACACCAAGGCAGGGGGTTTATTGAGAGTGTTTTGGAGGACACAGGAAAGCAATTGGCTGATCTGAAGCTTTGGGATAAACACTGCATTTCAACCATGCAGGGTCGTTAGGCAGTTACTGTTGCAAACACTCTAGAGTTCCCTCCTAAACATGAGCCTGTGTACATGACACCTTGGCGAGGTGAACAGGAAGCCAGTGATACCTGTATTTTAACAGGTGGCCTGAGCCCCAGAGAGCTTCGTGCAAACTGAGTCACACAATATGGGCGGACCAGGCCTGGGGATCCTGGATCCCTCTTTGCTTAGCCTAGCCTACAGAGAGTCCCCCAAATGTTTTTCAGGGTTACCCTTGGGGGATGGGCAGAGGATTTCTTTAGCTGTTGGCAAAGCCTTGGGAGTCCTGTGACCTTCCCACCATGAGCTCACCAAGCCTGAGTGACACCTGAGCTCCCATCAGCTCCTTTTCGGGCCCAGCTCATGTTCCTCTCTGGGGGACATGCCCCAGCTTGGAGGTAACTGAAGACCCCTGTCTCCTATTAGAGATGGAAACTGAAACATAGCTTTTGGTGAGGCCCCTGGATATTCATGACAGGGCCACTGCTTGGAAACAGGCTAAGAGAGCTTGGTGTTTTGGAGAGCAAGGGATGCCAAATGTGGGGTACTCTTTACAGTCTGAATTCACTTGCTTTTGTTTGCCTCAGTGCCCTGGAACCTACTGCTACAGCTGCTTGAGCGAGGCTCAGCCCCCAGCCCCACCTCCTTTATCTGGAAAACTGCTCACAAACTCATCTCAACCATAACCTCCTCTGGGAAATCGTCCCTGAGCTCCAAATCAAAGAGCCTTTGGCTCTCCAAACTCCCTTTTCCTATTTAACCTTGTCCTAGAATTAGCACCGGTACTGAAATAGCTGGTTTTTATGTGTGTGGGGTCAAGTTTTATACTTGTCCCATTTGCATTTGAAAAAAACATGTCTTCTTCAGCTGTAGGGGGTAGTGACCACACAGGGCTGTTATATTGAGCTTCTAAGGGGTTCAAACCTTTTGCCTACTGATTCTTTTTTTTTTTTTTTTTTTTTTTTGGTCTGTTTCGTCTATCAGTTACTGATAGAGGTGTGTTAAAATTTCCTACTTTAATGATGGAAGTTTTGTCTTATAGTTTCATCATTTAATGCATTGTACAATTTATTAGGTGCATGCAGGCCTTTAATTTTTGTATCTTTAATTGAAATGTTTATCAGTATGTTTTGATCCTCTATTTTTTATATGCCCTGATTCTCACCTCTCCCAACTTATTTATGAGCATTTTGAAACTATATGTAATGAGGAAATTGAAAAATTTTAAGAACTTCATATGGATAAACCACAATTTAATTAACTTGTCCTCTATTATTGGACATTTACTATTTCTAATTTTTCACTTATATAAATCACACCATAATGAGCATCTTTGTATACAGTTATTTCTGATTCTTTCCTCTGGCTAGAGTCCTAATAGTGGAATTACAAGGTTAGGGTATATGAACATACTAACAGCTTGTAACATATGTTGCTTCTTCATGGCTGTTGATCAAATTAGAATTTTCAGTGTGGAGCCGCCCAGTTGTCTTTTGTTGAACTATCTGTTTCTAGAATCCTGTGTTTTTGGCTTGGTCTTTTTTGGGCAAACAGGCCTCCTCATATTTGTGCACTTGGTGAACAATCTATGTAATTTAGAACCTAAGTTATCTCTGTTAAATTTCACCTGTTAAATTTGACCCATCCCTCTCCTCCTGCCAATATCTCCCAACCTCTGATTTAACAGTGACAGCCACTGATGTGGGGGCCATGTCTTCTATAGCTTCCCTCCAGTCATGATGGAAAATGATGAGAACAGAACCCCACGGGGATATCGAGTTCTTTTCCAATAAGACTAATAGTTACAGTTTATTAAACATTTACTATGCAGTAGGCACTCCACATACATTAACTCATTAGATCATCACAACCCCCAAAAGTAGGTATTATTTAAAGATGTGGAAACTGGAATCCTGAGAGAGGAACTCTGTCACACTGTTCGCTCTGCTCTGCCTGAGTGGAGCCAAGATTGCAACAGTGGACTTGGGTTGTGGCCTGCAACCCGAACTCCCAGCCCGGCGTTAGAGGAAACTAACACCAGGTGGCAGTAGAGCCAATGGGCCCAGGAAGAACCTCTCGCCTGAGATCTCAAACTAGCATTTTTTTCCATATAAAAGTAACACAGACTCCTATTGACATGCCTAAAACTAGATTTTTCAATAATATAAACATTAACCCAACAGACACATTCCTCGGCGGTTAAAAAGGTAATAAAGTAAACAGACCTTTGAACTTGGACCTTTCTAGCCTAGATTTCATCAATATAATTCCTCAGGGGGAAAATCTCTGTTCCTAACTAACCTGCACTTGAATGATGCTCCCTGATTTTCTGCCCCCTCTGCTGCCTCTGCCCCCTGCACCACTAGTACACGCCTAGCTATAGGGCCGTCCTCAACGGGGGAAGCTTATCAGAATCTAGGGCAAGGGATTTAGCCAGAGTAACCTTGGTGGGCCATGAAAGCCCTCCACCCACCTACCCTTCTATCTATCCAGCTTGCGAGGAAGGATGTGCTTCTTTCTTTCTGATCTAAGAGTCCACAACTCCTTTTGTCTCTTCAATCTCCCAGTCACAGTTTGAGATTTTTCTGCAGCCTTATCAAAAAAAAAAAAAAAAAAAAAGTTTTATTCTTTCTTTTTAGAGTTCCTGAACAAGCGTAGGGCTTTGCTTGATGACTTCCCATCTTAGTCGGGCAGCATTTTTTCCAAATCATTTGAACAAATACATGTTCGTATTGTCTAGCTGCATTATGTTTGAATAGAAATAGAACACAAAAAGGATTTTTAAACCTCCCACCACACATTGGTTGTGCCTGGACGGTCCATTGTTGAACTCCAGACCACTGCCCATGATGTCCTTGGCTGGGAGCTGACTGTCTCCCAGTCCCTAGTCCTCACGCGAGGGAGGGTCTCTCAGCTCCACAGACAGTGGTGAGTTCCTGAGACTCACTGGAGTTAAGGAGCCCTAGTGGGGCTGGACCTGAAGAAGTAGCCAGGAGTGGGGCTCCAGGCTGCACATCTGGGGTTCTGCAGTCGAGCTCCAGGCCTGGTTTGACTCCGGGCTCCATCTTTCATAAGTTCTGTGATTTCAGGTGAGCTACTTAACTTTGCTGGGCATCAGTTTCCTCAGTGCCAAGTGGGGATAAGTATAGTTCCTACTGTGCAGAAATGTGCAGAAATGTCAAGTGCTTAGCCCAGAGCCCAGCACACTGTCTTCAGTGCTCAGTAATGTTGGCTGTTGTTCAGTTAATGAAGGGATCTGGGGCAGCTCACAGAATCCTGGACTGTCACTGCTGACGGGCCCACAGAATCGTCGGTCTATGTTATGGTCTGAATATGACCCCCAAACTCATGCTGAAATCCTAACGCTCAATGCGATGGTATTAGGAGGTTGGTCTTTGGTCCTGAGGATGGAGCCCTCGTGAATGGAAGTAGTGCTTTTATGAAAGAGACCCCACAGAGCTTCCTCACGCCTTCCACCACATGAGGACACAAGAATAGCAGTCTGTCACGCGGAAGAGGGCCTTCACCAGAACCCGACCATGCTGGCACTCTGCTCTTGGACTTTCAGCCTCTAGAAGAGTTAGAAATAGATTTCTGTTCTTTATAAGTCACCCAGTCTGTAGTATTTTATTATAGCAGTTCGAAAGAAAGAAGATGGTCTAGTTCTTTCAACTAGTCAGATGTCTTGCTTTGCCAGCTTGAATGAAAATAAAGAACTATTTTTTTAAGGTCCAAATAAATGATTCCAAGTTCCTAACATACTACTTATTAAGAATGTCCTCCCATTATTTATCAATTATACCATAGTAAAGCTTAAAAATATTATAAATTAAAAAAAAAAAGTCCTCCGGTAGTGAATCTAAAAACCCCTGAGTGCTTCCCAGTCGTGGTCACCTCACCTCTGAGAATTTACAAATCGGCCCAAAGGGCCATTCTTCATGTGGCTGCTCCTGAGAAAACAGGTCACCTAGCAGTTCAAGGCCATGTCCACTTAGGAAGCTTCTAGGCCACTGAGCCCTGCCTCCCAGGCCGCAGGTGTTTCTCGGGGCTCAGGAATGAAGACTCCTCTCTCTGCAGGGTTATGGTCAGCCAGGGGCCAGTCTGGGCTCCTGTGCTGATGGTGTTTTAGAGACTGAGCTCTTTGAACTCATCCACGCACAGGTTCTGGTCAGCCTGTGCTAGTTCTCCCCCCAGTTCTAGAGAAGAGGCTATAAGAGTTCTTGGCATCACCTTGAATCCGGAGGCTGTTTCTCACTGCAGCTGCCAGCAAAAATAAAATGGCAGCCCCCGTGATGCCCTGACCCTCCTCTCCGCCTAGCCAGGGTCAACTCACTGTCATCACCAGAACTGCTCCCTGCCTTCCTCAAACCTCCAAGCCCGGTTCCCAAAACCCCAAAGGAATCCTTCCTCTCCTGGCCACCATCACTCCTGCCCTAGATTCTTCTTCCCAGCGGGGTCTCTCATTTCCTTGAGAAGAAACCACCATCCTGTGGTCCCCATATTTAGATGAGAAACAGAAGCTAAGAAAGGAAGGTGACTCCTGCCTAGTACACACAGCTGGTCAGTGGGCTGAGCCAACATGTCCTGGCACCCAACTTAGAGCTTCTCCCACCCCTCCAACCACAATGGGCCCAGAATGGGAAAATTGGGAGGAAGAGATAGGGGTCAGAGGTCAGGAACAGGTCAGTTAATTCAGGGTACCACAGAATGCTGTGCAGGCAGCTGAGTCTGCAACTGGGTGGAGGTGGAAGTGAAGAGGGGGCAGAGACCCACTGGTTGCTGATTTTCATTTTTAGTGGGAACTTCCCTCAAGAGCTGTGCAATTAGGTGCTTAATGAATCACAAACATTTTTCTGAGGATTACAAGGAAATACCCAGGGCTGGTTTATGAGTCTGTAGGGCTGTTTCAAAACCAAAACCAAAACCATGAAGTCTGGGGACTGTGAATTGCACCACTTGCGTGTGAGCTGCCATTAATTTGTAGATTGGATTTGGGACTCTAAAAAGGCGCACATGAAATTAAATTAACTAATTAGTGCAAATGTCTGCAACTGCTCTCAGGACAATTACTCAATGAGGGAGCCGTGAGAATCTTAGGAACCTTAAAATCAGGATCTTCTTTTCCCGCTCAACTGCATAAGCGCGCAGCTGCAAAAAGCAGAGAGAAACTTGAGCGTAACAACGGCAGCCCAAAGCCCGCAGGCGGATGGAGGCGTCCGAAAGGAGCAGTCAGAAACCAGAAACCTGACCAGGTAAGGCCTCCCCTCTCCACACTGGAAAATCATAGACCCTTTCCCTGGGATACTCTCCCTTATTGAAACCTGGAGCATCTTAGGACACTGGTCATCCAGGTGTTTGGGTGCCGGTGGATGATAGGGGAATTAATGATGGGGGGATTTGGAGTGACTTGGCGTCTAAGCCTGGGGATCCCAGCTGCTACAAAGACGTCATCACAGACCCTTGGAGAAGAAATCTAGAGAAGGGAGCCATTGCACTAGGCGGTGAATCTCAGTGTAGAGCCTGGACCAGCACCCTCCACATGATTCCGATGCACGTTCACGGTTGAGGAGCCCTGCCTAAAGGCATCTTGGAACCGTATTAGCTTGGTGGCTGAGTGTGGACTTTCCACAGACAGGTCTGTGTCTGGGTTCTGGCTTTGCGGTGGGGCTGGGGGCACTCAGGCACAGATTGCAAGAAGGCCCTGGCTCCCTGGGTGTCCACAGCAGATGGGCACCTGAGAGTGAGGTGCACGCCGGCTCTAGCCGCCTCTATTGCCTCACCCTAGTCCCAGCTCTGTCTTCCCACTGGGTAAGTATGTGACCTTGGACTTTCAAATCTGAGTTCTAGTTCTGTTGGTCTGCGAATGTGCATTTGAAGAGCTCCCCAGTTATTCTGATACCTTGGGGGTTAGTGGCTTAGCCTCTCTGAACTTCAGTTTTAGAACCTGTAAAACAGGGTAATAGTATCTACCCCAGGGGTTGTTGTGGGGATTAAACAAGATAATGCATGTAAAGCAGTTGGCATCCGTCAGGCATAAGCTCCCAACAGTGGTCGTGAGGGAGCAGTTCCCTAGCTTGCCTGTGTGGGTGCTGAAAAGGCCTGGGTTCATGGCCCAGCCCTCGCGGTTTTGGGAACAGCCTTTCTCCAGACTGGATTTCATTCTGTGGGGGAGCGGCACCTGAGTGAACCCCTCCCTTAGCAGGAGTCTGCTTTCAGATTCTGGTGCTAGGCCTTGGACTGTCTGGACCCCCCTCTAGAAGCGCAGCTTCGGGCGGTCCCACACAGTGAAATTCTGCAGAGGCCTGGAGGTGCAGCAGCAGTCTGTCCCCTGGGCCCAGGGAGGAGAGTCGGGGTTGCTGCTGGCACAAACCATGAATCAAAATGAAAGAGGGGGAACAGATACTTGTGGAATACCAACTAAGTGCAGATGTGCTTGCACTTTTTCTCACTGAATTCTCGAACAGCCTGTGAGGTAGGTATTATCATCGTCCACATCTTACAGATGAAGAAACTGAGCTGCTCCAAAGCCCAAGCTCATTGCCTTACGCAGTGGTGTTCACATTGTGCTTTGTGGAACCCAGGCCGTTTGTCACTTTAGGGGGTACTACAGGAACAAGGAAGGGTTCCTGGCTCAGTTTGGACGCCTACTCCCTCTTCCCTATAGCAGAGCCTTTAAGTAGTTTGGGTCTTCAAATAAGATTCTGCCAGGATTTTCTGGCTAAAAAATACTTCAAAAAGAGTCACTGCTCTGTACCATCCACCTGCCCGAAGACTCTCAGGTATCAACTTATGCCCCAAGCAACCCTGACCTCAGTGACACAGGATCTCAACACAGGGTTCTCTGGGCCTCCGTTTTAACTGAGAAATCAATATGAAAGATATTAGACATCTAAGTGAGTGTGAGACAGAATTCCCATGCATCTTGAATTTACGAAGGAAATGTTAAGTTCCGGTTCCACATCTCTTGAACTCCCCAGGCAGATCAAGGAGATATATATATATACACATGCTGAAAATAGGGTGGTGTGTGGAGAGAGAAAATGATTTGCGAAGAGATTTCCTTGGGGAAATACTGAATTCCCCATCCTACCCACGTGGGAAAGAAAGGAGTGCCATCTACTTCACCTCAAACCTAGTGGGAAAGGTTTCCACGGGGCTACTTGGAGAGGTTACCAAGTGTTTTGGTTATAAACTGAAACATTTCCAAAAATGAGTACCTTCAAACAACAATAATCATTGCTTTTGTTCACACTTTTACAATTTGGGCCAAGCTCAGTGGGGACAGTTTGTCTCTGCTCCACATGGTGTCAGTTCCCAAATGACTCACTCAGCTGGCTGGCAAGTTGAGGCTGGCTGATGGCTTTGAAGTCAGCTGGAATTGTTGGCCAAGGGACTTGATTCTTCTCTACGTGGCTGCCTGGGATTCCTCACAGCATGGAGGCTGGGTGCCAACAGGGAGGAAGGAGAGGCTGCCAGTCCTCTTAAAGGATAGGCCCAGGGCTGGCCCAGAGCCACTTCTATCACATGCTGTTGGTTAGGCAGTCACAGGCAAGATCAGATTCAATGGAGTGGAGTAACAGATTGTACTTCTTGATAGCCGAGTGGGCATGAATGTAGAGAAAGGGAAAGAGGATGGTGGCCATCTTTGGAGACAACAACCCCACCAGAGGACCTCTGGATTTGCAGGGGTGCATGGAACCTGTGGTCTGATTCCCTTCTCTGGACTATGGCAGACAGATGTCCTGGGCTTGCTGGTGTCTTAGGATCACCCCGCACCTCAGTGGAACAAAGGGAAGTGTGACTGTTTCCCGTGGAACAGAAGTGGGCCAAGCAGAGGAACAAGCCGCTGGCACCCCAGCAAGAAGCTGGAAGTAAAGATGTCACAAGTGACCATCCTGAACTCAGATGCATCACATGGGTCCAAGGAACCATCGGAGAAAGGTCCTAAAGATGGGAATCTGGGAGTAATCCATAAAAACACCCAAAACAGAAAGTCACCTTTAGTTCTCTGCCATCCCAGAGTGTGCAAAGCTGTCCAGCCAAGTAGCATGTGACCCTTACCTCATCTGCCCTTTTCCTCACTTGGTGATGATGGAAACAGCCCCTGTGGGGTGGGGAGGGGAGGGCTCTGGTTGGAGAAAGAAGATGCCTTTCCCAGAGCCAGTAGCACCAACTGCAAGCCTTGGCTGTGAGACAGGGAGGTTTTCCTTTAAGTGAAGACTGAAGAGTGACTAATACATAACTACTGAATGAGATTGTCTTTCTGATCTAAAGTAACTAAAAGGCTCTCTGGCACCTAAAACTGAGGACACAGAAATCATGAGGCGTGCTGAGTTTTCAACCTATAGCAGAAGAAAAGTTTTCCCCACTGAATAAACTTTAAAGGGTACTGGGAGACAAAAAAAACCAAAGTTTATTTAGTCACAAACTGTGCTTGCTCGTCATAAAGATGCAATCAATGCATGGTGCCACAGCCAATCCCGGCCCGGGTCTGCCTTGCCTCTATAGCTGGAACACTGCCTTGACCTGCAGTCCAGGGCCACGGTGTGGGGCAGGGAGGGCACTGAGTAGCGTGCAGGTGGTTTGTTCCTCTGGCCTTGCTTTGCTGAGGGGCGAGGGGCTCAACAGAAAGTTTACTCAGACTCTGCAGAAGCCTTCACGGGTGGAAAGGCTTTTCATTTCCCTTCAGGGTGTCAAATCCATCAGATAGAGAGACTATCTCCAAACCCTGTGGACCTCCTGGCTTGGCCTGGAAGTCTCTTCTATCCGTCTGTCTTGGGTCCTGGGCCTGGAAATGACTACACACGTCCCTCACGCCTACGTCCTGGGCATCTGCATCCACGGGCCAAAATCTTGATATTACCTGCAATCCTGGGCTGCTGTGTTGACAGCTATGTTGTGGGGTCAAAAAAATTGGGGGGAGATATCTACTAGTAAGAAATGTCAGATACATTCATAAAATACAGAATGTCTAGATCTAGTCACGAGAGCAGAACTTCTTGGTGGAGAAAGGGTTGCTGGACCATGTGGCTTAACTTGGAGCCCAACCTCTCCCCATGAGTCTCTCTTCAGCTACCCCTGCCTCCCACTCACTATTTCCCCTTTATATCCTGTCCCAAGTGTGGATACATCACCCTTCTCGTGGCCTGTACTGCTGAGGCAAGACTAGCCCACTTAAACAGGTTTTATACAAAACTTAGGATATATAAATGAGCAATGTACACAGAGAGGAATATGGAGGAAGCAGTCCGGCTCACAAGGCAGGGTTTACTTTGTGACTATCTAGAGGTCTCTCTCTCTTGCCCCAGACCTCCCAGCTCCACAGAGTAGACACCAGCTCGGTCCCCTCTACAGGGGAGGTCCAAGACCAGGAAAATGAAGCTCGTGGAAAGAAGTGGATTCTCCACTCCTGCCTGCCTAGGGCCTGATTTAATAATTCATTTTCTTATATAAAGAATCTCTTCTTTCCAGAGGGGATTAGCCTTGGGAATGACGTATCATTTCAAGGAGGTTGGGATATTGGGCTGCCCCTCTCCCACTCCAAGGGACTACTCAATCAGGTTCAGATTATATTTCAACACCATAAGCCCAAGATTCATATAGCAAAGATTCATAAATCAAACACAACAATTAAGCTTGGACCCAGATTTTGTTTAACTTTTAAGAGACCAATAAAATCTCCTGGGATTCTTCCAGTCATTAGTACTATTCAACAAATGTTCGTGCTTCATCTCCCGGCTATACTGTACGCTTTGAAGTTTGGTGTAGGCTTGTGTGATGGTTTGAAAATATCCACATGTTCTTTGATACTCCTCCCTTCAGGAGGTGGAGCTTAAGTTTGTTCATATGATATGGGCTAGAGTTACTGACTCACTTAGAATAAATAGAATATTCTGGAAGTGACGGTGTCTGTCTTCTAAAAGTAAGTCATAAAAGGTGTTGTGGATTCCTTCTTGGGCTGTCTCTTGACTTGCTCATTCCAGGGGAAGCCAGCTGCCATGTCATGAAAACACTCAAGCAGCACTTTGGAGAAGTCCATGTGGCAAAGAAGCAAGGCCTCCTGCCAACAACAACCAGCCCTAAATTGCCAGGCGTGTTTAGTGAGCCGCCTTGGAAGCAGATCCCGCAGCCCCTGTCAAGCCTCCAAATGCTTACAGCTCTGGCACTTGACTGCAGCCTCATGAAAGACCCTGGGCCAGCACCACATAATTGTTGCTCCCAGGTTCCAGACCCTCAGAAACTGTGAGATCATAAATGTTTACTGTTTTGGATCACAAGTTTTGGGGTTATTTGTTATACAGCAATAGCTAACTAAGATACTATGACTTCCTTTGGCCTATGAAGAATGGACAGAAATCTCTGTGCTATTTCCAGAAGGAAGTCTTAAGAACAAGGAAAAATCCACTGTTCTGTTTTCCCAGACAGGTTCCAGATGGTGGCTGCTTCATGGTACTGGCCCTAAGTGAGGGCCATGTCTAGGTCAGGGTCCCAGCAGAGGAAAGATGACATAGGCAAAAGGGTTGTTGAGGACAGTTTAATGAAGGGACCGTCCACAAAGACGTGGTTAGGCTTAGCAGAAACCAAGAAGGGATGGTGAAATGCTCAGGCCAGCATTACCACCCCCAAAACTGAAGGAACACGAAAGGGAATAGTTTCCAGAATTTAGTGGGAACTGAATTGTAGCAGAGGGCTACCCAACAGGACTGTAGCCTTCTGTAGAGAAATGCAGCCACTGCCAAGCAACAGCCCTGCAAGGAGGGCTCTGGAGGAATAAGTACCTGACCTTGCCTCCTGCTGGTGCTTTCCATTGGCCAACCCATGTAGTCTTATGTGTTGGTTTTGCCAATATTTAAATGACTTGTAAAATGGTACAAGGCAGTTCAATCTTTTAGTTCTTTAGGGGTGTGGTTTGTAGCTTACTCATTTTGATGGTTCATTGAGAGGAAATTTTTCTTAAAATAGCTGTACTGCTGAGGCCATTCTGAGGTTCTTCTATGGAAGAGGTGGCCAACATCTGCTTTTGATACTTTTTCACAATAAAGTATTTTCTTTGTTAAATGGAGCTTTCCAGATGGCTGCTAGTCTACCCATAGCCTGCACTCTTAAGAATCTTACTCATGGAGGATGTAGCCTCCAATTTCAAGAGAATACACCTTTCCCCAAGTGATCTTGGGCCTTCTATCCTTCTGTAAACTCACGATGACCCAGCCCGGGCATAAATTCAGCCAGAGGATTTGCCCAACAACCCTACCCCATGCCCCCATAGCTGCTTTCGTTGACCTAAGGCTTTTAAGACCCAGGAGTCCTAGCCAAAGAAAGGGCCAACTGAAGAGGACTGAGCTTACAGCATAAATGACTCAATGTGCAAAGTTCTCAGAGTGTCCTCGCTCTCACAGGGAGCCTGTGCCGCGTTAGAGATTTCAGACCTCTCATTAGAGCCTTGTTATTCTAGCAAGGTCAGCCCTGCCAAGTGTCCACCACCCAGGCCTCCTCTCCCTGGCACTTCAGGTAGGTCACGATCAATCATGAATGCTAGAGCTTAAAAGATCCTTCTTAAGAACTAAGTATTAGCTGTTGACTAATGTAGTCATGCTTGATGTTTGTGCCTGTGTGGAACAGTGACTTTCTCTGCTGGCCATACAAAAAAATCTAACTCATAAATGTTCACAAGGTAATGTCAGCTTGTTAAAGAGCGCCTGTCAACCAAGGCTCATGTGGATCCCCTTCTCTATGTGTTAGAAGAATATATGATGTTCTGTTCCAAGACTTCTAATATTGGAAAGAAGTAGTTTATTAATCTGGACTTAGGTAGTACTGGCCCAACATCAAATTAAAATAATGGTTTGTCTGTGGGGGCAGGAAGGTCCAAGGCTGCTGGCTAAGGGCTACTCAAATCGGATAGCCCATCTTCCTGGAGTACCAATTTTGTTAGAATTTTTAAGGGGGGAAATCACATTTTTATCTCTGATACATTATGAAACAGACTGTAAAATTCACATGGATTTTAAATATAAATTGCAAATCTTCAAAGAAATTTTAGCTTACAGCTGGCCTTTTTGGGCTACAACCTCTTCTCACCCGCCCCCAGCTCATATTCACATGAGGGTATTTTCATGGCACAGCTGAAGAAGCATGGGATCTGTAAGTACCTTGTCGGTGGCAGAGCTCCACAGATGAGAGAAAGGCAAAAATATGAGCAGAAGACAAAATACCCAGAACCCACCTTTCAGCTGTTTGCATAAATGCCTCCCCCAGGTTAGGAGCAGATACCTCAGTCTGCTTTTATGGCAAGTTCATAGAGAGCCATCCAGGCAAATGGATTTAACAGGATTTCTTTATAAACTGTTTAAAGATAGTAAGGGGTCTGAGCACCTAATTCCAATGTGTGGAGGTTTTTTGTTTGTTTGTTTTTTTGTTTCTGTTTTGTTTTGTCTTTTTCTTTTTTTTTTTTTTTTTAATACCACAAACCAACAAGCAATTCTCAACACCAGCTGGGTGTTTTATAATTCAACTTAATTCTGACATTGTCTACCCAGAGATAGGGTCAGGTCCCACAGGTTAAGGGCTCAGTCCTACAAGACTGTCCCCACCCCTGTTCAGATGCCAGTCTCGAGTCCAGGTTGTCACCTGTGCTTCTGACTAATTGGATATACATGGGAGGTTCCAATAACCTTCTTGGGTTTGATTATTTTGCTAGAGTGGCTCACAGAACTCAGAGTTTTCTAACATTTTAGTTAGTACTAGATTGCTGGTTTATTATAAAAGGATATAAATCAGGAACAGTCAGATGGAAGAAATGTATATGGTAAGTGTGGGGAAAGGGCACAGCTTCCATGCCCTCTCCAGGAGTGCCACTCCCTCCAAATCTCCATGTGTTCATCAACCCAGAAGTTCTCCAAGCCCTCTACTTTTGGGGCTTTTACAGAGGTTACGTTACATAAACAGGATTGATTCAATCATGGCCATTGGTGATTGATTCAGCCTTCTCCTCTCCCTGGAGATCAGGAGTGGGACTGTTCCAATTCTCCTATCGCAAGTTGGCCTCCTGTGGTAACCAGTACCCCCCGCCCCCCAATCTTTAGAAGATTTCCAAAAGTCACACTATTAACATAAACTCAGTTATGGTTGAAAGGGACTTGTTATGTTATGAATAACATTCCACTTATTTAACCATGATGGCTCTGAAGTGATTTCAGGAACTGAGGACAGGAGACTAAATATTATAACCAAAGATGCTGATCTTTTATGTCTTTGACTGCCAGAAACAGACGAAGACCTAACATATACTTCTTATTATGAACCACACAATATCACGGATAATCTTCAGTGCCCCTCAGTCCCCTTTATATGATGATTCATGTAATAAATTCCTGCTTGATTTTAGATGCCAGGAAAAGCTGCCTTCACAGAAGATGTTAGAATTCTTTGTCTTATTGGACAATGAAAATTATGTAACTTATTGTGTTTCTTTATGCTTCGCTGCCAGACATCTTAGAACCAAATATCCCAGGTCTTACAATACAGTCAGCCCTTATGCCAGAAAATGCCTGCCCCTTCTGCCTCTTTCAGATGGACTCTGAGCTGTTCCATCCCTGAATGTGAAGTCTTGTTCTGTGTTGTAAACAGTCAGCAAACTCAGGCAGAAAACGGGAACAAATGTTAATGGGAATATTTTTTCAATCAGCTTTTGAAAGGTTGTCATCAATTTACAACCAAAATTCAGATACAAGACCAAAATCTATTAACACAGACTAAACGACTAGTCAAACATTAGAGTGGAACAGCTGATAGATAGTGTTTTTTAAAAAAAGAAAATCTATGCAAATTCACATTGTTTTGCTATTATAAATAATTCTGTAGTAAATACCTATGTGTATAATTCTCTGATCAGTTCTTTAAGGTATATGTCTAGAAATTAAATGATTTCCCATATGATGTCACTGTTTTCAAGGGCTAATTAATTTCCTATGGGATGCTTTGGGTCACAAGAGAGGCAGTATGGCACAGTGGCTAAGAGTATGGATTCTGGACTGCCTGGATTTGAATTCTGGTTTCACTACTGAGCAGAAGTAAAAGTAGGATGTTTACCCTCCAGTTCATTTCAGGAGATAATGATAAACACAATGGTCAGCAAAAAAAAAAAAAAAAGAGCAAGGGAACGTAAAAACTAGAAAACATGAAACAAAATGAGGCAACCAACTCAATGGGAGAAGATTTTTGCTAACAGTGCCTCCAATAAAGGGCTAATATCCAAAGTATAAAAGGAGCTCATGCAACTCGACAACAAAAAACCAAACAACCCAATTGAAAAATGGGCAGAGGACCTGAAGAGACATTTCTCCAAAGAGGACATACAAATGGCAAATAGACATATGAAACAATGCTCAACATCGCTAATCATCAGAGAAATGCAAATAAAAACCACAATGAGATATCACCTCACCCCAGTCAGAATGGCTATCATCAACAAGACAAATAGCAACAAGTGTTGGAGAGGCTGTGGAGAAAAAGGAACCTTCATACACTGTTGGTGGGAATGCAGATTGGTGCAGCCAATATGGAAGGCAGTGTGGAAGTTCCTCAAAAAATTACGAATAGAATTACTATATGACCCAGCAATCCCTCTCCTGGGTATCTACCCAAAAAATCTGAAATCATTTATACATAAAGACAAGTGTGCTCCAATGTTCACTGCAGCTTTATTTATGGTGGCCAAGACATGGAAACAACCAAAATGTCCTTCAATAGATGAATGGATAAAGAAGTTGTGGTATATATACACAATGAAATGCTATTCGGCGGTAAGAAAAGATGAAATAGGACCATTTGTGACAACATGGATGGATCTTGAGAGTATAATGCTAAGCGAAATAAGTCAGACAGAAAAAGCAGAGAACCATATGATTTCACTGATATGTGGTATATAAACCAAAAACAACAAAAGAACAAGACAAACAAATGAGAAACAAAAACTCATAGACACAGACAATAGTTTAGTGGTTACCAGAGGGTAACGGGGGAGGGGAGAGGGAGTTGAGGGTAAGGGGGATCAAATATATGGTGATGGAAGGAGAACTGACTCTGGGTGGTGAACACCCAGATATAATACATAATTGTACACCTGAAATCTATGTAATTTTACTAACAATTGTCACCCCAATAAACTTTATCAAAAAATGAAGAAGCAAACCCAAATAAAACCATTATGAAAATAGATGTGGATGAGTTCACCTTGCCCTGAGTAAAAGACCGTGATTCTCAAATAGAGTCAAAAGTCAAATGAGAGATTGATTCCTCAGCTTCAGTTAACTGTTTACTGTGAAATCTGGTCACCACGCCCAACTCACCACTGCCACTGCTCTTGTCAAGTCATGTAAGTGGTCACTAAATCCAACAAGATCTTTTCAGCCCTTGTCTTTCTTAACCTCTTGGAAATATGATGCTATTAGCCACACCTTTCCTTTTGACACAAGCTCTTTTCCCAGCTTCTATAAAACTGCATTTTTCTGATTTCCCCCCCTTACCTCTCTGGCTATTCCTTCTAAGTGTATTTTGTCCTTTGCCCATCCCTTAAATGTTGATGCTATTCCTCAGGGGTCTGCCCTAGGTGCTTTTCTCTTCTCCCTTCTTCCTATAAGAGCTCAGCCACCCCCAAAGATTTGATTATAGCCCCTATGCTGATGGATCCCAAGTCTAGAATTGCAGTCCAGGTCTCAGGAGAGATGCTGAGCTCCAGATCTGTACATCCACCTGCTAATTAGATATTTCCATTTAGCAAATTTGTAGGAACCTCAAACTCAATATTACCCAACTGAACTCACAATTTTGCCCATCTCTTTCTCCGGTTACTAGTAAATCGTACCACCTGGTTGCTAATGTCGAATCTGGGATCCAGCTTTGAATCCCCTCTCCCTAACAACCCACATCAAATAAATCAGCCTCTCCTAAATATTTTCCAAGTCCATTGCTTCTTTGCATCATCCTCTCTGCCAACACCCTTCCTGGCTCACCTCCCTTTCTTGCCTGGACTATTAAACAGCTTCTTAAATGGCGTCCCTCCCTTTAGTTGTGCTTTGCTATAATCATATGTCCATTGTGCTCTAGAGTGCTTCTTCTGTCCTAAAAAAATGGACTACAATGCTCTCAGGCTTAACATCTTTCAGTGACATGGCCCTTCGTGACCTCCCACTGAATCTTTTTCATCTTGAGTGGGCCTTGCTCGTCTCACATTCAAGCCTTTGTACATGCTGTTCTCTCTCCCTAAAATATTATTTGCAATTCTTTTTTAGCTTACCTCCTCTTATTCTTCAGATCTCAGATTAAATGGCACTTTCTCAGGGAAATCTAAAGTAGGTTAGGCTTCCTGCCATGTGCTTCCTTATCACCACACAATTTCTCTACCACTTATGTCAAAAGTGGTGAAATTTCTTAATTGTCCTGTTTCCCTATTGGACTGCAAGACCCATGGAGATGGGACCTGTGTCCGTCGCTTTCACCACCAGGCACCCCAGCATCTAGCATGGTGTCCAGTAGTCATTAGTTGCTGAATACATGGGCAGATATGCAAGGATGGGAATAGTTACTGAACACATGGGCAGATATGCAAGGATGGGAATAGTTACTGAATACATGGGCAGATATGCAAGGATGGGAATAGTTGCTGAATACATGGGCAGATATGCAAGGAAGGGAATAGTTACTGAACACATGGGCAGATATGCAAGGATGGGAATAGTTACTGAACACATGGGCAGATATGCAAGGATGGGAATAGTTACTGAACACATGGGCAGATATGCAAGGATGGGAATAGTTACTGAACACATGGGCAGATATGCAAGGATGGGAATAGTTACTGAACACATGGGCAGATATGCAAGGATGGGAATAGTTACTGAACACATGGGCAGATATGCAAGGATGGGAATAGTTACTGAATCCATGGGAAGATATGCAAGGATGGGAATAGTTACTGAACACATGGGCAGATATGCAAGGATGGGAATAGTTACTGAATACATGGGCAGATATGCAAGGATGTGTCTGTCCTCTTTACATTGCTCATGGTGGCAGAAAAACCTGGAAAATGCCTAATTTTCTAACGTGATGGGATAAATCCAATGAAGGGTGACCCTTCATGTATTGAATGCAGTTCAGTCATTAGGCATATCATGGTAAAAAAAAGTATTTAATGACTTATGAAAGATATTTCTCATATATTGTTAGCTGAAAACAACAGTGTAATATATATAGACTTATAGTCTGATCGTAATTTTGCTCTTGTATTTTGAATTTTCTTTTAGAATTCTTCATCTCATCCATCTCCCTTTCTATTTATTTTGTTCTTTTCTCAGCTTGTTTTCATCCTGTGGCTGTCTGCTCATATTTTATGAAAAAGTCTCTTCTCCCCTCCTATTAAGGATGTTGAACAATCTCCTAACATTTCTTTTCTGTATCCTGCAGGAGTCTGCATTTTCATGGATTTGTCCCTTTCTCTTCTTCCTTAGGGAGGAAGGGATTTGTCCTTCCTTTTATTCAGTAGCATTTTTTCAAGGGCTCCATTTTTCTCTTTTTACTTACTTGGATTGAATGAAACAAAGCCATCATCTTGGCCCAACGCTGCCTGCTTGAGAGATAATAGCATCCTTTTCTTAGATTAACAGCTTGAGAGGAGGTTGGTGTGAATGGTTCCCAGTCAAATTCTGAGTTCTAGAGGACAGCTTTGTTCACTGAGGTGACATCTTCTTCAACACCTACTGCCTGGCTCTTTGATTCTGTGACCTCATATGGTGCATGACTTCAATTCCTTTTTTATTAAAAGGAACCTGGGCCTCTAGGGGAGATGGCTGATTCCAGGTCTGGGAAGGAAATATGCAAGATAAACGTTTGCATCTTGTCATACAGATAGTGAAAATGATGCATTAAAAGCATTCAAGGACCAACTTGAAGGGGCTTCCATTAACCAGTGAAGGATAATTGGAACATCAGTGAGGATACCTGCAATGGATTGAAACACATCAAATAATTAAACCCGTGCATTCACAGTACCACCCCCCACCCACCCAAGACCCGATTTCTGTAAGAGGATGCTGGAGGCCAACTCATTTTGAAAATTGGTAAATAAAGGTAAGAAATCAAGCATTTCTGTTGCCTTTACTGTTACAGTTAATGAATAAGAAGGAAGGCTAGAACCATTTTGCAACCCCCAGTGTAACAATGGATCTACACTTTAATCATCAACAGCTACCAACATCACAAAAAAGAGACACAGTCAAACATTAAGAAACTCCTGGTGGAAGAAAATGGCAGCACCTATAAAGTAGTCCTGACCAAAAAAAAAAAAAAAAACTAACAAACCTGATCAAGCCTTTAGATTCAACTCCCTTTTTATAGGAAAGTCAGAGGATAGAGGAACATGGTAAACATTTTATCACCACCAACATGAGGATGCAATCCTCACAATCAAGATTGTGGGAAGCTACCTGCTCCCTTTAACAAATAACTTGCTAACTTGCCAGAAAAAAAAAATTACATATATATATATAATTTATATATGTATATATGTGTATATGTATATATGTATATATGTATATGTGTGTGTGTGTGTGTATATATATATATATATATGTATATATATATATATATGAAATGGTAAAGGATGAATGTATAGAGACTTAAAAGATACATCCCCATTCTCAATGTATAAACCTTATTTGGATCCTGATTCAAACAAACCAACCATTAAAAAATCACGATATTTATCAAACGTTTGAAAAATTGAGCATTGACTGTATTTCTTCTAATATTAACAAATTATGTTAATTTTAAGAACTTCTAATATTAAGAAATTATGTTGGGGTGATAATGATATTGTGTTAGTGTGGGAAAAAGTTTATTTTCAAAAACACATGCTAAAATATTTACAGATGAAATGATATAATATTTGGAGTCTGTTTCAAAATGAATGTGTGGCGGGGTAGAAATGGAATATAAAAGACACAAGATTGTCCACGAGTTGATAATAATTGTTGACTGGGTGATGGGAACACAGAGGCTAGTGTACCATTATTATACTATTCTGTTAATGTTGCACATCTGATATTCTCTAGAATCAAAAGTTTCCAAAATTGCAATTATTAAAAAAAATTGAATGAAATAAACCCCTAACACTCGATTTCCCAGTAAACACTGCCTCTGTCCTTAGAGTACTTTGGAATCCTCTTAATGGATACCAGGACCTCCGTTGGGTCCCCTCTGACCCCCGTTATGTTCTTCACTCAGACCTATGGCTAAAATCCAGCCAAGTTAAAATTACCTTGAAAATCCTTTAAATTTCCCATGAAATAGGTAAATAAGGTATTGTGTGTGAACCTTGTAGAGTGATTCTTAGGTATATTAGCATTTGAGAAACACTGAGATAAACGAAAGGGAGATCCAATAACCTGGACTACTTTCTCCACTCGTTTCCCTGGACATCACTTTTTCTTTTCTTTTTTTTAATGTCAGGTATACAAAACAACATAATGATTAGATATTTACACAACTCACAAAGTGATGAAACCCCCACAAGTCTACTATCCCTCTGATGTTGAACTATTACAGTACCATTGTACTCTTTTCTGATTCTCCTGATTTATTAGCCACTTCTTTGCTGCTTTCCCGTCACCTACCTCTTAATGTTGGCGTTTCCAGGGTTCAGTCCTCAATCCTTTCCTATCTACCCGAACTTCCCAGTGAATTCATCCAGTTTTATGGTTTTAAATAATGTCTATCAGCTGATGGCTCCAGATTTCTATCTCTAGCCCAGAATTAATCCCCTGAACTCCAGATTCATTTATTGATTTTTTTGCTTACTTCACATGCTCATCTGGATGTCTAATAGGCATCTTACATGAACAGATCTGAAACAGAATCATTGATTTCCCAGCCTTCCTCATCTTGCCCCTGCCACTGTTCCTCTTCCCTATAAATGGCACCAGTTGCTCAGGTTAAAAACTTTAGTCATCTCGAATGCCCCATTTTCTCTCACATCTCATATTCACTCTTGTATCCAATCCTACTTGTTCTTCTTTAAAGCAGATTCATAATCCAATCACTTCTCTCCACTTTTGCCTGGATTATTTCCATAGTTTTGCAGTTGGTCTCCTGCCTTCCACCCTTGCCGCACGGACAGTTTTCTCATACCTAACAACCAAGTGGTCTTACATCAGATCATGTTACTCCTTTTCTCCACATCATCTCATTGTGTCCCATCTCAGAGGAAAATCCAAACTTTTAAAATGGCTTATGAAGCCCTTCAAATTACGTGCAGTGAACTCCACTACTGACCACTACTCAGCTACCCCTCTGCCCGTCTATTCTCTGCTTCACTAACTGTGCTCCAGCCCCACTGGCTTCACTGCTTTTCCTTGAAGATGCCAAGCACACTGTCACCCCAAAGCCTCCACCTACCTTCAGTTCTCTGCTCAGTTCTCACATTACAACTTCACACACACACACACACACACACACACACACACACACACACACACACTTCTTAGACCCCCTTTCCCACTTACTCCACCTTATTTTTCCTATAACACTTATCTTCTAATATACTATACATTTCTCATTTATTATGTCTCCTCTCTACTGGAATGTAAGCTCCCTAAGAATTAGAAATGTGTTTGTTTGCTGCTGTATTCCCACTACCTAAAGCAATTCTTGGCCCATAGTGAGAGCCCCAAAATGTTACGTGAATGGATAAGTCGGTGAAGGAAAGAACAAGAAGAAGGTTGCAGATGGATAGGAATGAAACAGTTAAGATGCCCTTCAAATCTCCGCAGTGAGTGGGGGATGGGTGGGGAATTTGGAGGTGTTTCTATTTGTCTCTAGGTTTACTCCATTCTGTCTTATTATTAAAACTCCTCAAAAGCCACCGTGTTGTGATATGCTCTATGGCGAAGTCCATCTCTCAAGGAACCAAGGGATCTTCGGTCCCACAACGACTGAGGAGCTGAATCTCACCCACAGCCATGTGAGTGAGGAAGGAATGGTTCTTCCTCATTGAGCGTTAGAATGACTCCAGCTTTGTGAGAGACCCAGAGCCAGGGGACCCAGCAATGCCATGCCTGGACACTGACCCTTAGGACGGTGAAAAAAAAAATCAATGTTTTCTTAAGCCCCTAAGTTTTGAGGCAATTTGTTACACAGCAATAGTGAGCTGTGACATAGTTTGGTTTAGTGACTGGACCAGAAATTCCTCGAAAGCAGTGATTTATTGACTCAGTGTTTGTCAGATGAATATTGTTTAAGTGACTGGACGACGTGGAGTTTTTAATCTTTACCACGTCTGCGTGCATTTGGGAGGGGAGGGCATTGGGGAAAGCAACATTTGGTGGATGCTAACCAGCTGCTACCCTAAAAGGAAGGTCTGCCTCTCAGCTCTGCCTCTCACTCCCTAATCCCACCATCCCATTTCAGTGAACCTCTTAGTGCTTGTGATAATGTGGAGCGAGCGGAGTTTTCTGAAGAAGTGGTCACTTCCCACCCTGTTTCGGATGCATATTTCAAAGGTAGGGACAAGCAGAGAGGAGATAATTATTATCAGTAACAATGGCCCTTTGATGAAACATTTGAATGCTGCTCTTCTTAGAACATAACCTGTAGTTAACAATCACAGGTTATTGTTACAGATCAAGTTGCTTGAATATTTCCCTTTTCAATTAAGACTCACGTCCTTAGAGGTGTGGTCCAAAGCGAACAACCTTCCCATCATAGAGGGGACTTTTCTAGAGCCACTGATGATCTTAGTGCCAAGGTCACCAGGATTTCATCCCTCGTTTTGACTCACAGACAGAGCATGACATAAATATAAGAGATTGAACACATTAACCGTTGGGTCCAAGCATCTGATTTTTCCACATGCACATCGACATAGGCAATACCTACACTGAGACATCACAGTGAATTCCTTTCATCAGAAAGCTGACTGAGCCTCAAAGTAAAAATTCCTTATTGGACCCATCAGAGGCTCAGGGACAACTGCTCAGCTCTGCCAAGTCATGTGGTCAGCGGCCAGGCTGACTGGGAAACTAAAAAGCACGGATATGAACACTTCCCTTTATAACCTGGTCTCTTCTAGGCAGGTGATGTGAGAGCCCAGAAGAAAGGTGCTTAGGTCAGGATCTTTTCATTGAATCCCACATTCCATATTCCAAGAAAGGATTTCTCCTCCTGAGGGGTGTGCTTCTGGGCCCCGAGGATTGGGAGAATGCAGCTGCTTCGCTTTTTTTTAAAACTCACATTTGTATGCTTTTCCAGCAGATGATTACTAACACTGCCAGGGCTGGGCAAGCCTAGTTCTAATTTTTTCAGTGACAAAAAAAAAAAAAAAAAAAAATAGATTTTCCAAGCTGCCTTTTCTGAGGAGGAGAGAGCTTAGGGACGCATCACCCAGCTATGGGGGCGGGGGGTATGATTGGCAAAACTAGGATTATGCAAGGGTGTGGGGGTCGGCCTTGAGACATGGGGCACAAGGGGTGGATTTGAGAGGGGCTGTCTCTGGAGGGGAGTGGGTTGGTTAGTACAGTTAACAGCAGGGAGAACCCCTGGTCTGGGGAGGCAGCTCTACAGAGGGGGACTTCCATGCTGCTCAGGCAGAAGGGCATGGAGGTTGGTCAGTTGGAAGTTGATCCAAGGCTTCATCTAAGTTGACCCGTCTTGGTCCTGGCCAGCCAGTTCCTCCCTAGGTTAGCTGTCCAAGTCTTCCTCTGCTGATATCTGAGAAAGCTCATCTCTGTGAAGCTCTGGGGAAACCAGAAGGAATCTCGAAATAAATATTTTATGTATTTTTTAGGAATCTTGACAGTTTCTGGAGTTCTATCGGGCCCCTGATTACCATTTGATTCATTCATTCCTGGACTATGTTTCTTGAGCACCCCCTTTGTGTCAGCTGGTGCTCTAGGCTTTGAGGTTACAAGGGAGGGGAAGACCCATGAAGTCTGTGCCTTCATGGGGTTGTGTGTGTGGGGTGGGGGGGATGATATGGGTCTGGCCCCCGCTAAAGGCTGTGTCTGCTATGGGAGGTTATATTCCAGTAGTCAGCACAGATGTGATTTTCCCAGGGGACAGCTGTTCTTGAACATAAACAGCTGTGAAGTCAGCATGTCAAAAAGCCTCCTTAAAAGAGTGCTCTCTCTTGTCTGATATTTTGGAAGCTTCAGAGAAAGATGTTTTTGTCCAGGGCTAGGGAAGCTCTGTGTTGGCAAGAGGCACCCAAGAGAAACTGTCCAAACACCTGTAGGTGATTTTAGCTTGACCATAACCCTACATGTTTTGTCATTAGAAATGTAAAAACATCCCTCAATCTCCACCCCACTCTCACTCTACCATCGTATTTGGGTCTAGTGGGCCTGAGGCACGAGGTCCACGGAGAATGAAAACAGACATAAATAATTCATCCATTTATTCCTGAGTGGTGTTTTGGAAACTGATAGCTCTGGTAAGCTTCTAGAAGACAGGTAAAACGGCTTGATCTGAAATGATGTCTGAGAGGAACACAGGTCAAATGGCAGCTCTCAATCCTTCAAGAACAGCTTCTTAGCTCTGGCTGCACATTAGAATGACGCAGAGAATTTAAAGTTACCCAGGCTTCAGCCCAATCCCAGACCAATTAAATCAGTAGCTCTAAGTGGAGTACCTGAACACTTACTTCTTCTTTTTTTTAAAGCTCCCGATAACACCGATGTGTAACCAGAGTTGGGAACTATGGTTCTAGACTGTTCTAGGCTAGAGACAGGCCTTCTCTGTCAGAGAGCAAAGGTAAGTTAAACAGGCTGCTTGCACATGCCAGAAGGACTTTCAAGCTCACCAGTAAGTTGGTCAATAAGTCTAAATTTCAAAAACAAATTTCCAAAGTTGAAGTCACCTTTCCTGTGGCTAGAAACCTTTAAAATTATAAAAGCAAACTTTTATTTCCAAAGCAGCTTTGAAGTTTGAAATTTAAAGCTGGCAAGCTATGTCATCCCACAGAAGGGAATGTTTTAAATTCCTGGAGAGCATGTCAGAATTTCAAAGGATAATAATAATAGGTAAAAGCTGACTGATGTCTAGAACCAAGCAGAGAGCAAGGTTTCATGGGATCCTAGTTACCAAAAACCTCCAGAGGCTCTCTCCATTCTCTTCATGGGAATAGATGATTCTGGAGTTGAGAGGCCAGCTCTTACCCAACAAAAGAATCCAATCTGGAGCATCCCTGCTGGAAGGCCAACTAATCTCTGCTAGAATAATTTAGATAAAGAGGCATGTACCATTTTCTAGAACAGTCTGCACTACTTTAATATAGCAGGGTTGGTGTAAGAAAGGTTTATCTTTGTGTTGAACTGAAAACAGCAACTCTGTCTCATCAGCCTTGGTTCTGCCCTCTTCCCATGCTGGAGCATCTATGATGGCTGTTTTCGCTCTCCATGTCCTCTCTTCTCTGGCCCATGTCCTCAGTTTCGCGGACCCTCCTGCATCAGAGACATTTCCCGGTTCCTGCCACCTGGTTGTTCTCTCAAACTTGTCAATGTGCTTCTTAAAATATGATACCCAGACCAAATACCGGATATGAAATATCAGATGCATCAAGTTCTGCAGTGATTCAGCCACAAAACCACCACCGTCTAGTTTCTCTGTGATTAGAAGGGGAGGCTGGATGCTGGCTGGGTATTGTGGGGACTCTGGCATGGTCTGAGACAGACCTGGGAGAGGCACATATCTCGGTGACCATAACCACGTGGTCAAAGAAGGACAGACAAGATTTAGCACCAATTTTTGTAACCAAGGGTTAGACATAATACTACTTTTTTTTTAAAAAAAAAGATTTTATTGGGGGAAGGGGAGCAGTGTGTATTTCCAGGACTTTATTGGGGAATTGTGTGTTTTTCCAAGGACCCATCAGCTCCAAGTCAAGTTGTGGAGGGCACAGCTCAGCTCCAAGTCCAGTTGCTGTTTTCAATCTAGTTGCAGGGGGCACCGCCCACCATCCCATGTGGGAGTCGAACTGGCAACCTTGTTGAGAGCTTGCACTCTAACCAACTGAACCATCTGGCCGCCCCTCCAGAAGCTCAGCGGCAGCTCATTGTCTTCAATCTAGTTGTGGAGGGCACAGCTCACTGGCTCATGTGGGAATCGAACTGGCAACCCTGTTGTTCAGAACCCTCGCTCTAACCAACTGAGCCATCTGGCCACCCAGACACAATACTATTTTGTAATTTTAGTATAATTACTCCTTTGTTAGTAAACATCTTGAAAATGTGTGGCCTTCTCTGTGTGTTGTCTTTGGAGTAAGGGAAAGAGGAAGGTCACAGGTAGAAAATAATGAAAAGCCAGGTGAGAAAGTGCTCCCTACACGTGGGCAGGAGAACCCCACTGGCCACTCTGTCATGCTGACTGAGAAGTTTGGCTCTGATGTCAAACAAAAGCAATATGGGAGGATGGGGTGGTCTCCGGCCGAAAGCTCTGGAAGAATTTGGAAGTCAGGGAGGGATTGAGACCAATAGTGGTGTTGGTGTTAATACTCAGCTCCCCTGCCAAGAATATGGGGAAGCTCAGTGTTCTAGGAGAACGCGAAGAAGCAGAGATGGTGCCCCAAATAAATTCATCAAAAGCCACTCCTTTTGGAGAAGGAAGAGGGCAGTTGTCTCAGCTCCTTTTTACACCTGTTTTTGTCTTGTGCCAGGGATTCAGGGCTTTTGAGAATGCTTTAAAGAATGTCTTGTTCTGGAAAGAGACATGTTCAAAGAGATTTCCAAGGGTAGACGACCAGAGACAGCTTTGCCCTTCAGAAGGTGAAGTCTGTTTGGAGAGCTGGCAGTCTGGAGGTGAGGATACAAGCAAGCACATTGTTTTCTCATGGTAGAGCTAGAAAAAGGAATTGTAATTAGAAGTGATGTCATCATTCTGCTGGCTTATGATTTCTGCAGTTGTCGTCACTAACCCTGGAGGTTCTTTCTTTGCAATGAACATGTTCTGTGTTCAAGCCCAACAGAATGGGCTTGTTTCAGAGAGAGACTCAGGAGAGGGCCATGGTATCAAGTGGTCATGGGGTCAGAACCTTCCGTCCTACAGGAAGGGGACTCGGAGCCCGTGTTGACACCAGCCCAGGCAGCAGTCACTAGCTCTTTGTCATTTTGTTTGTTTAGTCCTTAACACAGTACCACATGCAATAACTTAATAATAAACGGCTTTCTGATTTTGCGGGTAGTTGATGGCTGATGAGGCAACATCTGATCTCATTTTCTCCCTCGAATTTCACCATCCTCCTGAAATACAAAGTAGAAAAAAGAAACAATTAGCAATATAAATTGATGGTGAGGAGTTAGAGAGGCAGTTGTTTACTTGTCTGTAATACCTGGATTCTTGAGTTATGTCATGGCTTGCCTGACATCTGAAACGATGTGACATATGGCAATTGGAAACAAATACACACAAAGAATTTCCATGAATGGATATTTTCCTTTTAAAGAAAAAACAAACTACTATTGATGCTATTTCTTTAAACTGGAGGGAGTCAACATTTAGCCTGAGTAGGTCCTCACAAGCTCCCCTAACAACTCAAACAAAAGACCTAGATACTATCTGGTGAAATCCACAATGTCTCAGAAATTCCAGGAAACATATCATTCTCATATTTTAGAGAAGAAGGAAGCAGGTATGGAAATGGAATCTATTGAAATGAATGTCAGTCTGCAAAGAATTACACTACTTGGAGAGAAATTTAAATGTCCTCAACACGTGCAACTCTCCAAAGTCATGGAGTGAGAAATGTGTTTGTTCATATTCACTCATTCATCTACTTATTTATTTAGCAAATATTTAGTGAGAGCCAACTCTGTGTCCACAGTGTCTCTTCGACTCTCACTGTGTCCACAGTGAGAAGCAGCTCTGCCCCAGGGTTCTAACTCTGTAGAAGGGAGACAGTGCATATTCATTAATCTCCTCCTGAGAGGCAGGGCAGCCCAGACGATGGGGTGCTAGTCAGGCACATGGAGCATCACCATTACATTGTGTGAGCTCCCAGCAGCCTTCGTGCTTGGAAACACTGAGGCAGTTGATCTTACCTACATGGCCGGAGTTGGGGCCACATGAACCCAGGCTTCTTCCACTCCCATATTCTCCACATTAAAATGTCTCTGTGGGGGCCAGCCTGGTGACTCAGGTGGTTGGAGCCTGGTGCTCCCAAAGCTGAGGTCACTGGTTCGATTCCCACATGGGCCAGTGAGTTGCACCCTCCACAGCTAAGACTGTGAACAACGGCTCTCCCTGGAGCTGGGCTGCCGTGAGCAGCTGGAGGTTGGCGTGAGCTGCCGTGGGCTGCTGAGTGCTGCTGTGGGCTACTGTGCGCCTGTGACCATGCCCCTCAGCTGAGGGGAGCACAAGGCTCATAATACCTGCATGGGCCAGGGAGCTGTGTCCTACACAACTAGACGGAGAAACAATGGCTTGAACCGGAGTGGGGGGGGAAGCAGAAGAAGGGGGAAAAAAGTCTCTGTATCTTCACTCATCTCCTTCCCTCATTTTAGAGAAAGAAGTGTCCAAGGCCGACCTCTTCTGCTGTCCTCACCCTCTCCAGCATCTGGTCTGTGTCTTCCGTCTCGATTTGTTTGGCTCTCCACAAGCACACATGGTTCTCCTCTTCTTGTACGTCTTGTACTCTTCTCTCCCTTCTGCTGCTCTTCAAACTACCATCATCTTCTCTATTTCCAGTGACCACCAACCTTCTCAGCTGGTACTTTCTCCTCTCTATCACTTCATCCTTTTCCTGCAAACTCCTTACAGCCCACTAGATGAAACTGCAAAGGTGACTAATGACTTCTATGGTAAAGAGTTATAACGCAATATCTGTCATTTTTTCCTTCCTCTAGAAATAGGACCCATCAGTTTTATCTGAGTACCAGACCGCCCAGCTGAAGGTAGCATGTTCCAGGTTCCCTTGCAGCTAGGTGTTACCATATATGTAACGTTTGGGGCATACTGTCCAAAAAGAAAGGGGCATAAAATGCAAAAATGGATAGTATGCCCCTCCAAAAAGAAAGGGGCATACTATTCATTTTTGCGTTTTACCCTCATCCTGGCTAGACTGTGAGGGATCACAGGAACAGTAATTTTAGACCTGAGATAGAAACAAGGTAGGTGGAGGAGCATGGGTTCCCCAACAAGATATCATGGCCATGTTAGCTCTGAACTGCTTATGCTGGACTGTTATGTGAGGGGAAATACACTTCACACTGTTACTTTTGCCTTTATTGTAGAATAACCCACATCTTCATTATTACAAGTTTCAAAGTGCCAATTCCAATGTCCATTTGTCAGGCCCTACTCTTCCTGATCTCTCTGCAGCCCTGGGCATTGTGGATAACCTTTCTTCCTGAAGATTTCTCCTCCTTCAGCTCCCATGCTATTGCACAATCATGATTCTCTTCCCACTTTTCTGATTATTCCTCCTTTGTCTACCTCAGTGGCTTTTCCTTCTCTATCTCTTCTTTCACCATGGCTCTTCTTCGCTGACTTTCTCCTCAACATGTGCAACTCTCCAAAGGGCTCATATGGTGCCCTCTTTTGGTAAGCTGATCTCAACTCATAATTTCAGTTCTTCCTTCAGACCTTACTAGCACTACCTTGGTCTGTCTCCCAGACAGGCACAGATATTTACATAGTAGGATGGTGTGATGGTTAAGAGCACAGATTCTTGAGCCACACTGTCCTGTCTGAATCCCAGCTCAGCTACTTACTCACTGTGTGATCTTGAGCCAGTTACTTAACCTCTCTGTCCCTTGGACGAAAGGAAGACAATAAGAGTACTTCTCTCAAAGTATTGTTGTGGGGATTGGACGGGTTAATAGATGTACAGCACTTAGAGCAGAGCCTGGCACCTGGAAAAAGCTATGGAAGTGTGGACTCTTGTTGTCAGCATTCACACCTGAGGACACAGGTCCCAGTTTGTCACCAAGCCGTGGCCGGCCCAGACATTACCTCAGAGTCATAATCACTTCACAGTGCTTTGGATTCCTAGCAACGTGATCAGATTTCTCTGCCTGCCTGGACTCCTGATATCCTTCCTGCTCTGGTGTCTGGCAATTACAAAATAGTTTTGTGCCCTTTTGGGTCAGTGACTTTTGGACACCAGTCTCCACTCCTGACCCTGCAGTGGAGCCCCAAAGCTGCCTTTTAAACAATCCGGGGCTCTGGTAACTTGAACCCGTCCTTCACCTCCCTGTCAAAGCTGCCTGACTGGGTTCGCTTGGGTGGTAGACTCATAGCCCTTGTCTGACGGGGCTGATCCGTTGTGATAGTTCCCACACACTACTGAGCATTTGTACTGGGAAGTTTCTCTTTCCTTCTCCTGGATAATTACGGTGTCGGGTTTGTGTGGATTAGTAGGGAGACCCAATTCCAGAATCAGACTGATCCTAATTCAAATCCAAGCTACTCCACTAGGATTGGGGAAATTATTAAACTGTTCAGAGGTTCAGAACATAGTTTTTCACAAGAATGTTTGGTAAAATTGGATCCATTCAGATAATGCACATAGGGAACTTGGACATCGGAGGCAGTCAATAAATATATTTTCTTACTTTAAAAGTAATGCTTATTCTTTTTACTTTTATTTATGTTTTGCCTTTGTTTTCTTGTTAACCTTATTTGAGAGGCTGAAGGGTTTGACATTCCCTGTGTCCTATTAGAGGGTTTGCTAGCAGTGCAATGATTCAACAAGTTTAAAATTAAAGGAATGAATTTATATCAGGATGAGTCCAGAAATGAGTTCAAGTGATCCTTTCCTAAAGATTGGCTTGCTTCCTTCCCTAGCCATGCTGCACTGGACAGGTAGGGTAGTCAGTTTTTCATCTGACTTTACACACCAGCCCAGAAGGGGTGTTGCTTTTTTTTTTTCCCCTTTTTAAAAGAAAACACAGGAATTGTTACTGAAAGGTGAGTCAATGCCATCTAGCTCTGATCCCTTATGCTTCTGAGGTCTCATGACTGATGCAGTTTTGGGGAAAATAAGTAGTTTTCTATATACCCTGCCTCTGAAAAAAACAAAAAAAAAAAAACAGAAAAAAATCATAGAGCTAAAAGAAATAAAATAAGTTCTTATCTCTCTCCTTAAGTAAAAGCTTCATTCAGTTAATAAAAATAAGCTAGCTCCATCAACACTGGCAGTGGAGGAAGGGTCCAAATATTGCATGGTATATACTTAAACTAAAAATGTATTGACTGATTGTCTGAAACCCAAATTTAACTGGTGATCCTGTATTTTCTTTGGCTGCCCTAATTAGAAGAGCAAGGAAAAGTGGTGGGGGTGATGGCTTCTACATGAGAAGAAGGGGAAGGAAAACACAGACAATGTGGTCAGGCCAGTGTCCACTGGGTGAAACAAGCAGAATTCTTGTGGACCATTGATTTCAGTCCTTGAGGCGGTGGGCTCTTGCTGGGTTTGAGAGTAAGACTGTACCATTGAGGGCTGGTGGGTTTTGTTTGTCCTTTCTTTCTTGCTTTGAGAGCATGTCTGATGGAAGTCTCTTCCCAACCCACTATCCTCAGAGAGCAAGACTCTTCATTCCAACCCAGGTCTGCTTGTTCTTTTAAGAGCCTTCTGAGAAATGGAACATTGAGGGGAAAAAGAAGAGATATGCAGTGAAATGCCTAAGTATAACCTAATCTGGGCCAAATGTAGCCCACAGCATCCTAAAAATGAGACACGTGGGCACCTCCAGCCTCTAATTACCGAGTGAGGATGACGCAGCTTGGCTGCAGCTCTGGGTTGCTAGAGGGTGTACAAAACCAGACGTTTCTTTTCTTATGGGAAATGGGGAAGCAGTCACTTTGGAGATGGTAGGATGGAGAGAAGGCATGCCTTTAATTCTTGTCAGTATAAACATGTTGTTTATTACTACCTACCTACTATAGTTTTTTGTGAGATTTAAAGCATCCAAAATAGTCTGTATGTTGTAAAATGAAATCAAAACAAAGGAGCTCAGCAGTTATTAGGGAAAATACAAATTAAAAACACAATAAAATATGACTACCTGCCTTCTAGAATGACTAAAAATAAATTAAAAAACAAAACAAAAACTGCGTGCCAACCAGGTTGTAGATCAACAATGCAAAGTGATACAGTCACTTTGGGTGACAGCTTGGCAGTTTCTTACAAAGTTAAATATACACTTACCTTAATACTCAGAAGTCTAGCTCCTGTTGTTAAACTTGTTTATTCCAAGAGAAATCAATGACCTGTATGTTAATGTTTATAACAGCTGTTTTCATAATAGCTAGAAAGCTGGGAACAACCAATAGTCCTTCAACTACATGGATAAACAAACTGTAGTACATCCAAACAATGGAATACTACTCAGCAACGAAAAGGAACGAGGCTACCGATACATGCAAAAACAGATGGATCACGGAAGCATTACGTAGATGAAAGAAGCCAGACTCTATGAGGCTACATGCTCTGTGATTCCATTTATATGATATTTTGAAAAAGGCAAAAAACAAAAAACAAACAAAAAAACCCAATAGGGACAGAAAATAGATCAGTGGGAAGGAGATTTTCTATAAAGGGTAGGAGGGAATTTGGAGGTGATGAAACTGTTCAGTATCCTGATTGTGGTGGTTATTGCACAATTGTGCACATTTGTCCAAACTTATTGAACTGTACACTTAAAAAGAATGATTTTATTCTATGTAAGTTAGCCTAATAAACCTGACTTTAAAACAATCCTAAGGTATTATTTTTGTTAGACTATCATTATCACCTATGTTAATGTGAGCTAATGTTTGAGTATTTAATATGTTCCAGTCACCAGGCCCCACGTTATATGGATATTAGATCATTTTAAATATATATATTACATGATTGTTATATATATGTGATGACTATATGTGTATATATATTACAGTGATTATTAGATGAAAAAACTATGGCTCAGAGGGTTTAAGGAACTTGCTAACGGTCACAGAGGTGGTCGGTGGTAGAGCCGAGATTTGAACCCAGATCTGTCTGATTCCAGAGCCATCGCATCTTGCTGCCCTAGTTTGCGGTACAAGTATAATCAATTCACACATATCTAGTCAGGGTTTCCCAACCTCAGCACAATTGACATCTGGGTCTGGATAAGTTTGTTTTGGGGGGCTGTCCTGTGCATTGTAGAATGTTTAGCAGTATCCCTGGCCTCTACCCACTACATGCCCGTAATGCCCCCTCAGTTGTGACAACCGAAAACATCTTCAGACATTGCCAAATGTAGCCTGGGGGCAAAGTCCTGCCCTTCCCCACAAAAAACCCTGAGATTTCAATAAGACTGTCCCAAAGAAAGACTCACATGGAACCACTGGGAATGCTGAAGATCCAGAGAGGATGTTTGGCATGTTTGGGTAGCTGGGGCACTGATTTAACTGGGTAGCGGGTAGATCCTCAGAAGTTAATTAATTCTGCATAAAACTCATATGAAGAAATATATATGCACATGGACATAGAAACACAAGGATGAACCTTCATATAACGTTTCATGACATATACTTGTTCACACAAATGCATGTTTTCCCTCTATGCAGACCCCCTGGGAAACCTGAGGCTCGTGTCAGAGGTGTCTCACTGTCCAGAACCGCTGGGGCTGCCCCGGGGAACTACCTCTGCTTTGAAATCTCTACCTGTGGCAAGTCTTCGTCTTTTAGAAACAACTAGCAGTTACTAAGGAGGGTAAGCAAAGTGATTATGTTTTTTTCTCAAAAAGATGTGACCATGAAGTGACAAGATTCTTTCTCTGCAGTTTGTTCAATGACTGTTGTATGTTTGGTGGTTTATTTAAACAAATCATACAATGATAATACTAGCTCCTGTTCACTGAGAGCTTACTATGTGCCTTGTAGTATATGATATTCATCTCGGTGGGTCATTATAAAAACTCTGAGACCTATCACTGTATATAAAAACTAGCTCAAAACAAATCAAAGACCTAAATGTAAGATCTAAAACTATCAATTTTATAGCTAAAAATCTTTAAAAATGTAGATATAAATCCCAGTGACCTTGGATTAAACAATGTAGCACAAGTAATGAAAAAATAGAGAAATTGTACTTCCTCAAAATGGAAAGCTTTTGTGTTTCACAGGACACTATCAAGAAAGTGAAAATACAATCCATGGAATGGGAGAAGATAATTGCAAGTCACATATCTGAGAAGGCATTAATATCCAGAATGTGTAAAGAGCTCTTGCAAAGCAACCATAAAAAGACAACCCAATTCTAACATGGGCAAAAAAAATACATATTTCTCTAAAGAAGATATACAAATGGCCAGTAAGTAAGTAAAAAGATGCTCAACACCATTAGCCATCAGGGAAATGCAAATCAAAACCATAATGAGATACTACTTCACATCCACTAGTATGGCTGTATAAAAAACACAGACAATACCAAGTGCTGACAAAAATGTGGAGAAACTGAAACCCTCAGACATTGCTAATGGGACTGTAAGATGGTGCAGCTGCTACAGAAAAGAGTTTGGCAGTATTTTAAGAAGTTAAACATAGAGTTACCATATGACTCAGCAACTGTACTCCTAGATTTGTATCCAAGAGAAATAAAAACATTTTTCCAAAACAAAAACTTGTACAGGAATGTTCATCTCCATAATATTCATAATAGCAAAAAAAAGAAAAAGAAAGAAAGAAAGAAACAACCCGACTGATGAATGGCTAAATTGTGGTACACTTATCCAATGGACTGTTATTCAGCCATAAAAAGGAAAAAGTACTGTTACATGGTATAACATAAATGAACTTTGAAAATATTGTATAATTCCATTTATGTGGAATGTCCAGAACAGCCAAATCGACAGAGGCAGAAAGTAGATTCGTGGTTCCCAGGGACTAGGATGAAGGGGGAATGGAAATGACTGCTGTGGGCCTGGGCTTCTTTATGGAATAATGAAATGTTCTGGATTAGATAGTGATGATGGTTGCGCAACTGTGTGAATATACTGAAAAACACTGACTTGAACATTTTAAAAGGATGAATTTTGTGGTGAGTGAATTATATCTCAATTTTTAAAAAACTCTGTGAGGTGATTACTATTATTATCTTTATTTTACATAAAAGAAAACTGATTTTCAGAGGCAAGTTATTTCAAATGGCTGAATAATACGTGAAAATTCCCCTTTGCAACTCCAAATTCTGAGTGGTTTAATGTATTTGCTCTCATCCTTTTTTTTTTATACAGTCACAAGTGTGTGTGTGTGTGTGTGTGTACATACACACACATACACTCATACGAGGTGTGACAATTAAGTTCATGAACTTGTTGCAATGATGTTGCTAACCTTTTTTGATATCAGAGGGATTATTCATTATGAATTTGTACCAACTGGACAAATAGTTAACCAAGTTGACTATTTGGAAGTGCTGAAAAGGCTGCATGAAAAAGTTAGATGACCTGAACTTTTCACCAACAATTCATGGCTCTTGCATCACGACAATGCACCAGCTCACACGGCACTGTCTGTGAGGGAGTTGTTAGCCAGTAAACAAATAACTGTACTGGAACACCCTCCCTACTCACCTGATCTGGCCCCCAGTGACTTCTTTCTTTACCCGAAGATAAAGGAAATATTGAAAGGAAGACATTTTGATGACATTCAGGACATCAAGGGCAATAGGACGACAACTCTGATGGCCATTGCAGAAAAAGAGTTCCCAAATTGCTTTGAAGGCTGGACTAGGCGCTGGCGCCAGTGCATAGCTTCCCAAGGGGAGTACTTTGAAGGTGACGGTGGTGATATTCAGCAATTAGGTTTGTAGCACCTTTTCTAGGATGAATTCATGAACATCGTTGTCAGACCTCTTACATACACACATGGAGAGGGAGAGAGAAATAGAGACAGGAGAGAAAAGAGTTCCTTAGTGTTTCATAGAATGAATACATCATAGTTTATTTAATGATTTCCCCTAGTGATGCATATTTCAGTCCACCCACTCTGTCAACAACGTACTTATTCCCCAGAGTCCCATCCTTGGCCACTACTCTTCTCAGTCCCACCCACTCTCCCTGGATTATCTCTCCTCCACTCTCATGTTACCTCCTATCCAATGGTAATGACCTAGTACCTTCATTAGACTTAGATAAGAGGGTCTTGCCCTAGACTGTGTACTTTTGAGGTCCCTATTACATATGCGAACATAAACAATGTAAATTAACTGAAGCTATCTGGGCACCTTTGTCACTCAGGATCCAGCACTCAGCACAGGTACAGTGTGACCCATATTTTTAAACATCCATTCTAATAACAAGAACTGTTCAGGTCCCAGGGAAACACTTCTCCACGTCTCTTGCCCTATGTCACCAATACAAAAGGCAACTGCCTCCAAATCTGTGCTGTTGACATTGGAGATGGATGCTCTTTCTGAGTTTGGAGAGGATTTGAGCAGCGTAAGTATTCAGACAATTAACTTGTCAAATCCTTCCTCTCAGGCTTCATGTGTAACAGATTATTGCATAACAAAGCATTTCCCAGTAGCGCCGAACATCCATTTCTTGCTTCTATTCCTGTTCTAAATCGTGATTCTCCTGGTAGTCATAACAATTGCCTAGAATTATGACAGAGAAACATTTTACAGTAGTAAACAATATTATTATTAATTCCATATTTTATTATTTAATATATCATCTTATTTTAAATTTGTGTATACGTAGGTCTAGGCATAACATATGTGACGCTATGTAAATAACCATTACATTGGCAACCAGACGCACGGTGGTAATTTGTTTGCTGCCAATAATTCTTCCCATTCCTGTCCACTCCTGCCATTTCTCCTATCAAGAAGCGGGGTCTGTTTCTGTCCACTTGACTCTGAGGTGACTTTATAACTTGCTTTGATTGATAGAATGTGGCAGAAGTGACTGCCAGTTCAGAGCCTACTCCTTAGGCCTGGCTGCTTCTGTGTTCCTGCTGGGATCCAGCCATCATGTAAGAAAGCCACCCTCGTTCAGACTACTGAATGATGAGAGACCACGTGGAGAGAGAGGTCCCAGCCTCCTAGCTAGCCCCTAAAAGTCGCCAGACCTGTGAGTGAGGTCATTTTAGACTCTCCAGCTCAAGCTGAGCCACCACTCACCTCATCAGTGAGCCTGGGAGAGACTAGTAGAAGAACCAGCTATTCAATCCACAGAATGGTAAGAAATAAGAGATTGTTATATTAAGCCACTAAATTTTGTGGTGATTTGTTATGTAGCAAATGATAACTAAAACATGAATGTTGCTAGAGTTGCTAATAGTTCCATGTTTTTAATACTATTTAATAAGATTTAAATTGTCAAAAAATGAAAACTTTCAACTTCGAGTAGTTTTGATCGAAATGATTGATAATCATTAATTACAATTTGTCTTTTGCTTTTTCATTTTAATCGTTTTAATAGTTTAGAAGAAAAAGAACTTTAAAAAACTTACATGAAAGATAATTTAAAAATTTTAAATTTCTTTGCTTTACATTTTTATGAAAATTTATTAAAAATTTCATGTCCTTTGAATAGTTACATTTATTTTTTAATCCTTTGAATAATCACTACTGTCAATTGAGTACAAACTGTGTGAAAATCTTCATTATAACATTATTGTAACTTTTGTTGAAAAGCAGGCATGAAAAATAAATTTCATGATAAACAAAAATTCATGAATTATGTGTATATTTTGTGACTCATCCCAATTACAACCCACTGACAGAACTCCCAAGCTGTCTTTGCCATTTTGCCAACTTTTAGTCATGTGAAAACCATTGCTTTATACATATTTAATTTTTTTTTGTCACAATGAAGATATACTTGTCAAGGTAAAAGGAGATAGTGTATTTTTTTAAACAATAAGTTAGATTTATAACTTTTCAGTATTGAGGTCCTTGGTATACGGTTATTTGTACCCTTGCCCCAGGTAATGTTAGGGGCGGGCTTGTCTCTGTCATGAATTTTCCTTCAACCATCTGACGCATATATTTATTTCCTGCTAGGTAGTTCCACCTATTCGTCTAGAAGAACTTCTGAATCAACTTGTCCAAAACGAAACCTCTTTCCTCTTCTCTCTTTCCTCTTTCCTCTTCTGGGGATTTCTCTATCAGTCACGCAAGCAAGAAACCTAGAAGTCATCCTTGTTTTTTTCACCCAGTTACTCTCCCTTAACTTTCTAAATAATTTTGCCATCTGTCCTCTTCTCTCATCTTTACCACACCTACCTGAGTTTGGGCCTTCTGAGGCAGTATCACCCGGAGCAGTGCTTCTCAAACTTCAAGGTGCTTCAGAGTTATCTGGAGGGCAGGACTCATTAAATCACAAACTATGAACTCCGCCCTCAGAGTCTCTGATTCAGAGGGACTGGAATGGGACCTGATAATCTGCATTTCTAACAAGTTCCTAGGTGATGCAGACGCTGCTGGTCCAGGGCTACACTTTGAGACCTACTGGCATAGAGGCTGCATTCAAAGTCTACTCCTCTCATTTACTTTGTGACCCTAGGCAAGTTACTTAGTTTTTCAGCCTGTTTCCTGACCTAGATAATGGTGGTAAAAGTCTTACTTTGAGAGTTGAATTAAATGAGATAATACAGGTAAGACATTTAATACAACAAGCCTGTATAAGTAAGGGCTTAATAAATGGGAGTTACTTAGTCCTTCATCATCTTTCTCCTAGACTTACAAAACCATCTGAGTGATTCGCCTCTACCTTTGACCATAATGTCTGCCTTTCTATTCATGCCTACCCAATAACATTGAAACACATTCAAATCTCTTCCAAGGAACAAAAGAAGAAAACAGAGTCTGGCTTTGACTCCATATCTTCCTCTAGCCACCCTCTCTCAATCTTTTCCTTTACATCTAAGCATCTTGAGATAATGGTCTAGGATTGCTGTCTCTACTTCTTCCATTGTAACTCATTCTTCACTCCATCATAGTCTGGCCTTTGCTCCCTCAGTCTTCTAAGCCAGCTCCCTCTAAAATAACAAATGGCTTCCCCTCATTGCCAAATCTCCTGGACACTTGATCGCTCCACGACATTTAACACTGCTGACACAACTTCTGGAGGAGGCAGTTTTGAAAATGGATCCCGGTGATCTCCACCTCGTGGTATTCACTCCCTTTTGTAATTGCCTCCCCTTGTACGCGGGCTGAGCCTTGTAACTGTCTTCTAAATGAACAGAATAAGACAAAAGTGAGATGGGATGACATGGTACTTCCAAGATTAAGTTATAACAAACGAGTTTGCACTCTTTCTCTGAGTCTTCAGGCATGTTTTCTCTGCTGAAGCAAGCTCTCGTGTTGTGATGTGTCCTATGGAGAGACTCACATGAGAAGGATCTGGGAGGCCCTTATCTTAACAGCCCTCGGAAAACTGAATTCTGCCAACCATTGGAACTGCTCGCCAGTACTTGGGAAGAGGATCCCTTCCCAGTCAGCCCTTCAGATGAGACCACTGCCTTGCTTACCACCTTGATTGCAGCCTGGTGAGAGACACTGAAACAGAGGACCCAGCTGAGCAGTGCACAGATTCCTGACCCACAGAAAGAGTAAGATGATAAATGTGCTTTGTTTTAAGCCACTAAGATTTGGGGTAATTGTTACACAGCATAGATATCTAATATATCTGCCTTCTTAAAAGGACTTTTCCATGGACTTCAACAGTTCCTGATTTTTTCCTAATTCCCTATCTCCTCCTTCTCTCTGTCCTTCATGGGTTCTTTTGATGTTGCTGCCTATCACCTTTTGCTGTTTCTAAAGGTTTTTTTCTTTCTCCATATACTTTCTTGCCAGTGTTACCATTAAAATGCCGTCTGTAATCCAGTGATCCTCAAATTTATATCTCTAGCTCTTTTGAGTGCCAGGCCCATATGTTCAACTTCCTAAAGGTCATTCCCACCTAGATGTTGGTCTCATAGACACTTAGACTCAGCATGTTCAAAACGGAACATAATTCCCACCAAATCCTGCATCTTCCTGTGTTTTCTGCCTCTGGGAGCCACCATCCACCCACTTGCTCAAACCAGAAACCCAAGAGTCACCTTTCATTTCTTTATTCAAAAAATATTTATGGAGCATCTAAAGAGTGCTCTGGACTCAAGGAGAATTTATATTCTTGTGAAGAAAGAGACAATGAAGATAGTAAATAAATTATATGGCATGTGATCTGTCTCTATATTTATATATCTATATATCTATAACAATAAATGTTATTGGGGGAAAATTAAGCAGGCAGAGCAATGGATGTCATGGAAAGTGAGCTGTAGTATTAGTGTAATCAGAATACACTTCACGAACACGGAGACACTTGAAGGAAGCAAGAACTAGCTGTATCAATATTTGGGAGAAGACCATTTCAGGAAGAGGGGGCAGCCAGTTCAAGTGCTTTGATCAGAAATTTAACTATGGGTTTGAGGAAGAGCCAAGTGGCCAGTGTGTCTGGAACAGAGAGAACCAGTAGGAGATTATTAGAGAGGGGGTCAGTGAGGTACCCAAGTCCAGATCATGTACAGCCTTGTTGGCCATCGTAAGGGTTTTACTGAGCACAACAGGGAGCCATGGGAGGGTATGGAATGGAGAAATCATGTGATCACTCTGGTTACTATATTTAAAATAGGCTGTGGAGAAATCATACCTCTTCTTTTTATCTCTCAGCCCCCAAATCTTTTATTTTCTCACTAAGCCCTGTTTATTTTGTTTCTTAAATCTCTCTCAAAGCCATCTACTTCTCTTAATTTCTATTGTCACTGCCTAAGTCAAGCCAACAAAACCCCCCATTCATTCATTCAACTAATACTTATTGAGCAGCTACTGTGTTCCAAGCACTATTCCTCTTCTCAGTGCTTGGGCCACAGCAATGAAAAAATAGCCTGTGTGGCGTTTATAGTTCTCCCTTGGATTTATTGCTTTTAAAAACTTGCCATCTCTTAAATTGTTTTATTATTTACTTGGTTATTTGCTCATTGTATCTTCTCCTCACCAACATGTAAACCTTGTGAGATCAAGACCATTACCTACTTTGTTTACCAGCTGTATCCTCAGGGTCTATAGCAACAACTTTCATATAATATATGCTCAATAAATACTGGTCAAATGAATGAACAAAGTACTGCAACAGCCTCCTAACTAGAATATTTCTAGTGCCTTTTAAATTTTTTTTGACCTTAACTTATAGGAAGAAAAGCATTTTACATTGTGATCCAGTAAAGACTCACACGCATGAATACATGAATATATATATATATACACACTATATAATACATGTATATATGTATAGTCTTGTGTAATACTGTCTGACTATGTGTGAAGTTGCCTAATATTATTTATTATTTATTCTATCCTATTGTGTTTCATTCAAAAAACTCTTCCAGTTATAACTTTAAATTTGATTTCAGAATCCACTAATGGGACTTAACCAGAAGTTTGGCAAACACTGCCCTAATACCTCCTCCACAACCGGAGTGTTCTTTCTAACTCGGAAGTCTTGTCATGTTGCTTCCAAGCATAAAATCCTTCAATGGCAGTCGGTTGGTCTCAAGCAGTTTTTCTCAAACATCTGTCATTTATGGTTGTTCATGTACCAACTATAATATAATATATTCAATTTTTTTGTCTGTACATTGAATCACTTTTGTCACTCAGCCTCATCTGAAGCAATAATTTAAGAGAATATGTGGGATACATGAGTTATATATTTTTCTAATGCATATTAAATCCATTAAGTACCAAAATAAAAGACGTTGTTGGTCTGTGTACCGTCTAAAATCCTCTTGTTTACCACCCAGCCACACTCTGGGGAAACCTGCTCTGGGGATAAAGGTCAGATGCCTCAGTGTAGCCCACAAGGCACTCTGAAGCTTGCTGGCTGGTGCTTTCCGCAGCAGACTCGATTTTTTTCTTTTTACCACTTCCTGCATTCATTCATTCTGAACGAGGGCAGGTCTCTGAAGGTACTCAGCTCTCTCTGACCCTAGGACTCTACTGCCATCTCCTTCTTCTGCCCAGAGCCTCAGCAGACCCCCACCCATCCCCTTTTAGGTCTCAGCTTAAATGGCATCACCTTGGGAAAGCTGTCCTGGTCGTGGGGCTCGGTGGTCTCCCAGGATCCTGTGCTCAGACTGTATCCCCCTGAAGTGAAGCAGCTTCTTCACTATGTTTTACTCCAACTGAAAACCGCAAGCTCCTTTTGGGGAGGAAGAGCATTTTATTTACCAATAGTGTTTCTAGTATTTAGTAGAGTGTCAGAAATTCAGTTACAATTTGGTGGATGAATAAAAGAGCAAATGTATGTATTTCTCAAGGAAATGCATATTGCAAACACTCAGCATGTTGCCTGAAGCATACATAGGAATTAAAAAAAATACTGTTGAGTGATTGAAAGAAGTGAGGGTTGATCCTCACCCTAGTGACATTACCTTTAAAAAAAAATTGTTTGAGAAGTGGTCTGAAACTCTAAGGTGTTTGCTCTAGATGACATTATTTTCTCCTCCCACCCTACCCAGGAAGAGGTCAGAAATGAGGTCAGGACGTCTACCTGTGGCCTAGGAGACTTTTGGTCCCTCAATGAACAAGCCTGCCATGACAAAGGACAGGGTTTGTTGGGAAAGCAACAGCACAGTGGGGCTATGTATTGTATGCTTTTCTCTTACTCAATGTAAAGTAGCTATAAAGTAAGTATTAGACATTTGAATTAACGTTATGCATGTGTTTAGTACATTCAATGTCATTTTACTATATATCCAGATTTTGATGCCATTATCCCCCTTTTCTGAGATTCTAGAATGCTACCCGTGTGATTTTTTTAAATTGAAGTTTATTGGGGTGACAACTGTTAGTTAAGTTACATAGATTTCAGGTGTACAATTCTGTAATACATCATCTGTGTATCACATTGTGTGTTCACCACCCAGAGTCAGTTCTCCTTCCATCACCATATATTAGACCCTTTTTACCCTCTTCTAGAGCCCCCTCCCCTCTGGTAACCCCTAAAGTATTGTCTGTATCTATCAGTTTTTGTTCCTTCATTTGTTTGTTTTGTTCTTTTGTTGTTTTCTATACCATATATCAGTTTTATATACCACACATAAGTGAAATCATCTGGTTTTCTACTTTTTCTGTCTGACTTATTTAGCTTACACATTATAATCTCAAGATCCAACCACGTTGTCACAAATGGTACTATTTCATCTTTTCTTACCACCGAATAGTATTCCATTGTGTATATATACCACAACGTCTTTATCCATTCATCTATCGAAGGACATTTTGGTTGTTTCCATGTCTTGGTCACGGTAAATAAAGCTGCAATGAACACTGGAGCACACTTGTCTTTATGAATTAAATGTTTTCAGATTTTGTGGGTAGATACCCAGGAGAGGGATTGCTGGGTTATATGGTAATTCTATTTGTAATTTTTTGAGGAACCTCCGCACTGCCTTCCATATTGGCTGCACCAGTCTGCATTCCCACCAACAGTGGATGAGGGTTCCTTTTTCTCCACAGCCTCTCCAACACTGGTTACTATTTGTCTTGTTGATGATATCCATTCTGACTGGGGTGAGGTGGCATCTCATTGTGGTTTTTATTTGCATTTCTCTGATGATTAGTGATGTTGAGCATTTTTTCATATGTCTATTGGCCATTTGTATGTCCTTTTTGGAGAAATGTCTCTTCAGGTCCTCTGCCCATTTTTCAATTGGGTTGTTTGTTTTTTTGTTGTTGAGTTTCATGAGTTCCTTGTATATTTTGGATATCAGCCCCTTATCGGAGGCACTGTTTGCAAAAATCTTCTCCCATTCAGTTGGTTACCTCTTTATTTTGTCACCTGTGTGATTTTTAAGACTGATGTTAACAATGTTTCTTACAGTACATGCTTTATGTAAAATCATAAAGATTTTACAGTAACTAAATCATACTCCAAGACTTTTATTGTTCCTTTCTCTATTGGCTCTACTATCTGGCATGTCGAAGAATGTGGCATTTCGTATAAATATAGTCTCCAAATAACTGATGTTCCTTCTTGTAAGCACCAAAACGTTAAAAACAAAAAACATGAGAACTTTCCCAATATACTGCACACGTCTCTGGCTTTTTAAACACAATGCCCCAAATCTCAACGGTTCCATGCAGACTTGGGGCTCTCCCGATGGACATGAGTCATTTGGATGTCACATCTGTCTCTGCCAGAGGTCTGAGGAGCACACGTGCAGACGCAGATGATATGGGTGCTGAGGCTGGGTGATGACTTTAGCTGTGACATTGAAATTTATTTTCTTACAAACCAAACCAACCCCCAAATCAGCTGATTTTGAGTTATCCCCTTCCCCTATTTTCATAAGGGAAGAATGAAGCTTATGTATAATTTTCTTCGGGAAAGTATAAAATGATTTTATGAGATATCAATTAGCGAAAGAAAAGGTACAACAGCTTTTTCCCACCAATTATCCACTCTATCACTGAGGCTATCGTTTCCTTTTGCTACCACTGCCATAGATCACTTTCACCTCATTTTCAGCTTGCATTTGCTCTTCAGCGTTATTTGTTCATGGACTATGGAGGACTATTTTGCAATCATTTCAAGATGTGTGAGTGCGTTGGAAAGGACTCGCTTCAAAGCTTACACATTTTTTAATTTTCAGGAGGTAAGTGCTTCTCTAAATGAGAAATTCCTGCATAATATTTGATGTTTGTACCGAACTTCATATGTACGTTTTTAGATGTAAGAACGAGGTGGAAATTATTGTTTTGGTATCGGAATGACATGCCAATTTGCAGGCTCCATCAGTGAGGGAACTCAAAGCCCCTTCTCTATACTCTATGTTATCACAGTATATTATGCTGAAATGATTGCTTTTTTTATCTGTGTCTTCCATTAGTCTAAGAGCTTCTCATGAACTTAGACCACATCCTACCCTTCTTCAAACCCCAGAACTTGTGTTCTTATGCAGCTGCATAAATTTCAGGAAAGTGTAAAATGGTTGCCTTTTTGAAAAATCAATTAGTGAATGAAAGGGTAACAGCCTCAACCCAGCACTTCATTCTTGTGTTCTTGCCCATCTTGACCTTTCACTCCTGTCTTCCCCTGAATCCCTCTAAACCATAGTGGTCTCATAGCTGATGAAACCAGAACCTCTTTTACCTCTTTTGTTGAGTCTTGCATGTGGGCTTTCAGTTATGTTTACACTGGACATTGGCAGGTAGGAAGATGGTAATATTCTGAGAAGCTAACTCCTTCTTTGCATTGACCTTCATAACTGTTTAGCACCAGGGTAGTTTTACTATTTCCTGATAAGTCCAGAATTCTGATGTGCTTTTTAATTGAAATTATAGAAAGACAGTGAAAATAAGAAAGAAAAAATTCATCACTGCATTTTATCGTACTATCTGGCAATTAGCAAACGTATAAAATCTTGAAAAGGTCTAGAATGATAAAGAAAATTTTCCAATTGACATTCTTTCCATATTATGGAAACCCACAGCTTTAATATATACGAGCAGTTAACTTGTTTTTATTCTGCTAAAACTTTGGGAAAGAAGAATTTGATTCACTGGTATTTGCTGAGTAGAAAATAGCAACATCTTTACAATAGACCAATTTCATCAGCCTTATAAATTAAATGATTCAGGCAGAGACCATGCTCAGAAGTAAACTCTCTTAATAATGGTACATATTTTTTTCCTGTAGCTTAATTGCTTAGTTTTCCCCCAGCTCCATCTACCTATTATATACCCTTTTATTCCTCATGCTAAACATTCTCCGTTTTTTCTACTTAAATTATTTTTTGTACTTGTAAAGTTTCCATCTTTTCCCTTGCCTCAATCCACTTGCAGGAACTGACTTTTTTCCCTTATTGAATTCGATCTTTAGGGAAATTTGGTTCAGCACTATCTTTAAGTCCTTTTTAATAGTAAGAGTAACAATAACGGCACTACTACTACTAACATCTACAACACATAGAACATTCAACTATGTGCCAGACATTGTTCTAAATATTTTACATGTATTAACATTTAATATTGTTAACAACCCTAAGTGGAAGTTACTATTATTAGCCCCATGTTCTAGATGGGGCACTTGACAGCACAGAGAAGTTAAGCTACTAAGTGGGAGAGGCAGGATTGAAACTGAGGAGGGTTTACTTGCGGTCCGTGGACTTAACCACCAGGCTAGCCTCTATACCTCTACAGTATCCTTATAATGTTGTGTTATTTTATGATTTTATTTTTTCCTTTGCCACTAATATAATCCTGGTGCAAGGTCTGATTTTCATTCACCTCGTGCTCTTGCACAGCTTGACTTCCCACTCATGCCTTCCTGGTATGCATTCAAACAATAGTTATCTCACAGATGATAAACTCTGGTACAACCCAGCACCGCCCCTAAATGCCCCAGAGGTGGAGGGCTACTTGTCTTTGTAAACTCAACAATTTATTATCTGAATTCTTCATACTAAGTAGGCGAGATTAGGGCATTCATTAGATTTTTGTATTTTTTACAAAACAGCGTTATTGAAGTATAACTGATACAGGAAGAACTGCACATATTTAATGTGTCCAGTCTGACGAGTTTGGAGATGCGCAAACCCCAGTGATAGTATCACTACAATCAAGGCAATAGGTGTATCCAACACCGCCCACAGTTCTCTATCTCTCCGTAAGAACACTTAACGAGATTCGTTAAGAAAATAAATTTTGACGCACACAATGCCATATTGTTAACTGTAGGCACATGTTGCATAGCAGATCTCCAGAACTTATTCATCTTGTATAACTGAAACTTCATACCCATTGAAGAACAACTCTCCATTTCCCCCACCCCCCATTTCTTGGAAACCGTTATTGTATTCTCTGCTTCTATGAGTTTGACTATTTTAGATAGCTCATATAAGTGGAATCATGCAGTGTTTGTCTTGCTGTGACTGGCTTGTTTCACTTAGCACAATGTCCTCCAGGTCCATGTAGGTTGTCACAAATGGCAGGATTTCCTTCCTTTTAAAGGCTGAATAATATTCCATTGTATGTACACGCCACATTTTTTTTTATCTGTTCATCTGTTGATGGCATTTGTTTCCATAGCTTGGTCATTAATTTTAGACTATATCAATGATCTGGAAGTAGCCTTCAGATGTGAAGCAGGAACCCAGGGGGAGGCGCCAGGGAAAGATGGCGCACTGGAATAGGAAAGGCCATTGTTTCCTGGGTTCAGTAGAAATGACACAATGTGGAGGCAGGCTCCTGTGGCCAGTCTCTGACAAGGCTATGAATTTAGAGCTTTGCAAAAAGAAGCCCAGTTTCTCCTGAAGGACAAATGGCTCATGCTGCAGGGAACCACATGGGTAAACAAGATAGTACTTTCACATACTTCCGAGCTTGAGAGTTCTAGGACGCTTGAAAGATGGTTAGAAGGTTCTGAAGACCTGATGAAGTCTTTAGGAACTAAGAGATGGAAGTGCATTCCTCTCCTAAAGACCAAGGGCCAAGAATGTAGAGAACCCATTCCAGAGACAGAGAAGAGGGAAGAGCCTCTGAGAGGACCTGAGAATCCCACTAATCCGAGCAGTGGTGCCAACCTCTATGGGTTAGGGCACATCATATAGGATAGATGGGTGGCTGCAGGCTGAATCTGCCCCTCACACGATTTGTCTGACATGCTTTCCTGTTTTAAAGAAATGAAATTAGTTGCCAATGTTCATATTAGGGCAAGCTCACCTAATAATTTGGATTCCTGATTTTTCTTGATTTCCTAATCTTCATATTTCCACTTGGAAATCACCAGCTGGTCATGAGTAGAGGCTAATCCCTTTAGACTGGTTTGAGCTCTCTGGCTTTTCAGTCCCTTTTACTGACCATTGTCTTTACATCTGGCCTGCTTCACTTATTCATGTTACCTGCTTGGCTTGTTGGGCATTTAAGTTTGCCACCTGTGGACTGCATCCTGAGTAGCTTAATGTATATCAGCCCCCCCACTCCCCACCAAACATTTCTAGGCCCACTTAACAGATGTTTCCTGGAGCCATCTCAAAGACGGTGTCAAGAAAGACATAAGCTATATAAACTTACCATTTCAAAAAACTTTATAACTTACCCATGAGAGCTGTGTGTTTTTTTTTTACAGTGATATATAATAAAATCCTTCAACAAAAGAGGCCTGTGAGCTTGTTTAAAAGCACACCAAGGAAGGAGAGAGAGCATGCCTCCTATTCCCCTTTTTAAAAGAGAAAGAACCATACCACTACATATTTATTAAAACAGCTAACATAAAAAAGGGTGATAATACCAAGTGTTGGTGAGGATGGGGAGAAAGGGGAGCAACTGTATCTCATATACATTGTTGGTGGGAATGTAAAATGATACAGCTACTCTGGAAAATAGTTTGGCAGTTTCTTAAATATGCATCAGTCATTCTCTTAGGCATTTCTCCCAGATAAATAAAAACTTAAGTTCACACAACAGCTTATACAGGCATACTTTGTTTTATTGTACTTCACTTTATTGCACTTCACTGATGTTGCATTTTTCACAAATTGAAGGTGAGACCCTCCACCAGCAAAAAGATTATGACTCACTTTATTGCAGTGGTCTGGAACCTAACTTGTAATATATCTGAGGTATATTGTACACAAATGTTCATAGCAGTTTTATCTGTAACAGCAAAAAAATTAGAAACAACCAAAATGTACCTTACCTGGGGAATGGATGAATAAACCCTGATATATTCATCCAATGGAATACTACTCAGCAATAAAAAGGAATGAACATTGTTGATACCTGCAACAACCTGGCTGGAACTCGAGAGTATTATGTTTATGTAAAAACATCAATCTCAAAAGGTTACATGCTGTATGATTCCATTTACATAACTTCTTTTTTTTCTTTTTTGTACACAGAATGCTTCAAGAATTTGCAGGTCATCCTTGCACAGGGGCCATGCTAATCTTCTCTGTATTGTTCCAATTTTAGTATATGTGCTGCCGAAGTGAGCAGTATATAACATTCTAGAAATCACAAAACTGTAGAGATAGAAAACAGATTAATGGTTACTAGGGGTCAGGGATGGGGTAGGGGGGTGGGATGAGAGGTGGATTTGCAAATACAAAAAGCTAGCAGGAGAAAATTCTTTTGTGGTGATGGAATAGTTCTGCATCTTTGTTGTAGTGGTTACATGAATGTACACATGGAATAAAATTGCATTTACACACGAATGCAGCTTTTTAAAAAATGGTAAAAACAAAGTAAATTCTGTAGTCTAGTTAATGGTAATGTACCATTGTCAATTTCCTGATTTTTAATATTTTAATAAAATTTTGTCATCATTGGGGGAAGCTAGGTGAAGGGTAAATGGGACTTGGTACTATATTTGCAACTTGTGACTCTAATTATTTAGGAATAAAATTTAAAAAAAAAGGAAAGGAAAATAGGCTGAATGCCTAAGGGGGTGTTTGGGGAGGTGAGCAAGAGGAGCATGGAGAGGCAAACTAGGGCTGAGAAGTATCTATAGACGTTTAACCTACAAAAGGCTTAAATTTACTCCCCCATTATCAGTTCTGCTGTCACTACGTCTATAGTGCTCTTTATTCTGCTCATGTTAAAGTTGTTTCTCTGTTTTGTAGTTACAGTGTTGAGCAAAGAACTAGCTCTATTCCTAATGGCAAACTAATCAATCTTAGCCCATTGAGTGTAGTCTCCAGGACGTCAGCACTTTTCAGTTATTAGTTTTCCTATTACCTAATATTCAGAATCTGCTTCTTTGCTGTCAGAAGTATTTTTTTTATTTTAGCATCTCTGAGTTTGATGCCATTGCAGATGCTAGAAGTTGCCAGAAGGCTGTCCTCCAGATAAGTCTCTTGCTCCAGCTTGTATCACTGTTTGTTGCAATTAGCATTCAGAATATGCACTGTCATCTTATTAAAATTTATGTTTTTTAATGGAAAAAGCCCATGGAGAGTTGATTGTGGTGCTGTGGCTTACCCTTGCTCTTCTTAGTTACCTGTGTCTAAATTAAGCTGAACTTCGGGGCCTCAGCTATTTCTAAACAGGCATCACGATTTACTAAGGTTAATGCCTGGGGGAACATTAACCTTGCAGACACTAATCTAATTCAGTGCCATCACAAGTGCATAATTTGGGACTTTGGAATTTCGCCAAAAAGCACTAGTCAAATGAACATTCAGTTGGCAAGGGGTGGGAAAGTGGGTGTGGACAGGAACTCCAGAAATGGTTAGATATTTTAACACCTTTCCTTTCCCTCTCCCCTCGGAGGTTAAGTATTATTTAAGTATGTTGAAGCAGAGACACTAAATAAGGGTTTCCGTCCCATTGTAAGTTGGATGCTCATAATCGTTCAACATTTACAGAGCGTCTTTTCTGTCACATGTCTGACCTTGCAGTAGGGTCGGGACACAAAGATGAGTAACTGTATGCACAAACACCTCGGGGTGCCTAATAAATGTTAGCTCAATGGCACCATTAAGGTCACAATTGGGCTATGGTCACTTGCAGGATCCCCAAAGGAGGAGACATAATTGTGCAATGCTAGCTTTCCATAGAGCATTACCAAGTCCTTGCCGTATAGACCGAGTTTGGGCCCCAGGTGAGGTGAGCGGGAAACACCAGGTAAAACCCTGCGCACAGCGTCCAGGGCGGGACCTCTCGATCCTGCTCCGCGCTCACACCTTGCGACTCAGTTTGCAGACACTAACGGGGTTTGCCAGTTTCAAGGGCGCAGGGCCGCCGCTTCCGGGAGAGGCGGTGGAGGGCTAGGTAAGAGAGGAGAAACGAAAAAGCCAAGAAATTCCGGCAGATAGCCTTTCACCCATGTCCCCGTCCCTTCCTTTTCCCCGGGCCTGAAACACACACGAGCCCTAAGTCCTCCACTTCTCAAAACGGTAGGCACTGATGACGGCTGATGGCGGACCCCCACTCAAAGAGGTTCCCGATCTTTTTCAAACTGCTATCCTTTCAGGCCCAGCCAGGGGGACCTGCAGCTCGGGCCAGCTTCCCCGGCCACGTTGGGCAGATGACACGCAGGCGCCGAGCTCGAAGCCACGCTGGGTCTTCCCAGCCGGGTCGCGGGGCGGGGAGGGCGGGCGCCGCGGAGCGCTTCCCGTGTGCGGGCTTCCCATAATGCCCCGCGCCGGCAGTGGCGGCGACCGCGGCGACGCTCTAGCCGCGGCATGTCTGCGTCTCGACTGCTCTGGGAGGAGGAAGAGAAGGAGGAAGAGGAGGAGGAGGGGGAGGAAGAGGAGAAAGGCGTAGGGGTGGGAGCTGTTGCCGAAGCTGCCACAGCAAAAGTTCTCCCCCTTCCCCCCTTCCCCTCTTCTCAAGGCCCCTAGAAAGGCTGGAGCTGCCACCGTCTGCAGTCGGTGACCGCGCGACTCGGCGCTCGCCCGCGGTAAAGCGCTCGGCCTGGCAGGCCCAGGCCCGGGGGAGGGCGGGGGAGGGGGAGGGGGCGGCGCGCGGGGGGAGCGCGCGGCGGTAACGGCTTGACCCCGGGGGGAGTGAGCCGTGGCGAGGCTGGGGGTGACCGGGCGACCGGCGGAGGCCGAGGGAAATGCAGGAGCGGGCTGGGGGACGGGAGGAAGCAGGGCGCGGATGGTGGGCTGGGGGTGTGAGAAGGGATAATGACGGGGGTGGCGGAGGCGAGGAGGCGGCCTCCGAGGCCTGCGCTGGGGGGGTGTCAGGTGGGGACGGAGGGGGGAGGTTTGCACGGGGAGGCCGGGCGGTGCTCGCTGTGGATGTGAAAAGCCTAGGGAGACACCAGGTTTCTGTCCCCCGTGCCTGGTGCAGTGCTTTCTGCACCGCAGGCCTCCGTCACAGTGTTCTTTGGCAGGAGGGAAGGGCAGGGGCTGGAGAAAAGGGAATCCTTGCAGGAAACCTGGTGGGAGTGTGTACCAGGAGAGGCCGGGGGAAGGATCCCGGATAGGTGGAGGAATGCAGGGGGTGGCAGTGGACAAGTTCTTGAGCATTGTGGGGGGTGTGCATTGTGCAGCGACGTTAGGTATATTGTTATGGAAAGAACTGAAATCTTTCCAAAGAAAGGGAAAGAAGGGGTTGCCGTGAATAGGAAGGATGGTGTTAGAAGCGAGACGGAGTGCTAAATATTCTACTAGAGAATATGAAGAGAATGCATGATAGAATAGACAGATGTAGTAGAATTAGTAAATGTCGGGCCAAGGACTAAAGGGTTATTCCAGATGGGCCAGGATGGCCTAGTTCCCAACGTGTTTGGGCTCCTCTGCACGTGACATCTGGTAAGTGTGGGTCCCGGTCGTGGTTGGGGTCACTGAAAATGAGACCTTAGTCTGTAATTTGGTCTGAGACATTTTAGACCCGCACCAGTGAGTGTGAGAATCTCTGAAACAGACCTTAAGAAAACACCTGGCTCACCAGGTATTCTCTAGGCCACCGAGTTTAGATTTTAGCAAATTTCAAGTATCATCATTTACTGGAGGCTGGATGAACACGATCCTTGCAAATGCTGGAGTGGAGATTACTTGATTTGGTGGTTTTCTTCTTTATCGCCCAGCTTAAGTGGTCCAGAACTGGTGCCATATTCAGCTTGGGTTGCACTACACAGGGTGATAATTAATGATGGGGGGTATTCCATGCATGGTGGCCCTTTTTCCGAGGATCCATTTGTAGCTCAAATTAGTCTAATTGGCTGCACTGGTTCCATAACCGGGGCTGGTGGGAGACCTTCAGTCATTCACATTTCCTGAATGTATATTCTCATTGAGGCAAGGTGATATTGAAGAAAATGCATCAGCCTGCAAAGTGTGGCCAGCAGAATGAAGGATCTAGAATATCTGTTTTGGTCTTAGGTTGCAAAGCCGGGACTGGTTGCCTTGAGGTCTAGGGGAACTTGAAGAGACCGGATTTATTTTTTATTAGCATTTTTGTGTCAGGAAATGAACCAAGGCCTGCTGGATTTGCTGAGTTCACACCAGACCAGATTTCCAAGAGGGAACTGTAGGCTAGGAGCATACTCTTAAAATTTTATTCACTCTTTGAATCAGCTTTTTTCACCTGAAAATTGGTTATTAAAGATTTGTATACACGCTACATTGTAATGTTAATTCAAATGAGGAGAGAGTAGTATGAAAAATCTTTTTATAGAAATGTAAGGTGAGGGGATTAATGAATGAGATGGAAAGATGGGTATTCATTTAGCGAATATCTCTAAAGGAGGATGATAATTTAGCATTAGAGTAGAGACGGGCTTCTATTAAAATTTTTCTCAGCAATAATCCAGGATTATTTTTAAAAAACTGGAAAACATTTTATGTCAGTACAATGTGTATAACTCGGATGTTCCAATATATTGCATGGTAGGAGGTACCCATTTTTGTTGTCATCACGGTGTGAGAAGGTCTGTTTTTCTTCCCCTCCCCTGCACTCTATATTATCAGGTCTTTAATTTTTGTAAGTTTATGGATTTAAATATAGCATGTCATTATTGTTTTTCTTCCCTTTTAAATTATAGGAAACAATACATGTAAATAATTGAAAAATAAAATTATACTGAGGGAGCTTATCTTGAAAAGCAGTAGCCCCTGTCTCATCTCTTCAGTTGCAGCCCCACTTGCCAGTCTACTACTTCTAAGCATTAATTTTTGTAGTTTTTACTAGGCTTTTCTCCAGGTCTGCAAATAATCTGAATGCACTATTATTTCTTGATTGATCAAAATGACGGTATGAAGAAGTCAAGACTTCGCAGTGAATGGAAAGGATTTGTGTCACCGGCATTATCTCCTTTCTGCCTCTCCTTTCCAACCTTTGGTAGTTACTGTTTTATTCAATGTCTTTATATCTTGAAGTAATATGCTTAAAGAGAAAGCCTTTAAAATTAGACTGGAAATACTGGGTGAGATGATAAAGGGAAGTTTGTTGGATGGACCTATATAAGAAAGACTAGATTGTAGGAAACATGTCTTTGCAGCATAAGTGTTTTCTAGTTAGCAATGAGGAAGAGTTGCTTGGCAATGATAGTTCATCTTCGAGTTATTTACCAGGTCAACTGTGTAGTATTCTTTTGACAGTCTTCTGGAGAGTTTTAGTGTGGGGAATCTGGGAATGGATTAAAATGACCCTTAATTGTTCTTTCCAGGCTTCTGTGGCATTATGTTTTTAGGAAGGAATGGATTAACATGGATATGTATTTTTTTGTGGAGAGATGGGTGGGGAAATGTGCTACGAGGAGGAGGATGGTGAAGGATAGGCTATGACGGAGATGGTGATCATTTTGTAGGCGGCTGTAGAAAAGATAAAGAATTATGAGGACACTTGGATAGAGTTGGTGTGAAGAGAGATTTAAATTACAGTGGTGAGACTGTGATTTGTGGCAGTTATAAGGAAATCAGCGTATTAAGCCACAAATATGGTGGTAATACGGTGGGAAAGGTATACCGCTCATGTATTACGATAGAGTCCTGAAATACTGTTTTTTGTTGTTTGTGTCTCGGGTGCAGCATCACCAAGTCAGTGTGACTGTGATTGAGAGGATAGAAAGATGTCACTCTTGTTTGAGGAAGTCTTATTTAAGTAATCCCACCCCTTGAGAATCTTCCTTACTTTGAATAAAAACAACGGCTCATGGGTAGATTACATACTGCTAAATGGTGTCTTTGCTTATGGGCATTATTCTCTTTTTGTTTTGCAAATGGTGGCTAGATTGTAACCTCTTCTAGAGATGAGACTTGAATCTCTAGGGACACTCACAACAGTTTGATTCTTCAGTGCTTAATAAATACCTGTTGAATGACTGATAGAAAGTAGTGTTCACTGCTTTAGTGATAATTGGGGGAATGTGTGAAATTGCTGAGTACTATGGGGTTGTTGCAGACAAAATGTGTGTGAGTGAGTGTGGGAGGGAGGGAGGGAGGGAGGGAGGGAGGGAGAGAGAGAGAGAGAGAGAGAGAGAGAGAGAGAGAGGATATCCAACTGGAGGGAAGGCTTTTAGATTTAAGAGAAGACAGAAGGGAGCTATACCAGTTGCAAAAACATCACAGGTGTGGGACCAAAGGTTCTCTTATGATCTGAGGCTAGTTTCGTTTGAGTAAATCTGGTCTGGAGCTGGGGCTGGTTTAATTTGGATTTTCTTACCTCAGGCCTACAGGACTGCTTAGAGATTTTTAGCTGTTTTAAGAATATGTCTGATTTGATTTGATTCATTTTTAAGATAAGAAAAATGTGTTCAATGAAGTTCTACCTTGAAGGAATTTATAATATTTATATTCTTTTAAGGGGAGAAAGGCAGTCTTGAGTAAATCCAGTAACAATGTAAGACTTCAGAAAATTGTTTTTTTTAAACAAATATCAAAAGTTGTACCTTTGATGAGAATTTTTGTATTTTGGTAGTCATTTTCAAAGTAGTGTTCAGAACTTTTTTGGAACACTGTTCCTGAATGACCTTATTGAGTATCTGCTGTGTGCTGTGGGAGTGGGGAGCCTATAAAGACGAGTAAAACAGTCCCTATCCTCTAGGACTTCATAATCCCTCTAGGATGGCACAGTTACAAACAACACAGGGCATAATGTCGTTCTGAATAGTCTCGTTGATGACAAATCATTTTAGCATGAAAGATTTGATTTTTAGAAATGCTGAAGATCTGTTGATATCAAGTAGACTGATTAAGAATAGTTTTGGTTTAAATTCACTTAGTGACTGAAATGGGAATGATTTTTTTGTTTGACTTATTAACTGACTTTGGAAAACATTCCCAGAGAGGAAGTTGGAAATATTTTGAACTCAGGTGACAGTTCACATGTAGTTAGTTAGGCGCTAAGATTAATGTTGGTTAAATGCATCAGATGGTCGGATGGAGGGAATAAATAACTGATAGCCTCCCAAGGTAAATATTTTAAAGAGTACCACGCTGATTTTAATATGTAAATAAATTTTGGTATGTTAATAGTTTCATTACTGTGAACAAGAGAGTTTATGAGTAAGTCCCAAATGAGTTTTACAGATAGTGAAGTGCTTTAGAAGCTCAGGGAATGGAGAAATGAACATTGGCTAAGGTTTGGGGAAAGGATTTCAGTGTACCATACTTCAGCTGGATATTTGAAAGGATTCCTTAGGGATCTCAGGAGAGGAACTAAATTGCTCCAAATTTCTCTTGCAGCCCTAGAATGAACCTAGAGTCCTGGTCTATTTTTGTCTGAATGCTTTCTGCCTATTTCATTTTCGCTACTCCTCCTGGTTTGTTCCTTTTCAAATCCACCTTTGCTGGGTAGATTTTTGAGCCCTTTAGAACAACTGGGGTAGGGGGTGGAGTGTCTATTTCCATCTATATCTAGTGTAACTTTTAGTTTTTCCTTTTTTGAGTCTGTACCCCACAATTTCTTGGTCTCTGTGAGTGAAGAGCGTGAGTCAACTTGGCTCTGTTATTCTGGCATCTTCCTGCATGCTTTTCTGAAAGCTGCTTTCTGAATTACAGAACAGAATAGAAAATTGAGGGCATATGTCCAGTAGACACATCCTTGTTGAATAAATGAATGGAGAAGAAGTATCTGAGATAATTTAGGAAATCTAAATTATCTTTATGTTTTCTCTTCAATTTATTTATTTGTAACCAGTCTTTTTCTACAAAGGATTTAATGGTGCTGCTAAGTATATGTACATGAATTGAAATAATTGAGGAAGTGTAATTGAAAATGAAAGAAAAATCTATTTAAAGAATATAAGATCTATACCTGAAACTGACATAAAATAATACTGAATGTCAACTGTATTGAAAAAAACATTACAGGGATGTAAAGTACGGCATAGGGAATACAGTCAATAATGTAATAACTATGCGCAGTGTCAGATGGATAATAGACTTACTGGGGTGATCACTTTGTGGGGTATATAAATATCTAATTACTGTGTTTTGTACACCTAAAACTAATGTAATATTGTATGTGAACGGTAATTGAAAAATACATTTTTTAAAATTAAAAAGTATAAGATCTGTCGTTATGGATGTTAGAAAACTAGGAGTAAAGTGAAAGCTAAGCAGATGGAGAAGAAAAGGTGCGATCCGATAGAAAGTATGATTCTGAAAGAAGAAAAAGATTAATATAAGTTATGTTTAGAGGAAAGCAAGAGAAGATTGAAGGTAACGCAGATTATTTGAAGTTGCTATTTTGGGGAGGAAGATGGTAGACTATTTGAAGGATAAGTGTTAACAGAAGTTGGAATGTAGTAAGAATTACTTATGTTGATTTATACCCGGTTTCATAAAATGATGGGATGAGTTTTTTTAGTCCACAGATAATGCCCTCTCTCTGTATGCAAAAGCATTGTTAGATGCAGTCAGGAATAAATCCTTTGAAATTTATATTCTAATAAGGGAGCTGCATTTGTGCACAAATACCGTGTTTCCCGGAAAATAAGACCCAGCCGGACCATCAGCTCTAATGCGTCTTTTGGAGCAAATTAATATAAGATTTGGTCTTATTTTACTATAAGACTGGTCTTACATTATAGTAAAATAAGACCAGGTCTTATATTAATATCTTTGCTCCAAAAGATGCATTAGAGCTGATGGTCCGGCTAGGTCTTATTTTCCGGGAAACACGGTAACTACACTATGATCACAAATGTATCATAAGAAAATACCGAATGTTAAAAGGGAGTAAAAACATTTGACTAAGGGAAAACCTGTGACTGCATTTTAGCTAGTCTTTGAAGGGATGGATAGGATCCCAACTGGCAGAAATTACTGGAAAGAGCATTCCCCCATGAAGGATCAGTAAAAGCAAAGGTTTGTAGGTGAGAAGCCACGGATATATAGAGAATAATAGTAAGTTAAGTTTTTTAGTAGAATAGTAAGGTAAGCTTTTTACTGTGACCCACGGTAAGAATGGATGTTACATCTTCACCTGATATGTGCATGTGTGAATGTTTGTGTGTACATGTAAAACAGCAAGTTTCTGTAACTATAACAGTCCTTACCATGTTGGATGTTCTTAGATGTTTTCTATTCTTTTTGTCTAAAAAAAAAATTGAAAGATTACTGTCACTCATTAAACTGATTTCAGGACTAACTAAATTGATCACATCCTGTGGTTTGGAAGATAGAGTTCATGAATAGGTCATAATATGATACAAGGTAGAAAGAGAGTCATTTGGGGCTGGGTAGAAAATGGATGGCCTTGAAAGCTGAATTCAGTAGTTTGTATTTGATAGGACGTGGTGTTGTGCTTGGTAAGCAAATAGAAGCTGGATTTAAGTATTGGCCTTTCTGTTTACCCACGCTATGATTATGGAAAGAATTCCTTCCTTTCTGAGACTCAGTTTCTCATCAGGAAATTGATAATCATTATACTGTGTGGCAAGGATTTGAGGATTAAAGTATGTTAACATATATGATTGAAGTGTACCTATTGAACTTTTTTGAGAATTGAATCAAGGGCTGTGTATTAGATGACTTAATCTGACAATAGCTAAACCATAAGGATAGGTTGGGGCCAGTGTGGTGGTAGAGTAAGATTGGCAGTGAGAAGCCACGTGAGGAGGCTACTGGAGAGACTAAGAAGGACTCAAATTAGTTTGATAGCAGCCAGATTAGAAATGCAGGGGTGGGATGTGATTAGATGGAGAGTGGAGGGGAAGATGACTGGAAATTTAGAGTTGTGGAAAGATTCAAAAGGCAGCAGCTAAAATTGGGTTACATTTTTTGTGTAGTTTAGTTTTGTTGGACAATTGAGTAGTTTCTATTTTTTATAGGTTGGAGGAGTTTTAACTTGACTCAATATGCAGTGGGGAACTATTTTTGAGTGGGGAAATAAAGTGGGTTTAAGAATACTAATCTGGTGAACTGTTTTTTGTTTTGCAATGAAGAGAACCTAGTAACCAGAAGACAGTTAAAGGCTATGACAAACGTGTGAAGTATCGAGAGTATAAGTTGGGATGGTGGTAGTGGGAATAAAAGGAAAGGGATAGGTACAAGAACTACATCAAAGAAGGATACGAAGGGTATGATGGCAAATGGGCTTTTGGGAAACAGTGGAGAAAAAGTGAACAAGAAAAATTATGGGGAATTCTAGAGTTTTTAACATGGGTGACTGAGAATGGTGGTGCCATTAACAGAAATTATTGGATCAGTTAGCAGAACTGTTTCGGTGGGGAGGAATGGCTACTTGAGTTTTAAGACACATTGACCAGTGTGTGAGGCACCAATAGAAGTATCCAAGGGGAATTCTCCAGTTAGAATTAAAAATATTGGATTCAGCTGAGGAAAGCGGTCCAGTAGCGATTTGGGAATATATACATAGACTTGATAATTGAAGCTACTAATTCTGGATTTGGTAGAGCGCTGATGGTTATGAAAATATTTGGACTGATAATTGAGCTGTTAATTGAAGCAATAATTGAAGAACGCAGTTAAAAAGAAGTCATATTCTAATGCCTCAGGAATAAATTAGATTGAGCCAGAGGATGATGGTTTAAAGATTATTTTTGGGAGCTGGGGGAAGATAATCATCGAACAAATGATAAACATAATCACTGCAGATGCAGTGGTGAGAGGTGAGATGTCAGGGGGAGGGAATTAGAGAAAACTCCAGGACAGAACTTGGGAAAACACCCACTTTTGGGCTAAGAAGAGGACCAGAAGTCATTGGAGACTGAAGAAGCAACTAGAAAGACCAGAGTAGAATTGTGTGGGACAGTGACATAAACCAAAGGAGGTAGTTCTTCACTGCCAAAGAGGATAAAGAGTTGGGTGGTGGTGGGTCATAGGTTTAGTACATTGAGTTGTTTTTTTGGTTTTCAAGAACCATTCAGAGACCAGAACGCATGGGGGTAAAGAACTTAGTTGACTGGGAGAATATGGGAGCATTGACTGTAGGAATTGTATTAAGAAATTTATTTTAAGAAGGAGGAACAACTCTTTTTCTAAAACGGGAGGCAATAAGTAACAGATGGATGAAGATACAGAATTTTGGAAGCTGTAAAGAGGATCTGAGAACAGGTGGAGAAGCTGTGATTTGAGGGAATTTTATGGACTAGATTGATGGGATTAATGAGTTGAATTAGTCAATGAGATGAGAGCTGTGTTTAGAATAAATCAGTTGTAGACAATTTCATAGCTTTTTGGTGGTGCTTAACACTCAATGGTGTGGGTGGGTGTGGAGAAAACAGATGGTGAAGATTATCATTGGGGAGATACATGGTGAATATAATGGAAAGTCATCATATGCTGGAGAGGACTGTATGAAAATGGGCGACGGACAAATTTAAATTGTGTAGGGAGACAAAGGAACCTAAAAGGAGGTGAAGAGCAGGTGTAGAACTAGAAAATAAAGTAGTTGTGGATTAAAAAAATAAAGGGTTTCTGAAGTTACAGTCCTAGTGGTACAGCACTTTCAATTATGACCTATTTTCAGTATATATTCATGGGTGGCTGAAGTACTGATGAAGGTTTTAAGAGTTGAGGAAGGTTAGGATGTAGAAAGTTCTTCAGTATCATTTTTTGAAGTCACTGAGAATAATGGCTGACTACGGGACAAAATAGAATTGAAATCTTTGAGGAAGGAAGATGGGAGGGTATTCTGGAGCTTGGTAGATGTTGCTGATGGAATGATTTGAATAATGTGAACTGCAAAGAGATTCTTTTAGTGATAGAGAACAGTGGGAGTGTCCCTGGGGTGCAGGAAGCAGTTGGTCCTTTCATCAAGCTGAAGGAGTAGGAGAAGGGATAGCTGAGTCATGAGAGAAGCAGGTGGTCCAGGAAAAGCTAAGCTTGAGTTAAGATGAGGTGGCCGCAACAGTCCAGGCAAGAGATGACAGTGATCTGAATCCTTGTGGCATTGGGATGGTGATAAATAGATGAATTTGTTACATTCACCCGTTATTTCAATTTCTTTATAAATAAATTGTACTTTCAAAATCATAACCATATGTAACATACATATGATATAAGTTCAACTGAGAGATCTGTGTATTAGAAATGAGACAATGAAACAAAGTATGAGGTGGAGGGGTACTAACATGAAAGGCAACGGAAGACCTGGGGTATTTGTTGGCAAAGAACATGGACCAGCTGATAGAAGCTAGTAAATGGATAAAATGGAAATGAATGGAGGAGGCTGGAGTTACCTGACTAGGAATAAGAAGAAGCTGAAGAAGACAGTGAGTAACTTTAGGAGAGAAAATATGGAGAAAACATAATGCTACCTAGGAAATAATGCCAGGAGCCTATTCCTTCTCTGTGCAGTCAGGTTAGTCCTCGCCACCCGTGATGTTGTAAAGGTGATAGGACATCATGCATAGCTTTTTTCTGTTTGTTTTAAAAAGGCATAAATGATAGAGACATTGAGATCTTTGGTCTCTGCTTGAGTGCCTCAAAACCACATCAAACTTATTTACAAAAAGTGTGTGGTGGTAATTTGTATACGTAAAGAGGTTCAGGTAAAAAGTAGAAAGAATGCTTTGGATGGTAGGTAGGAAGTGTCCTAAGGGATCTAACACAGCCTCTGTAGCTTTCTTTTTTGTCTAAATGATTTTTATCTCATTTCTTTTTTAAATTAAATTTTATTATTAGTTTCAGGTGTACAAAACAATATAATAATTAGACTTTTACACCCCTCTCTAAGTGATAACGGCACCAAGTCTACTACCCCTCTGACAAACATAGCTACTGCAATACCATTGGCTGTATTCCCTGTGCTGTACTTTACATCCTGTGAGTATATATATATATATTTAATTATAGTTGACATTCAATATTATTTTATATTAGTTCCAGGTATACAGTGCAGTGGTTAGGTATTTATATAATCTATGAAGTGATTCCCCCCATAAGTCCAGTAGCCATCTGACACCCTACGTAGTCTTTGCAACATTATTGATTATATTCCCCTTACTGTATTTCACATCCCTATTTTTGACTATTTTGTGATGACCAATTTGTATTTTCTAATCCCTTCACCTTTTCACCCATCCCCCAACTATATCTCACTTCTTCGAGTTCTTAGGAGGCTGGTTTGCTCTGTCTTCTCATTTCGTTTATTACCTGTAGATGGGTGACTTCCAGATACACAGTTCTAAAAATGCTCTCATATTTCTAGTTATTTATCATTTATTGAACATCTCTAAAGGAGCTACTTTGCTAGTTCCAAAACCAAAAAATGGCTGAAACTGAAACACTCTTACTTTTTAAAAATTTTGTTTTGCTTTTAAATCTTGGACATTATAACCTCAGGTCTTGAAACATTCATCTTCTTCCATTGATGATATTTAAGGCCTAGACTATTTTTTGGCTTGTGTTTCTGCTCTCAAAACTTTTTGCTTGTGCAGCTCTGCAGTCGTATTCATTTATGTCAGACTTTGTTTTCTGTCAGCCTTTCCCTTGTACTAGCAAAGATTTGACTGTCAAGGGCTTACCTTAACTGTGGTTTATGAGATTCTCTATCAGTGCCTTGCTGTGGTCCTGGCAGCTGACGTTTTAAATCAGTAAGGGACCAATGCTGTATGTTTCAAACCCTTTGTATTTGCATTATATTCCTTACGTGATTAACTGACTGAGCAAAGAATACTTTTTGACCCTCTCTGTTCAGATCAGGATTTTTGATGTTACCCCATGTTTCGGAGAGAGTGTATTTGGTGGCAGAGAGAACAATATGACAAGGTACAAAATACATCATAGTATTGGTGTTCCATCCTGGTGCATTTTTGCTTCAGGATGACTTCCAGAATCTAGCCCTGGGTCATTCATCAATTTTCCCCCTCCCTTTGGCATTTAGTCAGTCAACCAGATTTAATAATGAAGAGCCTGTGGAGACCCAGAGCTTTGAAAGCCTAAGAGGGCCCAGGGTCGTCATTTTGCCCATCTCACATCTTTGCTGTAACCTGCCTGATTTGGTCTAGAATTACTTCCAGGACCAGCTTACAGGACCAGACATAGCTTGGGCCTTGGTGTGTAGGGATATGTTCTGAATATTTGAGTGAATTGTTTGGGTTAGTTAGACTAATAATGCATATCCTAAGGAAGGTGTTGGGAATGATATAGTAGAAATGGAGAGAGTATGTCTTAAATGATAATTACATTAATTTAACATAGATAAGTGACTTCACAACATAGTGGGTTGGATGCCTGAAAATCCTGGTTGGCATGGAGTTTTCCTTGTAAATTTGAGAAGAGCAATGTCCAAGAGATTAGAACGAAACACACACTTCATGTTTTGCAAGGTCCTGTATATGTGTGCTTATCAACACACATCTGCTTGTTATAGATACATATTATATTTTGGTAGTTGTGTTAATTTGATTAGGTTCTATAATTAGTCTGTAGGGAAATGAGCATGGTAGTCTTGAGTTATGGTGATTCAGATGAATTGGTAGGGAATATTTGAAAAGATTGTCAGGTTATTGGGGGTATGTTTAAATGGATTTTTCAGTGACTGGTGGCCTCTCTGAAAATAGGTTCACAAAATTGGAGGGCAATTGGGCAAAATTTTGTGTTAAGTGGGAGAGTTAGCTTTCAGGGAATGACGGAATAGACAAAAAATGCAGTGTTTGAGAAAGTAATTTATGAATTATTTGGTAGGAGCTGATAAAAATTATAAACGTGGAGAGGTTTTGAATAGGTAAGTGGGAGATGGAAGGGATTTATTAGGAAGCTTGTTACTATTAGAAAAGTAAATTTCAAAAGTAAAATTGGAAAGATGGTTCAGGGAAAGTATTCTTTTGGGAAAATGCAGTTCTTGGGTTAAAAACAAAGCAAGGGCAAACTAAAACGAGTAAATTAAGGTGTGGAGAACAGTAAGAAGAAGGCTTAAGGAAGAGGTTACAGAAAGAGATTTCTTATTGTTAACTATTGTGTTGGATTCTACTTTTGATTAGTGTGGTTCAGTAAGGAAAGGGGCTTAAATTTCCCATGGTTTGTAAGGGTGGGGAATTTTACCGAGGGTAATTAAGCATAATAGTTTTATTTCTTGAGAAACCCGGGACGTAGGGAGCCCCGGCCGGATCCGGTGGCCCCACGGGAGGGATTTCGCCGGCGCTCGGCTCGGCCGGCGGCGCGGAGGCGCGCGGGTGCTGGGCCCGGAGGCGCGCGGGTGCTGGGCCCGGAGCCGCCGCGCTGCCGCCGGCCTCGTCCGCGAGCGGGCGGAGCGGGGCCGGGGGGCCGGGGGCCGGGGGCCCCGGGGGCCGCGGGGGCCGGGGGCCGCGCACCCTCCGCGCAGCGCCGGTGAGTGAGCAGGCCCGGCGCCGCGCGGGGGGGCCGGGGGAGGAGCGTCCCCGCGCGCACCGACGCTCCGCACGCGGCTCTCGAGTCTCCCTTTTGTTGTGTGTGCGTGTGAGTGCGCGCCGGCGGTGCGCCTGTGTGCAGCAGGCGGCGGGGGGCGCGGAGGGGCCGGCGCCTTTCCTGCCTCGGCGGGCGGCGGGGCCTCCCAGACACCGGGCTTCCGGGTCGGGGCCGCGGCGCGTCAGGGCCCCCGGCCCCCGGCGGGGTGGCAAACTTTGTGAGTGGCTTCCCGGCAGCTGACAAGTGTCTGCCTGACAGCGGGGGCCGCCGAACGTCAATTGACACCCCTTTTGCCTCCTAACCCTGCTTTTTTCCAAATCTCCTGTTTGGATTGCCTTGTGTTTACAGTTTTATGATATGCGAAAAGGTCAGATGGGTAACTTGGGCTGTTGGACAGTTTTTTTACTTGGTATCAAGAGCAAACAACGTACGCCGGCATTCGCGTGTTGGTTGCGCTAGTAAAACCTGCAAGTTTAGTGGTAAGCGCAGCCCTAAGGCCTTTGCAGATTTTGGCTGTGGGGCAGACTTTTGCCTTTCAGACTCTGTGAAGCACGTCTTTACAGTGCCAGGAAAGAACTTCTTGTGTAGTAGACTAAAAGCTAGATAAAGTTAGGAAGTGCAAAATTAACGCCCTTCCCAAGAGCTTGAATTAAAACAGCTTTTTTTTGGCTTTACATAATAATTCTGATTGATGTAGTTTGCATATAGTTTTGCAAAATCGGGCATGTCGATTTAAAAAAGCATTTATTTTGTAGAGGGCAGTGGTAAAGGCACCACACAGTTTTGAAATTTCAAGTATGTTAAATGTTGCTATAAATAAAATCCTATTCAGATTTTTAGATTTAATAAATCTAAAAATACGTTTGCAGTTGTGCTTTGGGTGCAGGAGGAAGTCCTGGGTTTCTCAGTGCATGTTTCTGGGCAGATTTTCAGTATTGTCAGCATGATACGGGTATAGAACCTTAACCTGAGTGAATAATTTGCTTGAGATTACCAGTCTGTTTTGCAGCTGGGAATAGCCTCTGGGTCTCTTATTCCCAGTCTGGTGACCTATCCAAGAATAGACTAAGGAAACTAGGTATTTGTCGGTTTGATGGAAAATATGGTTGAGTTGATTTTTATAGAGAGTATTAAAGAGCCAAAAAGTGAATGGGTGAATTTTCTGTTGTAGCATTTAAATGTTTCACCACACTGAAGGTCTTTGGCCTTTTTTTTAAATACATAAAGGATTTAAGGATATGCCTTTAGTGTTAACTTTTCATGGCATGTGTAGCATATTTACACTTCATTAAAACAGATTCTTACTGTATTTAACTGTGGGTGGATGAGTTTTTCATGTGGGTATTCTCAGTGGTTAAAGAATAGCAGGTGACTTGAGAATGTTTACTCTCACAAATGCTAGGGAGAAGAATAATTTTGTTGACTTAATTTCTGATTTAAAAACCTTTGGCTTTATTGAGGATGGAACACCTGTAGATTTTCTCCTCAGCTTTTTATACTGTTATTCTCATCATTATTACTATATTAGCTCTGCACAATATTTGGTTAATATGTTTTTCAGTAGGCCTCATTGCAAAAGAGTATTTTTTCTTTTTTATAGTAGGAATATGTGAGTTGCAGTTGAACCTTTTTGTTTTGTTCATTCCTAGCCTTATACCTTTCCTCCTATATCACAAAAACGAAAACAGTCTTTCTTCTTTTTCCTTGCCATCTTCAAAAGAACCCTCGGAAGTTTTAATCTAATATCAGAGTTTCTCCAGCAGAGGTGATTTTTGGAGACATTGTTGGTTGTCACCCGCGGGGATTCTAAGGGTATCTAGTGGGTCTATGCTAAACCTCCTAAAATGCGCCTGAAAACCCCCACAACAAAATTATCCAGTGCACAATGTCAGCAGTGTTGATGTTGAGAAACTCTGATCTAATAATATTCTCCCAAATAATTTAAACCCATAAAAGTTATTTATGATATAATTAACAACATAATTATATATATTGTGTATTTATATAATTATAACATTTATGACATTTCTGTATCACATCTAAATGTTTTCCAAAGATGTCATTGGAATGAGTATGGGTCAAAGGTTATGAAATACAGTTTAGAGCATCATTATATAGAATTTTAAACTGGAGAGACTAACAAGTAGAACCCTTTCAGTATGCAGATAAGGAAACGGAGTTTCAGGGAGAATGTGACTTAACCCAAGGTCCCACAGATAATGCAGAGCTCAGATCTCATTATTTCTATTATAATCTAATTTAAATTAAATTAAATTATTCCTAAGGGAAACGTTATATCATTTTTCCTTGATAAATAAAATAATAAAAATTACATTGTGAGAATCTCAGTATTCAGTGAATTATTGTTACTTTTTCAGATTCACGTGTGTTGAATTCTTCAGCATGGTTTTGTAACCATTGTTTTTTAGCATCCGCTTTTTAAAAATATGTTGAAAACTTTAAAAGGACATAACAAATTTTAAACAAAATTTAAAGTTAATTATGATAGTAGGCATCATTGGGAATGCAAACCCAACTGGAATTGTTAAAATGTCTTACAGTGTCTTGAACTTAGACATCTGATTTGTTGTGAGGACCACAGTAATACTGAGTTACTGCGCTGATGGTAAATCTGTTTTAGCAAGAGCGTTTTCGCTAATTTTAGGAAAAGATGATAGAACTTTCAGGTGACATGAAATATAAATTGGGTATGTATAATAGGTGAAATGTTTTCAAATTAAGCTGTGTTGTCAGAGGAAGAAGTATTCTTGGGGTTCTTACGTTTAAAAATTTTTTCTGTAGTGCTGCTTTTTGTAATACGAGTAAAACTGAGGACAGAAGACCCCATGAGCAAAGATTTCTTCGAAAATTGTTTTATATAAGAAATTTATTTTATAGAAAAAATTTGAAAGGCATATTAGTAAAAAACAATACACTCACCAACTGGGGACGTTGCTGTTAATATATTGATATATATAGTTTTCTTATACCTTCTTCATTAACTTTTTATTATGGAAAAAATTAGGTAGCTAAAAAAATAAGAGTATTAGTGATGAATCTCCATATACCCATGACCTAGCTTCAACAGTTAGCAGTTGATGGCCAGTCGCGTTTCATCTGCACAGGCATACTACCTTGTTTTATTGAGCTTCGCTTCATTGTGCCTCGCAGGTGTTGTGTTTTTTACAAACTGAAGGCAAGAGCCTCCGCCTGCAAAAAGATGACGACTTGCTTTATTGCGATATTCTTTATTGCGGTGGTCTGGAACCCAACCTGCAGTAACTCTGCGGTCTGCCTATACCTCTACCTCTTTCTCCCCTCTCATTATTTAAAAAAAAAAACACCCAAAAAACGAACAAACCTCTATTTTGGAACAACTGTAGACTCACAAGAAGTTGCCCAATTAGTACAGAGTCATGTGTATCCTTTGCCCAGTTTCCCCCCAATGGTGACATCTTACAAAGCTCCAGGAAGACATCAAAACCAGGAAATTGACAATGGTTCATCACTGTTAACTAAAAAGTGGTGAAAGTTAATTTTCACCACTTTTTAAACCTGGATTCATTTTTGTGTGTATAGTTCTATGCAGTTTTTTCCTGTATATATAAATTCGTGTAACTCTCACCTCAGGAAAGATACAGAACTAACTGTTCCGTACCATGAAGAAAACTCCCTTTGCGACTTCTTTGTATTCGCACTTCAACCCCAAACCCCTCCCTGTCCTCTGGCAACCTGTTCTCTATATAGTTTTGTCATTTCAAGAATGGTATGTAATGGTATATTTATTAATATGTACTTTGTTTAACCATTCACCTGTCAAGGGACTTATGGTATATTCACTATTTTGCTATTAAGAATAAAGTGGCTGGGAACATTTAGGGATAAGATTTTGTGTATACTTCTCTGCGATAGAGGGAGCTTCCTGTGTTGTAGGGCGAGGACATGTTTAGTTTTATAAGACACTCCCAAACTTTTCCAGAATGGCTGTACCATTTTACATTCCCACCAGTGTGTGTGGGAGAGCTACTTTTTCTTTGTCCTTGTCAGCATTTGTTATTACCCCTATTTTTTTATTTTAGCTGTTCCTGATATTTCCCCCAAAATAAGACCTAGCGGGACGATCAGCTTTTAATGCATCTTTTGGAGCAAAAATTAATATAAGACCTGGTGTTATATTGTGTTATATTATATTATATCCGGTATTATATTATACCCGGTCTTATAGTTAAATAAGACCGAGTCTTATATTAATTTTTGCTCCAAAAGACATATTAGAACTGATTGTCCGGCTTGGTCTTATTTTCGGGGAAATATGGTAGTGTTATCTTATTGTGGTTTTAGTTTGCATTTCCCTAATGGCCAATGATACTGAACATCTTTATATGTACTTATTTGCTGTCCGTGTGTTTTGCTCATTTTCTAATCAGAATTTTTTTTAACCGTTTAGATTATTTTTTTTAATGTGTTTTTCCAGGACCCATCAGCTCCAAGTCAAGTAGTAGTTTCAGTCTAGTTGTGGAGGGCGCAGCTCATAGTAGCACATGCGGGGATTGAACTGGCAACCTTGTTAAGAGCACCACGCTCTAACCAACTGAGCTAAATGGCTGCCCTTCTGTTTAGTTTTGAGAGTTCTTTATATATTCTAGATACAAGACCTTTGTCAGATATATGGTTTGCAAACGTTTTTCTCTCAGTCTGCAGGTTATGTTTTCATCTTCAACATGGTCTTCCACAGGGCAAATGTTTATTTTATTTGGATGAAGTGTGGTTATTTTATATGGAGTACGCTTTTGGTCCAAGAACCCTTTTTTTTAGGTCCTGAAGGACCTTGCCTGTTTTCTTATAAAAGTTCTCCAGCTTCATGTTTAAATTCATGACCCATTTTGAATTAATTTTTGTATATGGTTGTGAGGTTTAGGTCGAGACTCTTGTTTTTTTTTGTGTGTGGATGTGCACTTGTTCCACCACTATTTTTATTATTTATTTATTTATTTATTTATTTTTGGTTATTTTTATTTTATTTTATTTTTTTTTGTTTTTGTTTTAAATTTGTTTTTTTATTTTTTATTTATTTTTTTAGTTTTATTTTATTTTATTTTTACATCCCTCACACCGTGAACCCCCCTCCCCCCATCCACCACCACCCCGACCTCACACCGAGCCATCACATTATACACATAAAATTATAGTTGGCATTCATTAATGTCCAGCCTCTGGTGTACAATGCCATGACCAGGCATCCACAGCATCCCTGAGGTGGTCTCCCAAACAGGACACATGTCCATCGGACACCCAACAATTTCCCCAAACACTATTGAATAAGTTCCCCAAAGTAATTCTCAAAAAACCCTGAGGCCATCCTGTGGTCACCAGCCGCCCCCCAATCCCTTCCCCCTTCCCCCTATCCCCAACCTCCCCCCCCCCCGCCCATCTAACAACTCTCGGTTTTTTGTGTCCCCAAAACTGTTTCTGATTAGTTCATACACATATTCTTTTCTTTAGATTCCGCATATAAGTGAGATCATATGGTATTTGTCTTTCTCTTTCTGACTTATTTCACTTAACATAATGTTCTCTAGATCCATCCATGTTGTTGCAAATGATAAGATTTCTTTTTTCTTTATGGCTGCTCCACCACTATTTTTAGAAAGGACTATTCTTCCTCCATTGAATTGTTTTTTCTCTATTGACAAAAATCATTTGGGCATGTTTGTGTTGGTCAGTTTTTGGGTTCTGTTTTCTGTTCCCATTGATTGATCTGTGTATTTATTCCTGTCAGTACCACACTGTCTTGATAACTGTAACTGTACAGTAAGTCTTAACATCAGGTAGAGTATTCCTCCCACTTTGTCAAGATGGTTTTAGCTATTGTGTTCCTTTCCTCTTCACATAAATTTTAGCACAATCTTTTCTATGTCTACAAAAAAAACTTGCTAGGATTTTGATAGGAATAGAATAAACCTATAATTCAATTTGGGGAGAATTTATTTAGAGATTTCCAATCCATGACCATGGGATGTCTCTCCATTAATTTAGATCTTCCATGTTATTTTTAAGCAAATTCTCGGCATCATATAGTTTTTCTTAAACAGCTTTATTGGGCTATAAATTACGTGCCATATAATTGACCCATTGAAAGTGTACATTTTAGTTGTTTTTAGTGTATTTACAGAGTTGTGCGTCCATCACCATAATCAGTTTTAGAACATTTTCATCACCTTAAAAAGAAACAATATCTGTTAGCAGTCACTCTCCAGTCCCCTTTGTTCTAGCCACTGACAGCCATGAATTTACTTTCTTGTCTCTCTGGACTTGCCTATTCTGGATATTTCATTTTAATGCAGTCATACAATAAAGTGGTCTTTTATGTCTGGCTTCTTTAACTTAGCATAACGTTACGTGATGTAGCATGTGTCAGGAGTCCATTTCTTTTTATTCTACTGTGTAAATATACCACATTTTGTTTATCTGTTCGTCAGTTGACTGACATGTGGGTTTCCACTTTTTGGCAATTCTGAATAATGCTGCCATTTACATTCACATTTTTATATGAACATTTATGTTCAGTTCACTTGGTTATCTATCTAGGAGTGGAATTGTTGAGTCATATCCTATAAATCATTGCCAAGATCAGTGTCATGAACCTTTCCCTCTTATGTTTTCTTTTAGGAATTTTCATAGTTTTAAGTCTCACGTTCAGTCTTTTATCCATTTTGCGTTTATTTTTGTGTATGGTGTGAGGTAAGGGTCCATTTTCATTCTTTTACATGTGGATTCCAGTTTTCTCAGCACCACTTGTAGAAAAGCCTGTCCTTTCCCCATTGTGTATTCTTGGTACCCTTGTTGAACATCAGTTTCTCTATGTATATGTTGGTCTATTTTTGGACTCTGTTCTCTTTGATTGGTCTGTATGTTTGTCTTTATGCTGGTACTATACTGTTTTAATTGTTGTAGCTTTATAATGTGTTTTGAAACTAGGAAACATGAAACCTCCAGCTTTGTTGTTCTTTAAGATTGTTTTGGTTATTTGAGGTTCTATTTGAATTGTGCTTCTATTTCTGTGAGAAAGGGCATTGGGATTTTGATAGGGATTGCATTGAACCTGTAAATTGCTTTGGGGAGTATGGACAGTTTTTAACAGTCCATGAACATGGGATGTCTTTCCATCTGTGTTTTCTTTCATCAGCGTTTTGTAGTTTCAAATCTTTTGCCCCCTTTGTTAAGTTTATTCCTAAGTACTTTATTCTTTTTGATGCTGTTGTAACAGTTTTAAATTTTGGTGAAGTCAATTTACCTATTTCTGTTTTTCCTTGTACTTTTGGAGTCACATCTAAGAAGGCTGCCTTATCCAGGGTCACAAAGATTTATTTCTATATTTTCTTCTAAAACTTTTATAGCTTTAGTTCTTATATATAGGTGTTTAATCCATTTAGAGTTAATTTTGTATGTGTAATGAGGAAGGGGTCCAACTTCATTTTTTTGCATGTGGATATATGTTGGTCCCAGCACTGTTTGTTGAGAAGCTTTTTTTCTCCACTGCATTGTCTTGGTACTCTGTCAAAAATCATTTGACTGTAAATGTTAGGTATTATTTTCTGGACTCTCAGTTCTGTTCCTTCATCAATATGCCTGTCTGTCTTTCTGTCAGTACCACAGTGTCTTGATTACTGCAGGTTTGTATTTAATTTGAAATCAGGAAGTATGCATCCTCCAACTTTGTTTTTCACTTTTAAGATTGTTTTGGGTATTCTGCGTCCCCTACAATTCCATATGAACATTAGGATCAGTTTGTCAGTTTCTGCAAAAACTTGGTGTTTTGGCATGGGTTGTGTTGAATCTGCAAATCAATTTTGTGAAATATTTTTATCTTAACAATATTAATTTTCCAATCCGTGAATACTATGTCTTGTTTTTAATTTCTTTCAACGATGTTTAACAGTTTTCATGTACAAATCTGGTATCTTTTTTGTTAAATATATTGCTAAGTACTTTATCCTTTTTATGCTATTATAAGTGGCATTGTTTTCTTCACTTTATTGTTGTATTGTTCATTATATATAGAAATACAATTAATTTTTGTATAATGTTCTTGTATTATGCAACTTTGCTGAACTTGTTTATTAGTTCTTGTAGTTTTTTAGTAGATTCGGTATTTTGTATATAAGATCATGTCATCTGCAAATAGAGATAATTTTATCTTTCTTTCCAATGTGAATGCTTTTTATTTCACTTTCTTGCCTAATTCCTCGCTAGAATGTCCAATATGGTATTGAATAGAAATAGTGAAAGTAGTAGACATTTTTGCCTTGTTTCTGATCTTAAGGTGAAAGCATTCAGTATTTCACCATTAAGTATAATGTTAATCTCAGGTTTTTTTCTTAGTCTTCATTAGGTTGAGGAAATTTCCTTCTGCTCTTTAATTTCTTGGGAATTTTTATTGTGTAAGTTTGTTGGATTTCATCACATTTTTCTGGATCTACTGAGATGACCTACAAAACATAAAGGTTTATATCCTTTATTCTATTGATATGGTGTAATAATATATTAGTTGAGTTTTGCATATTAAACCAATTTTGCATTCCCAAGATAAATCCCACTTAGTCTTGGTGCATAATTGTTTTTATGTGTTAGTGAATTTAGTTTGCTAGTATTTTGTTGAGGATTTTTGTGAGCATATTCATAACAGATAATGGCTTTTTGTTTTCTTGTGATATCTTTGTCTTGTTTTAGTATCAGTAATACTGACCTCTTAAAATGAATTGAGAAGTGCTCACTTGTATATTTTTGGGAGGAGTTTGTGAACAGTTGGTAATAATTCTTTATTAAATTTTTGGTAGAACTCCCAGTGGAGCTTTCTGAGCCTAGAAGTTCTTTTCTTGTGGACCTTTTAAATTTAAGAAATTATTTTTCTTTAATGGTAATGAAACTATTTAGATTATGGATTTCATTTTGCTTTAGTTTCAATTGTGTAATTTTGAGAAATGGTCCACTTTATTTTGTGTTGAATTTAAGAGTGAAGTTGTTTTGTACTGTTAACTTATCTTTTTAATTGCTGCAAATCTGTAGTGTTATCTATTTCAATCTTGATATTATATTGGTGATTTGTGTCTTCGCTCTTTTTATTTTTGCTAGTGATGTTAGAGGCTTATACAAATGTTGGCTTCATTGATTTTCCCTATTTCTATTTTCAATTTCATTGATTTCTGCTCTTTATTATTTTCTTCCTATTGTTGCTTTGGGTTTATATTTTGCTTTTCTTTAAATTAAGTTTCTTGGGGCAGGTAATTAACTGATTTGAGATCTTTCCTCATTTCTAATGTAAGCATTTAGTACTATAAATTTTCTTCTAATTACTGCTTTATTTGCATTCCACATATTTTGACATTTTCATTTATTTTTACGTATATATTTTAAAATTTTCTTTGAGATTTCCTTATTGATTCATGGAATTTTTAGAAGTGTATTGTTTTATTCCTGTGTTTAAAGATTTTTCTGTTGTCTTTCTGTTACTGATTTCTAGTTTGAGTCCATTATGGTCAGAATGTACTCTGTATTATTTCAGTTCTTTTAAATTTTTTAAGGTTTGTTTTATGGCTCAAGATATGGTCTGTCTTGGTGAATGTTCCATGGGTGCTTCAGAAGAAGTGTGTATTCTGCTGTTGGGTGGAGTATTCTGTATATGTCAGCTAGACTGTTGGTTGAAAGTGTTATTAGTATGGCCACTCTGCTTTGTTTTAAAAATTGTTACAGCTTTTCCATTCTATTCCTTTCATTGTATGTTGGAATTTCTTGTTGGAAACATATAGTTGCTAACAGGGTGATTATAAAAATCTACCCTGCCAGTCTGTTGATTGGTACTAAGAGCATCTGCATTTAAGGTAATTATTGATATATTAGTGATTAAACCTGCCATTTTGTTTTTTGTTTTCTTTCTTTCTTTTTTTTTTTTTTTTGGTTGTTTTTCCTGATTTCCTACAGATTACTAGAACATTTTTCAGGATTTCATCTTTTATAATTTAATATCTATTTGCAATGTTTTTGAGTTTGTCTTGGTAGAGTTTTTGTAGTGGTGGTTGCAATTATTACAGTATGTGTATGCGACTTTCAATAGTCTGCTGTTATTAACATTTTTATTTTGACTAAAGTGTCAAAACTTCACTTTTCTTTTACCATTTGCATTCCCAACTTTGAAATACAGTTTCTTGTGTATCAGGTGGTGTTATAATTTTTGTTTCAATCATCAAGTATATTTATAAAACTGTTGATGGAAAAGATAAGCTGCTGTGTATACCTATATTTCTTCTCTGTTTGGAAAATTTTCTTCAGCCAATCTTTATGGGTAGGGCTGCTAGTGACACGTTCTTTTAATTTTTCTTGTTTTGAGAAGGATTTTTTAAAAAAAGTCCCCTTTCTTGCTGTCATCTGAATGTATTCCCTTAAAATTCATGTTGAAATCTAAGGCCCAATATGATGGTATTAGGAGTTGGCGCCTTTGGGAGGTAATTAGGTCATGAGGGGGTAACCCTCATGAATGGGATTAATGTAATAAAAGAGGCCCCCTTCTGCTGAGGAAAAGGGCCCTCATCTGACTGTGCTGGGACCCTGATCTTGGACTTCCAGTCTCCAGAACTGAGAAGTAAATTTCTGTTGTTACAAGCCACCCACTCTGGTATTTTGTTATTAGCAACATGGCTAAGACAATCTTGAAGAATAGTTTCACTGGGTATAGGAGTCTTGGTTGGCAGTTCTTCTTTTCTCTTAGTATTCAAAAAATTCTGTGCCACTTGTTTTAACCTTTGTTGTTTCAGATGAGAAGTCTGGTGTCATTTGAATTGTTCCATTATAGGTAATATGTCCTTTCTTTCCGGCTGCTTTCAAAGTTTTTCTCTTTGTCTTTAGTTTTTGAACGTTTAATTATTATATGTCTTGGTGTAAATTTCTTTGGATTTATTCTGTTTTGGGTTTGCTTAGTTTTTTGGATTTGCCGCAAATTTGTATTTGCCACATTGGAGAAGTTTTCAGCCATTATTTCTTCAAATACTATTTCAGTCTGTCTGTCGTTCTCCTTTCTTTCTGTAGCTCCAGTAATATGAATGTTGGTTTTTTTGTTATTGCCCCACAGTTCCCCAAGACTCTTAATTTTTTTCAGTCTATTTTTTCTCTGTTGTTTAGATGGGTGAGTTCTATTTTTCTGTCTTCAAGATCAATGAGTCTCCTTTCTATCATTTCCATGTTTGTATTGAGCCATTCTAGTGAGTTTTAAAATATTCTGTTACAGTAGTTTTCCCTCATCTGTGGTTTTGCTTTCCGTGGTTTCAATTATCCCCGGTCACCTGCAGTCTGAAAATACCCCAACCTTCGACATTGTGTACTGCAGACATTCAACCATCGACATCATCATGGCTTGATGATCCAGGATCACTTGAAGCAGGTGATTCTCTTCTGACGTATTGTCAGAAGGTCAGTAGTAGCTTGACACTGCGTCACAATGTCTATGTCATTCGCCTCACTTCATCTTATCATGTAGGCATCTTCTCTCACCACAGGAAGAAGGAGAGTGAGTACAGTACAGTAAGATATTTTGAGAGAGAGAGACCACATTCAAATACCTTTTATTATAGTACAATTGCTCTATTTTATTATTGTTGCTCTCACTGTGGTTAGTTTATAAACTAAACTGTATCATATGTATGAATTTATAAGGAAAAACATAGTATATGCAGGGCTTGATACTATCTGTGGTTTCAGGCATCCACTGGGAGTCTTGAAACATATCCCTCTCAAATAAGGGCACTACTGTATTGTATCGTTTAGTTTTATAAGTTCCTTTTGCTTCTTTTTTTATAGCTTCTGTTTCTTTGCTGAGATTTTCCATTTTTTCAGTTGTTTCAGGAAAATTTATAATTGATTGCTGAAACATTTTTATTACGGTTCCTTTAAAATCCTTTTTAGATAATTCCAACATTTGATTCATCTCTGGCCTGGCCTTAGTTGATTATCTTTTCTCACTCATGTTGTGGTTTTCTTGGGTCATTTCTGTTTTATCTATGTGTTAGGAGGTTCTGAGCCTTATGTACATTTTTTATTTTAGCAAACAGTCTCCCTATTGAGGTTTAGCCTGCAGGTCTTGGCCCACTTTTGTGGGCTGTAGTTCCAATGGCAGTTTCATTTTCAGAGCCTTTGTGGTCAGCTTGATTCATCTGATGCTGCTGGGCTCTCAGTGGTCCTTGTTGGTGCTTCCTGAGGGAGCAAAAGGGATTTCCCCATGCCAGGCTTCTGGGTCTCTCTAGATAGGAGAGGATTGTAGTGGGATCCCCCTGCTGGTTTCTCTGACCCCAACATTCTTTCCTGTCTCTGCATCTCTGGCAAGGGAGAAGAGTTTTGGCTGAAACTGAGCTGCTTGCTTTGGCTGGCTCCCTCAGTTTTACCTACTTGCCTCTGAGATACAGTCTTAGGCCAGGTGGGGAAGGAAGAATTGCTTCCTCTGGTCTTTTCTGATGGCTGGGTTTCCAGTTGATCTCCCTTGGATATTGAAGAGGGACTCCCGTTTGGTTTGGGGGAGGAATGTGACTACCTGGTCTGCCAGTCTGGATTGCCTTCTGCTAAGTGCAGGGATGTAAAACACCCTGCTGTTCTTTTGTTTTTGCAGTCTTGGGGTCCCAAACTGGTTCACTGCCTTCTTACCGCTTTTCAGAGTTTTCCTTTGGTTGTCTTTTGTGCTACTGTGTTTTCCCGAAAATGAGACCTAGCCGGACAGTCAGCTCTAATGCATCTTTTGGAGCAAACATTAATATAAGACCCGGTCTTAATATAAGACCGGTGGTATAATTAATGTAATGCAATATAGTATAATAACATAATATAATATATAAATACCAGGTCTTATATTAATGTGCTCCAAAAGACACATTAGAGCTCATGGTCCGGCTAGGTTTTATTTTCGGGAAAACACAATTTTTTTGTGGTTTACATTTGTGTTTGGTGAAGAAGGGCGGGAAAAAAAATCTATGCCATCTTATCTAGACAGAAAGTTCAAGTACCTTAAATTTTTGTGAACATGCATGATCTCCATCTAGTGAGTTATTTCAGCTTTGAGAATAATGGTTTATGGCTATGTGCCTTGTGAAGTTTTAAGCATTATAAAAATGTTTGTTTCAGTTATAAATCACAATTTCGGACACCTAAGAAGTTTTGAGAGGTCAGTTATAAACAATTCAAGAGGGTGCCAGGGAATAGATGCATGCTATTTTACTAGGCCTCTCTCATATAAACAGAATTTTATTATGTAGTTAATTAAAATGAGGTTACAAAGTTTCGGTATTTTCTTCAAAGACGTATGTTTAATACATTGTAAGATGTTTAATAATTCCAGAAATACATAATAGTATTTTAATATTAATAAACATTTTTCAAAACACTACTGAAAATCTTGTATTATACAACTAGTTTAATCTGTTTCTAATTCATTGATTGAAAAGGAAAGATTAGCTAAAATGTCCTGCTTTTACATTTCCTAGTTTTCTAATTGAGAATAAATTGACTCAAGTAAGAAAATGTCCATTCTACATTAGTAGAAGCTGCTGTTCAGTTAGCTTGCCAAATTGACTTCTATTGAAAAAAAGTCTCACTAACAAATATATATCATGAATTGTTCAAACTTAAGACCGTTACTGCAGTTACTGAGAAATCACCAGGCTCCTTTGCAGCCACTTGAGATATTCTCTGATTGACTCTGATGGCAAATCTTAGTTTCTTATCAGATTGAAAACCATTTCCTTTATGTACGGGCACGCCTCTGCATTGGTCTAGTGCCTAGTGTAATTCTGGACATGTGTTCTAGAAAGAGGAGATAAAAATGATTGATTTTTGATGTTGAATAAGGTGAAAATTATCAAAAAATGAACTGGCTTTTTATGAATCATATGCAAGTTTTTAAATGAGTAGTTAATTATATTTCAGATCGGAAGTAATAATTACAGTTTTCTCTTACCTTTGACTTTTAATATTTTGACATGTTCACAAAGAATTGATATTTTAACAAATTAAATTAAATAAACTTTAATTTTAAATGGGTATTTCTATAATCTTTTGTAGGGCTCCCTTATTACAATAGAATAATTTTTGTGTCATAAAAATCAGATGAACTGGATTTTCTTTAACAGTAAATGAACTACTAAAATGCTATTACAGATAGCATTTTAATTTCAAATTTTGTGTTCATTGATATTAGACTTACTTCAGAGATGTTTATGTTTTTGACTCGCAGAACATTGCTAAGAGTGATATTAAATATTTTAACTTGGGAATGACCTGTGATGCTATGTTAGACATTTACTAGGAGGCAGAGGATCTGGTTGAAGTTTTTGACTTGACACTTAGGTATTGTATGACTTTGGGTACTTTACCCATTCAATCAGGGGTACATTAGCTAGAGAACAGAGGCAAATAATAATACCTGTCCAGGTAGTTGTAAGGGTCACATGAAATGTGACATGTGAAAACATTTTATAAACTGAAGTACTTTAACAGACTATGCTTACATCATCTTGGAGGAGATGTTTGAAAATTTGCCGCGTGATGTTGACCATCAGTGCAAAACGTTTTAAGATTATTTACAAAATTAATATGTATGCAGTGAACATTTTATGTACAAAATAAAGCAGCTTTTCTTTGAGTTTAGTGGCTTACTAATTTTTTTAAATTAAAGTTTATTGGGGTGACCATTGTCAACAAAACTACATAGGCTTCAAGTGTACAATTCTGTAATACGTCATCTATATATCACATTGTGTGTTCACCACCCAGAGTCAGTTCTCTTTCCATCACCATATATTTGACCCCGTTTACCCTCTTCTGGAACACCCCTCTCCCACCTTACCCTCTGGTAACCGCTAAGCTATTGTCTATGTGAGTTTTTGTTTCTTCATTTTTCTTGTTCCTTTGTTTTCAGTTTTATATACCACATATCAGTGAAATCATATGGTTCTCTGCTTTTTCTGTCTGACTTATTTCGCTTAGCATTATAATCTCAAGATCCATCCATGTTGTCACAAATGGTCCTATTTCATCTTTTCTCATGCCAGAATAGTATTCCATTGTGTATATATACCACAACTTCTTTATCCATTCATCTATCGAAGGACATTTTGGTTGTTTCCATGTCTTGGCCACCGTAAACAAAGCTGCAATGAACATTGGAGCACACGTGTCTTTATGGATGAAGGTTTTCAGATTTTTTGGGTAGGTACCCAGGGGAGGGATTGCTGGCTCATGTGGTAATTCTATTGGTAATTTTTTGAGGAACCTCCACACTGCCTTCCATAACGGCTGCACCAGTCTGCATTCCCACCAACAGTGTCTGAGGGTTCCTTTTTCTCCACAGCCTCTCCAACACTTGTTACTATTTGTCTTGTTGATGATAGCCATTCTGACTGGGGTGAGGTGATATTTCATTGTGGTTTTGATTTGCATTTCTTGGCTGATTAGTGATGTTGAGCATTTTTTTATATGTCTATTGGCCATTTGTATCCTCTTTAGAGAACTGTCTCTTCTGGTCCTTTGCACATATTTTAATTGGATTGTGTGTGTGTGTGTGAGAGAGAGAGAGAGAGAGAGAGAGAGAGAGAGAGAGAGAGAGAGAGAGAGAGAGAGACACAGACACAGAGACACAGAGACAGAGAGAGTTGTATGAGTTCCTTACATATTTTGCATGTTAGCCCCTTATTGGAGGTGTTGTTTGCAAAAGTCTTCTCCCATTCAGTTGGTTGTCTCTTTATTTTGTCGATGGTTTCTTTTGCTGTGCAGAAGCTTTTAAGTTTGATACAGTTCTGTTCATTTATTTTAGCTTTTACTTCCCTTGCCTTTGGAGTCAAATTCATAAAAATGCTCTTTGAATCCAAGGTTTATGTTTAGTGCCTGTATTTTTTTCTGTGCAGTTTATTGTTTCAGGTCTTATGTTTAGGTCTTTGATCCATTTTGAATTAATTTTGGTACATGGTGACAGATAGCAGTCCAGTTTCATTCTTTTGCACCTGGCTTTCCAATTCTCCCAGCACCATTATTGAAGAGGCTGTCTTTTCTCCATTGAATGTTTTTTGCTTCTTTGTGAATATTATCTGTCCATATTTATGTGGGTTTATTTCTGGGTTCTCAATTCTATTCCACTGGTCTGTTTTTGTTTTTCTGCCAGTACCATACTGTTTTGATTATTGTTGTCCTGTAGTACAGGTTGAAGTCAGGGAGTGTGATACCTCCAGCATTGTTCTTTTTCCTTAGATTGCTTTGGCTGTTCCGGGTCCTTTGTGGTTCCAAACAAATCTGATGATTTTTTGTTCTGTTTCTTTAAAAAATAACATTGGGATTTCGATGGGGATTGCATTAAATCTTATATTGCTTTGGGTAATATGGCCATTTTAACTATGTTGATTCTTCCAATTCATGAACATGGAATGTCTTTCCATTTCTTTGTGTCTTCTTCAGTTTCTTTTAAAAATGTCTTAAGTTTTCAGTATGTAGGTCTTTCACATCCTTAGTTAAGTTTATTCCTAGGTATTCTTTTTGTTGCAATTGCAAAAGGAATTGTTTTTTTATTTTTTCTGAGATTTCATTGTTAGTATATAGGAATGCAGTGGACTTTTGTACATTGATTTTGTAGCTTGCAACTTTACTGTACTCATTTATTGTTTCTAATAGCTTTTTGGTGGAGTGGCTTACTAATTTTAAAAATTAATTTCTGTTTGGGGAAGGATTATATTGTTACATCCCCAATGTGATAAGTTTGTTTTGAGAAGGTGTCTCCCCTCAAGAGATGATTTATATTTAAAGGTCAGTTGTATTATCTCCTTAGTGGTCTATCTCTAAGGAGTTTTAAAAAATGCTTACTATTGTCTTTTCTAATGTGTGTGGATAGTTGGTTTCTTGTTTGAGGAATGTTTACTGGTTAGGTGATTTGAAAAGGTCAAGAGCAGGTAAAAATTTCAGTTGGTGGCGTTATTTTACTAATTTTTGTCAACTATTAAGATTTTGATTACTCTTTTGTAGGATTTTTTTGTCAACTAAGTAGATTAATTAACTGCAAAGTTTATAAGATTTTGGCTTGACTTTTGGTGAGAGTAGAAATCAAAAATGGTTCTAGAGAGCTTGGGTAGGGTAATTTTTAGGGTGGTTGGTTTGAATTTGTTGGGCTATCATTCCTTCTTGGGATAGATCTGATCATGAAAAATATACCATTAGATCATCATTCAGATAGAGTTCTTAAAAGAACATACATCTTTGCTTTGCTACTGTTTAGAAATGCTAACCACATTCATAGAATATGCTTTTTTTCTTTACTTTTAAAAAATTTTTCCGGAAAGTATTATTAAATCACAAAAGAACGAATGTAAAAGTAGAACTTGACTAAGTATGTTAAAATAATGATCTAATTAGAACATGCCAAGACTTTTAAAAGATATTAAAACATTTTTTTGTTTTAGATTCTTATGCCATGTGTGCTATTATTTGTTCTTTCATTGCTTTGGGGGTTTATTGATTACATTTAATGACAGAGGTTACCTGTTTATTTGGCAGTGCTTATGGGAGCATAGAAAGTTAATTTGTAAGCATACACATTTCAGTGAAACTTATAAAAATGAGGGTTAAAAAATGATAATTTTAATTAACCAAAGAACTATGTTCTTTACCAATGAATGGTCATCTGCAGAAGTGACATTGAGGTACGTTGTATGATGAAAAAATTGTGAAACAGTTAAGTTTTGATTATATTACTTTTATATTTTATTTATCTCCTTAGAATTTCATATTCCGATTTTTGTGGGGGTCTCTTTTACCAACACATTTCTTATCTGGATTTTGATAGATTAATTTGTAATACCTCATCTTTTGCCATCTTATTTTACTAGGCAGAGATGACAGTTGAAACATAAGTTGGTGGACTGCAGATAACATACAGTATACTTTTAAAATACTCTGTAAGGTAGAAGTTATCCTAGAACCAAAACATGAAGCATGTGAAGGATTTGAAAAAATACTTAAAGAAGCTCTTCTTACTTATTGTCAAGTGCATGCAATTTTTGTAGCTTTCTCACAGTACTTCTGGAATTATTTATTAGCATTCTTTTAAAACAAAGACTGAAAATTGTTAGGTATGATTAAACCGTTCTTTACATTGCTAAGAATTAGTGTTTCTGTGTGATAACTGTTTAATAAAGTTGATAGTAGACTCTTCAGTAGATTGAATTTCTTTATTGCTAAGAAAGCCTTTAAGCCTTTTTGGAGAAATTTCCAGGTTGAAGGGTAATGCTGCCAAAACCCCACTAGGTTGGTTTCGATACCAGGTTCTGCTGTTTCATTAGGCTAATGTGACTTCTCTAGATGTCTTAGTGTCATTATTTATGATTCTATAATTGAGAGAGAGTGTTGTATGACACTGTTTTAGGCACTTGAGATGTATCAGTGAGTAAAACAAAAATTCTTGTCCTTGTGGAGCTTATGTTATAGTTAAGGGCAATAAAACTATCATAAATAAGTAGGTTATATGTTAAGAGGGGGTAAGTACTGTGCAAAGTGTATAATGGATAAAAGGGAGATTGGGTGAGTATATGTGGGGGCAGGTTACAATTTTAAATGTCGTGACAGGAAATAGCCCCATTAACAAGATGATGATTGAGCAAAGACTTGAAGTATTTTTATTTTGATAAGGAATTTTTAGTTCTGAGTATCTGGGAGAAGAGATTCCAGGCCTGGGAATAGCCAGTGCAGTAGGTCCTAAGGTGGTAGCATACTGGAAGATCTAGGAAAATAAGGAGGTCTGGTCAGTGAGGCACAAGGGGGAGAGTATACAAGATGAGGTCTACAACATGGCGGGGATGGTGGTGGTGGTGGTGGTGGTGGTGGTGGTGTAGATTGTGGAGGGTCTTACAGCCCATTATGTATATAAGGGATAGAAACCTGGAAGGAGAAATGAAATTGGTAGATGATGCTAAATGAATTAGGGTTCCAGAGATGGAGACCTGGGGGCAGTTGAGTTAGGGGAAATTGTGGGTTTCTATGGTGGTGGAAAGGTTGTGATGGGAAAGATATTCCAAAATTTCTGTTTATAGATTTAGTCTTTGAGGTTATATTATTTTGTGCATTCAACTTTTAAAAAGACTTGTAATACTAAAATACGTAATTTGAAGACAATTTTATTTCCTGTACATAGACTTTGCCATGCTTTTTCTGGTCTACTTTATTCCTGAAGCTATGTTAGAAATTCTAAAAGTTGAATACAGTGAATACAATAATGAATGGCAGTGTAAATGCCGATAGTTTAGCTTTACTTTGCTTGTTTTTGGTAATGCCTACCACGGTGTAGTCATGTACTGCTGCAATGATGGAGACCGCATTTACAACCTTAGTACCAGAAAATTATAACGGAGCTGAAAACTCCTATTGCCCAGTGCTGCCCTAAGGTCCTAATAGTCCTAATGTTCTAGCCTAACATGACACAAATGCTTACCATTGTGTTACAGTTGTCCACAGTATTCAGTACAGTACCGCGTGTGTAAGCTTGTAGCCTAGGAGCTGTAGGGGAACAAGTTATCACCCCAAAATATGTCTTTGGCATAATTATTTTAGGCTGGTTAATATCAAGAAATCGCAGACTTTGGAGAAGCTCTGAAAACCAAGTAGAAGTAACTTTTTGTAAAAGATGTGTACATTTGTAAGGGAAATCTTCATTTGTAAGGGCGTCCCCCCTTGTTCCTGGGAGCGTGGGTTATCTTGTCTCTAGAAACTCTTATTAATTCCGTTGTTCACTATGCTTTTCCTGCTAACCTCCGGTAACTGATTTCCCCAGGCACGTTTTCTTTTTTCTTAAGTAAAGATGGTAGTGAAGGAGGGGGCTTCAGCCATTTTGGTGGGTTACCCAGTTTTCCTGGGTCTTTCCCATGTATAGAGGAAGTACACATGTTATTAAACTTTTGTTTTTCTCCTGTTAACCTATCTTTTATTACAGGGATGTCTCAGCCAAGAACCCGGAAGGGTTAGAGGGGAGGTTATTTTTCCTCCCCTCCACAGCAGTAGGCTGTAGTGTATACATACTGTATAGCCTGAGTATGTAGTAGGCTGTATACCGTCTAGGTTTGTGTAAGTGCACTCTTGGATGTTTGCACACGATGAAATCCCCTGACTACGCATTGCTCAGAACATACTCCTGTTGTTAGTGGCACTTGACTTTAGTATATTTTACGGCTTTTGTTATCTTTTTGATATTGGCACTATAAAAAATATGTATTTAAAAGTAGTTTTACATAATTGAGAGGAATGGCATATATGCTCTTTGAATGCCTGGGAACAAAACTTAGAAGCAGGCAGTTCAGAACTTAGTAGAAATAAATTATTTTAAAAGATTTTTTTGTTTCTAACTAGTAACTACTAGTGGGGCAACAAAGCTGCTGCCCAGCTCAGGACTAGAAAATGCTGAATTATTAATAGAAAGGCTGTAGTGTTTGTAATCCCTTGATAAAATTATATAAACACAATTTTGAATTAATATACTTGGTTATTTTCTACAGATTTAAAGTTTCCTTAATTTTTCTGCTTTTGTGGCTTCTATTGATTTGCCAGATATTTCTTGAGCCCTAAAAATGTATTAGGACTGTTACATAAAATGCTTTATTATTTCTGAATAAAAAACGTATTTGGCCTATTCTTTGTTTCTAATGAAATTTCAGCTTTTAATCTTCATTATCTCCATTTCATATTCCAGGAAAAAATATTCCAGTTACATGAAGAAAATTGCATCCAATATCCATGCATTATTACATAGGGTGTTAATTTTCTGTATCAGTCTTGGCTAAAAGGTTGATCATAACATGACATTTAAAAAATGTCTGTGGAACATTTTAGCATTATTAAATACCTTTGGCTTGAAAATTTTAAATATATATTTTTGTAATTTCAGAAACTAATATATTTAGATGTTTGAGCTGTGGAACATTTTAGCATTATTAAATACCTTTGGCTTGAAAATTTTAAATATATATTTTTGTAATTTCAGAAACTAATATATTTAGATGTTTGAGCTGAGTGAAATGTTACTGTGGGATTTCATCAAGAAGTAGTACTATTTGAGTAATGGAGAATAGCAACATAAGATTTCAGTGAAACATTTACTGCTCTGTTTCCTATTTTAAATTGTTTAGGAAAATTCTAGACTATTGCACTGATTTTAAAGAAATCTTTATTCTCAACTAGAAGTTAAATTTGAAAAAGTCCAATTAGTGTTTTGGGTCATTTCTTTTAATCTTGGTGATATCATTCAGTACCGATAGCTAGGTCATTAAGGGTTAGTTGCTACTGACTTGATTTAATCCAGCATTATCTATTATGGAAATAATTTTCTTAGGTTTTAGCACATTTAGATACAACTATTTTATTTACCTGACTTTAAGAATATGTCTAATACTGATTCTTTTGGGGGATAACCTGTATTTTTTTTGTACTTTTGTAGGACAGAGCGAGGAAGCAGCAGCTTGAAAATTCAGCCAAGTGATCTGGCGGGATGGGTATTTGCCTGACATACTTTATAGAGGTAATCCGACACTGTTTTACTCCATTTTAATTTTGTGTTTTACCAGTGTTAGGTGCCCATAGTACCTGCCCATGAACACATATATAACAACTGCATTTACTGGACAATCCCTTTTTTGTACCCACTATATCTAGCATGAATATTACACATACATAGCATGATGTTGCTGTATATATATATATAAACATCTGTACATTGAAATGAATCGTTGTTGGTTTTGTAGGGTGAAGACCATTATATTCTCTCACTTAACTAGATTACTTGCATGTCTCTTTTTTCAGTCCCTAGTTCCCTTATTTTAAGAAAACAGGCGATCCTTCTTTCTTGTTAGCCTTTGTTGACGTGCATATATTGGATCTGTGCTTTTGTCTTTCAAAGTGAAAGAAAATTAAATATGTAATAGTTTTCAGGGTATTTACATCATCTGTGGCACACATTCTCATGTCAGTTATGGGTCATAAAAATTCTAAAGTTTCTCATAAGTTTTGTTTAAGAATTCTTTTAAAATGAGGATGTGAAAATATTAGCAGTTTTAGTTACTGTACTGTCAGATTTGCTTCTTTTTCACATCTTCTGGTAATTGTCATGTTCAACATTTCTCACTTTTTACCAAGGCTTATCATAAGAGGAGTACACACTTAAGCAGTAGAGAATGTTAGGAGGTAAAAAAAAAAGGGGGGGGCTTTTTCCATTCCCATTCGCTGTTAAACACGTGCGTGTACTCGTGGGCATATCCTGCCAGACATTCTCTATACATATGCAAGCATTCATATCTACGCCTGTACTTGCATATTCATTGTGTAAATAAGATCATACCATACATATTGTTCAGCAACATGTCTTTTTTGATGTTGCTAGCTAATATATCTTTGCATATCGTTCCTTCTTACTTAATTCTCTGTAATATTCCAATATTTGGATGTACCATAATTATTTTAATTTGTCAACCTTTTATGGCTTTTTATTTTTTGGCTGTAATGGTAATATGGTAAGTATTCTTGGGTATGTCTTTGTACATGTTTTAAAATGTATTTGCAGTATGAATTCCTAAGGGAAAAATTACCGGGTCAAAGAGTGTGTATATTTAGTAATTTGGTGGATGAATTGCCGGACTGAAAAGATTTGCCCCAGTATCAGTAGTCTAGGAAAATGGGAATCTCTTTATTCCTTTGATAGCACTAGCTAGGTCAAACTTTTTAATATTTGTCAGTTTTTTGTTGTCTGGCATTGCTTTTCAAAATATTATTATGAGTGAGTTTGAGCATTTTTTCCCATTATTATTGGCCATATGTATATTTTCAGTGATTTATTTGGTTGTATGTTGAGCCCCCTGTCATTTGTTAGGCAAGTTATTTTCACTGAGTTTTTGCTTATATTTTGATTTTGTTTTTGCCTTATAGAAGTTTTAATTTTTTTCTGCTTGAATTTAGTGATCTTTTATGTCATGGCTGGGGTGGGAAGATTTCTGGTCTAAGGTTTAAAGGTCTTCTTCACTATTGATTGTAGGACTTACCGTTCCCTCCACATTATATCATTTCTGAATGATATGAATCACTGGTTTGTCATAGTTTGACATTATTATTTTCTTTTTAAGTGACACATAAAATAGTTGTATATCTTAAGGTTGGTAGCTTTAGATTCAAGGAACTGTGGTACTTGAAATAAAAGTTACATAGGGTTTCTATTACTTTTTATGGTTTAAAGTGTTTAAAATTTTGATTCATATGGAATATATTTAGTATAAGCAATGATGTAGAGATCCAGCTTTACTTTCTTCCAGATGGCTAACCAGTTGTCCCCATTCCAGTTATTGAATGATGTATTTATTTTTTACATATTTGAAATGCCACATTTATCATGTACTAAATTTTCATGTTAGGGCAGGGGAAATCAGTTCCATTAAATTCACCGGCCTGCCTGTTTTTGTATTGATAATATTAAGAGAGTTCAATAAAGGAACTGCTTATAAAATTAATATACATAAATAATTTTTTATATAAAGAGACACCTAGACTAATAATAGAAGAAAGGGTATATAGTCACAATAACAAGTAAAAAGATAACATGCCTAGGCACAATCTCCTTAAAGAAAATTTTGAAGCTCTGCTGAGGGATAAGAAAGAAAATTTGAATCAATTTAAATTTTTGTTAGGAAGATATGATATAAAGCTGTCATTTCACTATAGAAATAAGATTGATTTCTATTTATTGATCTAATATCCTGTGACCTTGTTGAACTCATTTCTTAGTTCTTACAGTTTTTTGTAGATTCACTGGGAAATTTCTACATACAGGATCATTAGAGAATAGTTTTATTTCTTCCTTTCTAATCTGGACACCTTTAGTTGCTTTATTTGTTTTTGCCTGCTTTACTAGCTACTATTTCAATGTCAAATAGAAATGGTTAAAACGGACATCCTGACGTTTAGAAGGAAAACATTAAGTATGATATTAGTTGTGAGTGATGCCTTTTATCAAGTAGAGGAAGTTCTCTTCTAGTCTTAGTTTGGTGCGTTTTTATCATGAATGGATATTGAATTTTGTCAAATGCTTTTTTCTGTGTCTATTGGGATAACCATGTGGTTTTTGTCCTTTGTTCTCTTAATATAGTATATTACAATAATTGATTTTTTAGATGTTATACCAACTTTACATTCATGGGGTAAATCCTACTTGGTCATCATATATAGGCCTTTTTATATGTTGGTGAATTCAGTTTGCTGATATTTTGAAAGCATTTTAGTATCATTGTTTATTAGAGACATTGGTGTGTAGTTTTCATGTGATGTCTTTGTGTGACTTTGGTATCAAGGTAACTCTGGCTTCGTAGATTAAGTTGTAGAATGTACTCTCTTCCTGTGTTTTGTGAAGGAGTTTATGTGCTATTTCTTATTTGATGGAATTCGTCAGTAAATCTATTTGAGCCTGGACTTAATATTTATTTTCTTTTGTGGGAAGATTTTTAAATACTAATTCAGTTTGTTTATTTGTCATGTTTAGATTTTTCCATTTCCTCTCTAGTCTTGATAGTGTGGGTGTTTTTTTTCTCTTTTTTCTTTCTTTTTCTTTTCTTTTTTTTTTTTTAGGAATTTGTCCATTTCATACATAAATTTGTTTATATTACTTCCCTTATATAATTTTTTCCAAAAAATGTTTTATATGTTTTAAATTGACATACAACTTTGTATTGGTTTCAGGTCCTTAGAATACTTCAATTTTGGGAGATGAGTGGTAACGTCCCCTCTTTCATTCCTGATTTTGGTAATTTGTGTTTTTTTTCCTCTGATCTTGGTCAGTCTACCTAAAAGTTTTTTTATTAAAAAAAAAAGTTTTTCTCTAATTTCCTATTTTGTATTTCATTATTTTCTGCTTTTTACCATAGAAATATTTACTATTCTGTTTCATCTGCTCACTTTAAGGTTTAGTTGACTCTTTTTCTGTTTTATTAAGGTGGGGGCTTATATTATTGATTTGAGGCTCTTTTTAAAAATATATACTTAAAGTTATAAATTTACTTCTAAGAACTGCTTTAGCTGCATTCCATAAATTTTGATGTTTCATTCAGTTAAAAATATTCTCTAATTTCTCTTTTAATTTCTTCTTTGACCCATATGTTGTTTAGAAGTGTGTGAAGTTTAATTTCCAAACACTTGAGGATTTTCCAGTTTCTAATTTAATTGGTATATAATTTAATTCTGTTACGGTTGGAGAACATACTTTGTGTGACTTCAATTCTTTTAAATTTATGAGACTTGTCTTATGGCCTAGCATTTGGTCTGTCTTGGAGAATATTCCATGTGTGCCTGAAAACAAATTATTGTGTTGTTTTTGGAGTTTTCTATATATACCACTTAAGTCTAAGTGGTTGATAGTGTGGTTCAAGTTTTCTGTATCTTTGCTAATTTTTTGTCTAGTTACTCTATCAATTATTTGGAATTGGGTGTTATAATCTTCTATAATGTTTTTAATTTTGTTTTACTTTAAAATAATGTTACTGCTCATAATTTTGGGCCTCTGTTTTTAGGTGCGTATGCATTTATAATTGTTATAATATCTTCCTGATTCATTGATTCTTTACCATTATGAAATACCTTTCTTTGTCTCTAGTAATATTTGTCTTAAAGTCTCTTTTGTCTAATGTTACTGTAACTATTCCAGCTCTCTTATGGTTACTGTTTTCATAGTATGTCTTTTTTCCCTATCTTTTTATTTTTAATCTTGAATGTAAAGTGTCTCTTGTTGACAGCATATAGTTGTTTTATTATCCAGTCTTACAGAGTCTGCCTTTTCATTGGTCTGTTTAGACCGTTCACATTTAATGGTAGACATGGTTGGATTTACATTTGCCATTTGTTTTATATGTCTCTTATGGTTTTTATTCCTCTGTGCTTCCTTTCCCATCTCTTGTGTTAAATATCTTTTAGTGTGCCACATTAATTACTGCATTGATTTTTTTTATTTTTACTAAACATAATGGAATATATTTTCTTTGTCGTTGCTATAGGGTTTACAGTATGCATTTTATCAATTTGCTTGATATTAACACTAACTCAGTATCAGTAAAATACAGAAACTTTGCTCTAACAATAGCTCCATTTTCTCCTTCTGTTGTGTCACTACTGTTATATATATTTCACTTATACATGCTGTAAACCCAGTGATACAATGTTATAATTATTGCTTTATACATTCTTGTCTTTTGAAGGTATTAAGAGAAGAAATGAGAAAAATGCGTCAGTTAATGATGGGGATTCATTTATAGACTTGCTGTTACGCAATTTCATTCTTGTGCTACTAACATCAGAGTGCACTTACACAAACCTAGACGGCGTAGCCTACTACACACCTAGGCTATATGGTATAGTCTGTTGCTCCTGGGCTGTACACCTGGACATCATGTTACTGTACTGACTATTGTAAGCAATTGTAATACACTGTGCTACTCTAATGACAGCTATGAGCTCATTATGCAGTTTTTCAGCTCCATATAATCTTATGGGACCACCATCCTATATGCGGTCCATCATTGACCAAAACATTGTATGTGGCGCGTGAATATAGTTACACTCTTTTAACTCTTTTAACCGACATATTCACCGTTTTTGATGTTTTTCTTTTCTTCCTGTATATTTGAGTCCGGTGTCTTTTCCTTTCAGCTTATGGACTTCCTTTAGTAATTCTTGTTAGTCAGGTCTGCTAGCAAAAAATTCTCTCAGCCTTAGTTTATCTGAGAGCATATTATGTCTTCACTTTTGAAGGATGATTTTGCTGCCTTATTGGTTGACAGCTTTTTTCCCCCCAGCACTTTGAATATGTGATTACACTGTCTTCTGGCCTCTATTGTTTCTGATAGAAAGTCAGCTCGTAATCATGTTGATGGTTCTCTGCACATACTGAGTAATTTTTCTCTTCATGCTTACAGGATTTTTTCTCTGTGTTTGCTTTCAACAGTTTGTGATGTGTCTAGGTGTGGTTCTCTTTGTATTTATTCTATTTGAAACCAAACTTCTAAGACCTGTAGATTTGATTTCTTTTAAAAAACTCAAATTTGGTACTATTTGGTTGGTATTTTATTTAAAAAATTTTTTTCCCTGCCCTTTCTTCTCTTTCTGGGACTCCAGAAATGATGGTAAGTTGGTCTCTGAGGCTCTGTTCACTTTTCTTCAACCTTTTTTCTCTCTGTTCTTCAGATTGGATAATTTCTACTGATGTGTCTTCAAGGTTATTGATTTTGTTCTGCCATCTTGAGTCCACTTCTGAGCCCTTCTAATACATTTTTTTGCTTTTGTAACTGTACTCTTCAACTTAGAGTTTACATGGAATTCTTTTATGTAATATCTGTACCTTTATTGAGAATCTATTTGTTTATTTACATAATTAAAAAATTTAAAACATCGTTTCTTTTAACATACCTATAATAGATGTTTTGAAATCTGTTTGCTTTTAAACAAACATCTGGGGATATTCAGAAACAGTTTGTAGTGACTGCTATTTTTTTGTTAATATGGGTCCCATTTTCCTTTTTAAAAATATACATCTTGTAATATATTGTTGAAAAATGGGCGTTTTAGATAATATATTGGAGCAACTCTGGATTGTGATTTCCCCTTCCCTTACCCAAGTTATTATTACGGCTATTATTTCACTATTGTTTATACATGATACAATCCTATGGAAGGAAAATAAATTTTATTTTGGACCATAAGTTATCTGGAAAAAATAGACATGCACGAATATCCAGAAAAATTCTGAAATGGAAAGTGTACTGAGGTGTGACAAGCACCATTACAATTTAAAGTTTTCAAAAATAAGGATACAATGTTGAAGTGTTTTTAAAAGGTGAATTTGTATTGTTTTCTGAAATTGAAAGATTCAATTATTACAGGTTCTAGGTGAGAAAGACTATACGTACTGCCTTTGCACCATTGTAAAAATTGATAGAAAATTCTAAGATATTTCATATATCATCTGGTCTTCAGGTTTCCTGTGAAAGAGTACATACAAACTATTCTTGATAGATAGGAATCTAATATTTTTAAAGACTTCTATGGTAGGAAATTCCATAAACTCTTTATTAAACTTTTTATTAAAAAAACTTTATTAAACTTTTTATTCTGTTACTGTGCTCAGATATACTCACTGTCAGGAAGTTTTCTTGTGTATAGCTTATGTTCTTCATTTTTGTTTTTTGGGGATATGGTACACAGTTGCCCTGTGATTATTCCCATCGTTTTGTCAGCATTTCCTGTCAAAGATGACCTTGCTGATTGTGTTTCTGTAACTAGGTATTTAATGAGATTTTACAATTGTCGTCATTTCTATTGTGATTACACTTGTATTCTGTATGTGACTAGTTCTATTTGTTATTTGTAAGGCCTGGCATTGTATTTTCTTCTTTCTTCATACAGATATCTTCTTTCTTACATATATCTAAGTCTTCGTAGACTTAGCAGATATGAATAGTGTTATTAAGTGATTTCTTAATCTTTGTTTTGTCATTTCTAACTTTTTAGGCCTGTAACCCTCTCAGTTTCTTTCAACATCCCATATCTCTGAGCTATAGATTCCAGATCTAGACAAATTATTCTTTATAAGGCCAGGGTTATATCACAGTTACTACTTACCACTATTATATTTTCCCAGTTTAAGACTTAAAAGCAAGTCATTGCTCTGGTCATTCAGGCACAGTTTTACTATTTACAAAGAGTGTTCACTTCGTTATATGTACTAGTTTCTCCATATTGTATTTGTACAGTATTTTTTCCCTTAATAAGTAATATGTTTTGTTTGTTGTGTGCTTTTTTCTTTGTAGGAATTGGATGGCATAAGTGAATAAGGTGGTATTGAGGGGCACTGAAACCTGTGAAAGAAACTCAACCATGATTTCTTTTTCAACTCTGCAGCATTCCCTTCCTTGAAGTCTTCATTTTTATCTTAGTCTCAGGTAACTTCAATACTTGTTTTTCATTATCGTGAATACCAGTTACTGAACATTTGTGCATTATTGTTATGTTTGCCTAAAGTAATATCAAAAAGCAGTTATGTAGATAATTCGGTAATCATTTTTATTAGGTATGTTAGTTAAAACATAGACTTGGCTACTGTGACAAAGGCTTAAAAAGGTAGAAATATATTTATTTGAAAAGTCCATGTAAACAGCCTCGAGATTTTATGGAGGCTCTAGCATCATCATGACTTAGGCTTCTTTGTCTCGTTCTGCTTGCTTTTCTTAATACGTGGCTTCTGTCTTGTGGTCCAAGATGGTTACCATCACGTCTGCCAATAGGAAGAAGAAAAAAGGAAGATATTTCCCTTTCACGTAAGGGGAGTTCTGTACATCATTTCTACTCATATCCCAACGGAGACTGGGAAACGAGTCCTACCTAGGTAGCCATGTGTCTCACTTAATATTTTATTTTTGGGTGAAAAGGAGAGAACAAATTTGGGGAAAAGGGAGACCTTGCTGTCTGTCACATTAGGGTTTGTGTCAGAATTTCATTTATCTAGTTTTGACTGATATTAAAACATAATTTTTATTGTCTAGGATATATTAACTCTTGACCTGGAAAAATACTTGGGAAATTGTGCTTATTCAAGTTCTGAGAGAATTCTAGTTTTGTGGCTTGTCATCATGCCTCTTTGACTAAACGCTGCTAGTCTTGATATCATAAAATGGAATAAGGTATTAAAAGTTAAAATAAATTTGAGAATTCCTTATTTGATTTTAGGGGCATTAGGTTGAAATGATTTGTCTAATATTTTAATGACTGCAAGGCAAGAGGGGGCCTTGGGTGGGAGGAGTTTTTAGCTACACGTAAAGCTAAATGATTGGTAACTTGTTCCTTCTAATTCTAAAAATTCTAAATGTTTAGATATGATCAGAACATCTTATTCCCAAATATATAATTTAAATAGTTCTTTTTAGGTGAAAAATATTTCATTATACATTACATTTTATGGTTCTTACCCTATTGTAAAAACTGTATTTTGAAACCCGTATAAAATATATATTTCTATTACAGAATTTTAAAGGGTTGGAAACTAGTTGTCGGTTTCTGCCATATTTTGTCAACATATATTAACCTTTGTATTTTTTTAAAGACTTGAGATAATTAGTTTTATTAAATTTGTATACTTGTATACAGCATTATATACAGTATTTATACTAGGACTATTGATTCTTTACTAAATGGTTATAAGACATATTTCACAGGTAGGCTTTACTAAATAGTTATAAGACATATTTCACAGGTAGGCTTTGTGTTATTAAAGTGAGAGCATTTATCTAATGTTTAAAAAATAAAAGCTTGTTGATAAGCAGTTAACACTTCTGTTCTGGAGTGAGTCTTGGTTACTATAATAGTACATATTAAAAATAACAAGTGTTTAATGTTCATTCATAGTATACAGGGAAATTTGTTTTAAGAAGTATTTTTGATATTCCTTTGATTATACAAGACTGCAGAAAATTCATAGTTTCCTAATAGAATAAGTACTTTTAATGTTAGTGTTTGAATTGTGGGCATAAAATGTGATGAATGAAACAACTACACCAGCAGAATATAGGGTTTTGTTTTGCTCGGACCTTTTTTACTCACCCCACCTCCACTACTTTTTAAGATAAATTATCGCTATTTCTTAACAGTTTGAGTCGCCATAAATTAGATATTTGAATATTTCTAAATACCACTATTTTCTTCTTGTTACATTGTTTCAGAAGATTTTGGTGATGAATATTTTGGTGATGAAATGTAGAGTATGCTTAGATTCTGCTTTTTTGAGGGGAGCTTCAGGCATGTAGAAAAGCCTGTTAACTTTGGCTTAAGTATACATAAATTATTTTTCTGTGGTTAAAGAAAAATAATCATAGGTTTTTCTTCAGTTGTTACTGCATAAAATGATTGATCTTAGTCTAAATTTTTTTTATTAGACATCTTTTATTGTTGCTAACACTGATCAGAAGGACCTTTTTTGTTTGGTTGCCATTATTGTAAATGATGCTTCTAGTAGTATGTTTTGAAATAGTAACAATTTAAAAATCATCAAAGGACATAGTTTACAAGATATGCTTTATAGGTGCAAGATGGCAGTTATACAAAGTTCTGTCTGAAGAGGTTTCTGAACATAGCCTATGCCTAGACAAGAAGTAGATTTTATTTTTAGAGATGGAGCAGTTTTTGCTTAGATTAAACTATACTTTTGAAGGATGAAAGAGAATAGAAAACTTATATGAATGACAAATGGCAAATTGTTAAATCCATATTAATTCATGGGTTTCTTTGTCTCTTGCTTTGGTTAACCAATTGGTCTTGAGGCTGCTTGATATTTGTATTTCTAATGCTAATATATTAAAGTTGTAGTTTCTCACTGACTCCTACATAGGTTAGAAATGTTAATATCCAATTTAATGTAATTGGCTTCCTCCAAACAAGGAGTTTGTTGAAAATGCTTTGGATCAGAAGTAATTTGTGAAATCTAGCTTTTCTTTTTTATCTGTTTCAGAATAGGTTCCTTTGAGTGCTTTTCTTCTGTTCAGAAGTGAAGTTTCTTTATACGTTGAATGGGTCCTGGTACGAGGTGGGGTATTGTTGACTGGGAGAATATTTTGAGTTGGAAATTATTCTTTTTATGGGAAAGAATGATGTTTAAGTTCCTAAGCTTGCCCACTATAGTTTGTTTTGACTCATAATATGTAGTTGAAATTCTACATTGTTTAATAAAAGTTGATGAAAAATAATATTACAGCCAAACTCGATATATAAAACAGAAAAGCAGTATCTTTGAGAAGTGTTTCTTTCATGCTTTAATGAAGGTGTAATAAAAGGCGAGATAAAGTGTCAGATGAATGATATTCATGTATATTCTGAAGGGGGAACTAGAGAATTGTGGCACAAGTCTTCAAATTTGCTTTCACCTCAGAACTTACAGCCCTCTTTGGTACATGTGTCTCTTTAGCACTGCTCCTACCTTGATTGGCCATATTTAAGATTTTTGTTTTTGAATTTCCAAGTGAAAATGGCAACATACGGGAAAGAGGAAGAGAGGTTTTCTTAAAGTAACTAGTAAAGATTTGAAGAAAGAATGGGAGGATTAAAAGGGTGTATGTAAACTCATGAAAAATAGAATGAGGAGAAATTCACTGAGGTGTAATAGATGTAAGTGGCAAAATAGGAAATGTAGAAAATGTCCGTTTCTCCTAAAGGAGGAAATAGGATTCTGTGTCACACAGTCCTCTCATGGTAGCCATAAGAAGGGAGTAGCCAGCTAAGGAGAGTTGGCTTGCTTTACCAAGCCAAGCACTGGTGACAGGGTGGCCATAGGTGGGTGAGAGGAGAATGAGTTGGGTGAGTTCTGAATGTGCCCAGGCCCTTTTCAAGTCAGGAGGAAGTATGATATAGTAAAAAGGGCATTAAACCAGGTAAACCCGTTAGTTTACCTGCTAGCTATGTGACTTTGGGTAAACTTCCGTTTCTTCATCTATTAAATGGGGATATACTGTTACTATCTTAAGTGTTATTGTAAATATTAAGTGAAGTCACTTATAAATGTGCCCAGCACGTTATAGTAGATCCTCAACACACATTAGTGTCCTTACTCACCAGCTTATGATAATCTCTGAATTTTATAGTACAGACTCAAACCTATTAATAGTGGAAAGATGTTCTCCTCATTAATTGCGTAGAACTCCCATAAAAAAAGAACTCAGCATTTTAAATACTTTGTATAGTTGATTAAAACTTGCCCATATGTTATGCTTCTATTAAGTTTCTTCTCTTAAAAAGAGCCCCACTGTTCCCGACGTGCCTAACCATCCCCTTAGTTTAGGGAATGCTTGTTGCAAATGCTTGTATTAAAAGCCTATGTGTTTATTAATTCTTTATTAAAAGCCCTGACTCAAAGCTTATCTACTGTATTTCAACTTACAAATCTGTAAAGCTTTCTTTCTAATTGCTTGCATACAATTGATTTGAAGCATTGAATTAGAAAGTGACAAAGAGAGTAAGCTCTCTCTCCTGGGAGACAGGAGAAAGTGATGGCTGATAATTTATGTTCTCTTTTTAAGTATAGCATTGCTATTAGGCTTAAATGACTAGGGGTTACCTAGTTGGCTATAATTCGAATTACTTTTACACAACTGAAAGAGGGGGAATTAAATGGAGTGGGAAGTTACATTGTGGCCCCCTAAACATCCCTCTTGCTGTATACCTTCTAGCCTCTCTGCCAGAGGGATGGAGATGAGGAGGAATAAAACTTGGAAAGAGAAAAAGAATGCAGAGTTTGAAGTAATCTCCTAAACAGAGATTTAGCAGAAATGGGCCCTGAGGAGGAATAAAACTTGGAAAGAGAAAAAGAATGCAGAGTTTGAAGTAATCTCCTAAACAGAGATTTAGCAGAAATGGGCCCTGAGGTGGGTGGGTGCCATCCTTTCTTCCTCTCTCCTGTGCTGTTCTTATTTCTTCTTAGCAATCTGTTGGTCTGGGTAGCTTGAAACTCCAGAAGAAAGAGTGCCATCCCACCTTTAGCTGAATTAGTAGCCCTAGGACATCATTGTCCAGCCTGTCTTGGCTCTTAACAGCTCTGCCATTTTATACCGTTTGTCAGCTACCCAAGGTCCCTTCAGTTACAAAATAATGGGTCATCACAAGGAGCCCAGGGTGGCTTGTTGTTTATTACTCTGTGTAGTCCTTTTCCCCCAGTTGGCCAACAGCTCCTGGGAATGCAATTAATTGAGAATGCAATTGCTTAAAAAGAAATAAGTAATTAATTGAGAATGCAATTAATTGCTTATTTCTTTTTTTCTTCCAGAGCAGTTTCTCATGGAGGTGGTGTGATTTAAAGAAAGCATTCTTTCTTTCTTCTTCTCTCCTGTGTAATAACCCTAACTCCTGAATTTCCATTAGTTGTATAGACATTTGGGTCAAAACGCAGTTGGCTTTTTGAAGGTTTATCAGGAAGAGACATTTAACTGTACATATCTTAATTGGATTGATTACATCAGTTTTCTTTCCACTGATCTGATCCTCTCTAGAAATACTGAAATTAGAGAAGGGAAGCAACCTGTGTTAACTTTTGAGCATGGGACCTTTTGTTGTTTTTGGATTCTTGAACGTGCAGTGAAGCACATGAGAGCTTTGACTGAGACCATGTAAGAATTAAAAAGGGAAAGTTAAAGATAGTTAAGAGCATATAAGAAAGCTTCAAGGACAGTAAAAAATGTACTTTCTTTATCATTTCTTTTAATGGCTTTGTACTTTTTTTCTTTTACCATATAAGATTGGTGAAATTGACGTTTTTTGTTTGAGAGCCTTTTTTCATTTCCTGTTCAGCTTACTCTCTGCCCAGACACTAGTTGAGGTGTGTGATACAAGTATGGCCCATGTTACATTTCTGTATATCTTCTCCTGGATTTTTTTCACTTAATATATCTCAGAGAACTTTTCACCAGCACGTGTAGCTACCTCAATCCTTTTAATGGCTGGATGTATTCATTGTATGGTTGAATCATAATTATTTCATAAATCTTCTGTTAGTGGATATTTAGGTTGTTTCCAGTCTTTTCCCATTAAAGGGTTGCACCAAACTTATATATACATACATATATGTATATATACATATGTACATACACACATATATACATATATACACATATACACATATATACATATATGTATATATATGTATATATGTATACATATATATGTATACATATATATATGTGTATATATGTATATGTATATAATATGTATATGATCTGTCTGTCTAGCTGGTGAATTTTTACAAATAAGCCCATAGGATTTTGTGTATCTCTAGCAGTGAGGTTGCTGGGTCAAGAGTCCATGTAGTTTTCATTTTGATAGATGTTTCCAGGTCTCACTTTAAAATCTTGTCAGAGCAGTGTTCACTGATATTGAAATTGATGTTGATACCTTAGTATTTTCTGGTGTTTCAGGGACATTGTCTCAAAAATAGTTTCTAGGTTAAACCAGTAACTTGAAATGTATGCCTTAACTCAGGTCCTCGGAATAAGAAGCCACATCTTAAACAGGAAGAGAGATTCCTTTTTTTTCATATATATTGTCTGTTTTCAGAAAAATTTTTGAAGAGGTCAAGTTTATCTTCCATTTATGGTATTTTTCACTCCCCTTTTCATTTACTACTTCCATATTGAGGTGTGTTCTCTTCCTGTGCTCAGTCCCTCACTTTGGCACTTCATACAAACCTGCCTTTTTTCCCGAATATTCTCTATCCCCAAAATACTTCGACTTCCTCAGTACTAATTGTTTCAGCATTGTGTTAGGGATAGGGTGGCTTGTTAATTATGTATATTACATATTAACACAGTATTATAGAAGTGTAGTATGTATATACATTTGACCTTAAACAACCGTTTGAATTGCGCGGGTCCACATATACGTGAATGTTGTTCAATAACTACCCTCCGTATATCTCAGTTTCAGAAGCATGGATTCCGTCAGCCACAGATTGAAAACAGTATTTTCCATCTTTGGTTAGGAATCCACAGATGTGGTGGGCGGGCTGACTGCAGGCATTGTTCTGTGCCATTTTATATAAGGACTTGAGCATCGCGGCTTTTGGTATCCAAGAGGGATCCTGGAGCCAGTCTCTTGGGGTATCAAGGCATTGTAGTTAGGTTTTGGGGGAGTCAAGAACTGCACGGGGTCAGTGCCCCTAACCCAGTGTTGTCCAAAGGTCAACTGAATTAGCATATGTTAAATTTTAACAAATTGATGAGGTGTATGGTCAAGAACATTGGAGTTAGGTATTCCTGCTTTAAAAAAATATAGACCTTGTGTTAGGTTAACAAGTCAGCTTCACCTTTTTTTTTTTTTTTTTTAAGTTTTGTCCTAGGTCAGTTTCTCTAAATTGATCTTCTAATAACCTCCTCGTCTAAATCTCCTGTGTTTTATAACAGCTCCTGTGGTTTTTTTCCAAATAACGATGTGTGTGGCAATAGCAGCTGTAGCCGCTTTGTGTATATATAAGTCCCTTTTAAGTTAGAGGGTTTCCAAATTCTTTGAGAAAACAACAGATAGATAGGAAGAATATAGTTTATTTGGTGAGAATTTCCAATGAAGTAGCCAGAATAAGCAAATTTTAGCCCTAAAAGAAGACTGACGTCTTACTTAGTTGTAGAATAGGATAGTTTATTCGCTAAGAAATGTGATAAATAGGATATTTTGATTTGATGATATATTGAAAATCTTTCTCCTTTAGACTTTGAGTTTGCTGCTTAAAGATTTTGAAAAGTGAAATCAGGTTCTTGATCCTTTGTCCTATATGTATGTTAGACTGATAATACCTGGTACTAGGGAAGACAAGATTAGCAAGTATGAATTATATTTTTATTTTATTTTGCTGTTTATATGGGTTTTTTGAACTGTTTATTCAACTAAAGTTTTTTCCCTACATAATAACCTTAGTAAATGAAATAGTATTTATATTTTGGCAGTGTACTCTAATTTAACTGATCATTTATTTACCTCTGAAACCTGTGACCAAACCTGATTGATTTGGGAAAGAGGTGACTAAACTGAAACATAGTTAATGCATTCACTAATTGTGGGCCCTTCTTGTTGGGTAGGGTATGTGTGTTTATTTCGTACAGAATGATAATAGAAGTTGGTTTTAAAAAATAAGCTTTGTACCAACACTTTTACCTTCTCTGAGATGTAGTTTCTTTGGATTTCATGATTTTTGTTATGTTAGTTCATAGAGTAACACAGTGGAATATGAATTTACAGCAACGAGAGTTAGTAGGTCAGATTTAATATTGCCTGACTTTTCTATAATAATAGAGAGAATATAATATAATAATGTCTAGTTCTTAATCATGACGTGTTAAATTTATTTAACGGGTCATATACAGCTATTTAAGAATAAATCATATACAGCTATTTAAGAATATATTAGTAACGAAAATACTACTTTTATTTCATTTTAACAAATTTAAAAACATTTGCAAAAAATAAAATTTTATTACAGAAAGTTTTCAAATTAGAGATAAATAGAAATATTGAAAAAAACTGGTAATTTTATTACTCAGTGGTAATGTTAATTTTGTTAGCAATTTAGATAAACGTATGCACATTCACACCAACACACACACACACACACACACACACACACACACACACATCTCCCTGAATATATTATGGTATTTTCCCAAATTTTGAAACATTTTTAAAGACCATATGGATTTCTTTGTTTCAACACTCTAACTTTTTATTGAAATACTGTAACAACGGACAGAGATGTGTGCATATCATAGATGTACATGTTGAAATTTTACAAAGTAAGCACACCTTTGCAGCCATCATTCAACTCAAGAAAAAACATTGCCAGCTCCCAGACACACACTTTTTTTCCTGCCTCCTATCAGTAGCCCCTTCCCAGGGTAGCCATTTTGATTTAATTTTTTAAGAAAAACGTTATTGGGTTGTAATTTGCATGCAATAAAACCTATTTTAAGTGTAATTCAGTGATTTTTAGTAAATTTGCTAAATTGTGCAGCTATCATTATAGACTAGTTTTAAAACGTGTGAAAACATTTGAATCAGTTTCCTTTTGCTGAATACATAGTGTATTTCTAGTTTCTCACCATTGTAAACACTACTCTAGCGATTTTCCTTGTATCTTTTTGTATATATTTCTGAGTTCATCAAGATAGTTTCCTAAAAGTACAATCATTGGTTCAAAGAGTATATATGTTTTTATGGCTTTTGGTACATAGTACCAAATTGCCCTTGAAAGTAGTTGGACTAATTTGTAGTCCTGCTGTCAGTAGATGAGTGTCTTTTTTTTTAACCACCTCAACATTGGATGTATTTTTTAAGTCTACTAGTTTGGTGGATGATTTGTGGACCTCTGTTTTAATGTTTATTTTTTTGATTAGTGCTGTAATTGACTATTATATTTAGTGACTATTGCTAAGTTTTCTTTATGATTTCTCTGCTAGTATTCTGTCAGTTTATTTCTTAATGAATGCATTTCTTTTTATTTCTTACTTGTAAGACATTTTAATACATTAAAGGATATGAATTCTTTGAGTGTTACAAATACTTTTCCCTAATTTGCTTTATGTCAGGCTTATTTTTTTCGTAAAAATAGATAAGGATTTTATGCCCTGATGACAAAAATGGAAATTTGTGTTTTAGCTTACTGACCTTTGGAAACTTGTCTAGGTAGTTTACAAATTGGAGGCAATACTGAACTAAATGAGTAAAATTTTCTGTTAAGTGTGTACCTTTCATAATTTGAATTTAAAAAATTGTCAGGTAGACATGTGAAACTAATTTATTATGCTTTGTTGCCAAACTTGGTCTTTCTAGGCAGTTATACTTAAGCATGAACATTGACGACAAACTGGAAGGATTATTTCTTAAATGTGGCGGCATAGACGAAATGCAGTCTTCCAGGGCAATGGTTGTAATGGGTGGAGTGTCTGGCCAGTCCACCGTGTCTGGGGAACTGCAGGAGTCGGTACTTCAAGAGCGGAGTATGCCTCACCAGGAGATCCTTGCTGCAGATGAAGTGTTACAAGAAAGTGAAATGAGACAACAGGATATGATATCACATGATGAACTCATGGTCCATGAGGAGACAGTGAAAAATGATGAAGAGCAGATGGAAACACATGAAAGACTTCCTCAAGGACTACAGTATGCACTTAATGTCCCCGTAAGTAACTCCCTTATAAGATATTAAACGTATAATTAGAAACATGATTGATTTTGTGTTAAGTAATACTACAAGTCATTGAAGAAACTTTGGGAAATGTGTAATAACTAAACAGCTCAAATGGGTGGTTTTAATAGATACACTAAATAAGGACAGATCATATTTGAAAAGGCAAAATTAAGTTCTTGTATTACATACATTTTAGAAACTTACCTTTTCCAGGATAACATTTATTTTTTTCATCAGGATTACTGTGTCTTAAATTTCAAGTGCTTACTTTTTAAAGATAACTTTGTTTTAACTTCTGGGTTTCTCCTTAAAAGTCAGAAAGATTGAATCTTGAGCATAACTAGAAAAATTTCGTAAACTCGAGGGGTTTTCCTTCAAATTCTGTAAATCTCAGCAATTCCTGCCTTCTTTAGTTTTTAAAATTGTCTTAAAGTATATCAAACCTTTAGTCTTTTCTATTTACCCTAGATATCATGACTTTTTAGCCTCCTTGTATTTTCACCTGCTAACCAGCAAAACCACAACCCTAATGTAATCCACTTCTATTATTTCTGTGATATTAAACCTGGATTCCTTTCAGTGCATCTAACATACTGTACTTTGGCTTTAGAACCTTCAGACTTACCCCGCCCTGTGTCTTAACCTAGTGAGTGCTTCACCACCATCAGCTTGCCACTTCTGTCCTGTCTAGACTGAGTCCATGCAATAGGGACTTGTGAATACTTGCTCAGTGTCTTTCTGCAAGTCTGATAGATTGTAGGCTCTACAAGAGCATGACATTTTCCTTATTTTCTTTTCTATGCCAGTTGTTGGCACATGGTGTGAATAAATGGATAACTACTTGTAGTTGTGTTCTAATATATGTGCTTACCAACTTTTACCTGGCCCATTGCAGTAGCCTTTTCATTTTGTAGCCTGTTGTTGTGATAGATTATGTTAACTGATTTTTGAATGTTGACCCAGCCTTGCATATCTAGAATAAATCCCACTTGGTTGTGGTGTATAATTCTTTTTATTCATTGATGGATTTGATTTGCTGATATTTTGTTGAGGATTTTTACATCTATGTTTATGAGATAGATTGGTCTACTTTTCTTTTCTTGTAATATCTTTGTCTGATTTTGGTATTAGAGTAATCCTGGACTCATAGAATCAGTTAGGAGTATTCCCTTTGCTTCTGTTTTGTGGAAGAGATTGTAGAGAATTGGTATAATATCTTCCTTAAATGTTTGGTAGAATTTACCAGTGAATCCATATGGCCTGGTACTTTCTTTTTTGGAAGGTAATTACTGATGCAATTTCTTTCATAGATATAGGCCTATTCAGATTGTTGTGTGAGTTTTGGCAGATTGTGTCCTCCAAGGAATTGATCCATTGCATCTAGATGAAATGGATTTATGTGCATAGCGTTTTTCATATCATTTATTCCCTTACTATTTTTTTCAATCTACATGGAATCTGTAGTGATGTCCCCACTTTCATTTTTGATATTAGTTATTTATGTGTTCTCTCTTTTTGTCTTAGTCTGGCTAGAGGTTTGCTGCCTTTTATTTTAAATACAACTTTTAAGTGTAAAGTAGTGTTAACTATATTCACATTGTTGTAAAACAGATCTCTAGAACCATTTCATCTTGCAAACCTGAATTTCTATACCCATTAAACAACAATTTCCCATTTTCCCGTTGCCCCCAGTAAAGGCTTACTGATTTTATTGATATTTAGAAAGAACCAACTTTTGCTTTTCACTATTGATTTCCATTTCTCAATTTCATTGATTTCTGCCCTGATTTTTACGATTTATTTTCTTCTGTTATTGTAGATTTAATTTGCTCTTTTTTTCTAGATTTCTAAAGTGGAAAGTTAGATGATTGATTTTAGATCTTTCTTTTCTAATATATATATACACACATACACACACTGAAGACTATAAATTTCACTCTAAGCAAACATTGCTGTTGCTATGTCACACAAATTTTAATAAGTTGCATTTTTTTTCCATTTTGTTCAGCATATCTGTTAATTTCTCCTGAGATTTCTTATTTGATCCATGTGTTATTTATAGGTGTGTTGTTTAATCTGCAAGTATTTTGGGATTTTCCAGCTGTTTTTCTGATACTGATTACTAGTTGAATTCCATTGTGGTTTGAGAGCATATATTATGTTTTCTATTCTTTTAAATTTGTTAAGGTGTACTTTATGGCCCTAAATGTGGTCTGTCTTGGTGAATGGGTACTCTGCTGTTGTTGGATGAAGTAGTCTGTACGTTACAATAACCTTTTTATTGGACTGACTGTAGTCTGAGCCTTGTCCAACATATATTGCAGGCAGTTTCTATAGTGAACTTTCCAAAATGAGATTTATTTTTCTCACTCCCCTATTACAACTTCTTCAAAGGTTCCTTGTTGCCAAACAGCTAAAATGTACCCTTTTGCATGGCTGAAAGAGCCTTCATAATCAGGTCTCGTCCAGGTCCTTACACAATAATTTAAGCCTCTCTCCCCACTTCATTCTTTAAGCATATCACAAGGTACTTTAGTTGTCCAGGTCTACTATTGTTTTTTTCCATTGCTTCTATACATGTTGTATGTACCTACAACATTCTTTGTTTGGCAATCTACCACTTTTCACTCTCAGTTTAAAAGCTTTCTCTTTTGTGTGATTTTCATTATGGTACCTAACTTATTTTGCCTTTCTTTGCTGGCAAGACTATAAGGTCTCTTTTGTGGAGCCTGTCTAATTATATATGTTCTGAGTGGAAATACATATATTTTTTTAATTGAGCAAAAGTTTAAAGTGGAATGCTCTCAGAGTTTTGCATAAACTTGTATAACCCACAATCCATCGAGATACAGAATTTTTGGTCATTCTAGAAAGTTTCTTTGTGTTTCTTCCTGATCAGTCCCCTCCACAAGTGTTGTGTTGTTTTTTTTTCTGTTATGGATTAGTATTGCCCCTTGAGAACTTCATGTGAATGGAGTCATATGTAATTCTTGTGTCTGGCTTGTTCTGCTCATTATAATGTTTTTGCAGTTTATCCATGTTGGTTTCAGTATATTAGTAAGTGCTTCATTCCTTTTCATTGTTGATTAATATTATTATCTTAAATTTTGTTTATTAATTTCCCTTTTATGGTTATTTGTGTTATCTCTATTAAAATAAAGTTTTCAAACTTTATGAATAAAGTTATTGTGGACATTCTTGTACAGTCTTTTTTTCATTTCTTTTGGGTACGTTTTTATAGAAGTTAATCATTTCTTTATTTCATTTGATCTGGTATCTATCTTTGCATCAGTGTTACACTATTTTGATTGCTGTATTTTTTATAGTAAATATTGAAGTCAGGTAGTGTAAGTCTTCCAATTTTGTTATTCTTTTGCAAGATTGTTGTTACTCTTCTAGGTTGTTTGCATTTCTATATAAAATAATAGAAATCAGCTTTTTTTTTTTTTAATAAAAAGAACCAACTGGGTTTTGATTGGATTGCACTGATTCTGTATATTGAGTTGATGAAAACCAACATTTAAACTATACTGGCTTCCAATCCATGAACATGATACGAGTGTATCACTAGATTTATTTACATTTTCTTACATTTATCTTAGTATTTTTCTGTAGTTTTCAGTGTAGAGTTTTTGGATATATTTTGTTCAATTTATCCCTAAGTATTTCATTTTTTGGATACAATTGTAAATGATATTTTAAAAAATTTCAGTGTCTTAATAGTTCACGACTAGTATATCTTAATTCTTTTTATATTGACTATATAGCCTGTGACCTTGTTATAAGTACTTATTAGTTCTAGTAGTTATTTTTTTCCCCATTTATTTATTGCGGTGACAATTGTTAATGAAATTACATAATTTCAGGTGTACAATTCTGTATTACATTATCTATAAATCCCATTGTGTGTTCACCACCGAGTCAGTTCTCCTTCCATCACCATATATTTGACCCCCCTTACCCTCATCTCCCTCCCCCCACCCCCTTTACCCTCTGGTAACCACTAAACTATTGTCTGTGTCTATGAGTTTTTGTTTCTCATTTGTTTGTCTTGTTTTTGGTAGTTCTAGTAGTTATTTAGGTTTATTCACCGTCATATTGTCTGATCATACATTTTACATCTTCCTTTCCAATCTATACGTCTTTTACTTTTTTCTTCCTAGTTTCATTGACTAGGGCTTCCAGTACAGTGTTGAGTGGAAGTGGTAAGAGTAGCTATCTTTGCCTTGTTTCTGACCGTTAGGGCAGTGTATTCGGTTTTTCACCATTAAGAATTATTTCAGCTGTAGGTTTTTGATGGATGATCATTAGGTTGAAGAAATTTTCTTTCTAGTTTGCTGAGTTTTTTTTTAAACTATGAATGCATGTATACCTTCAAATGCTTTTTCTGCATCTATTAGGTGATCATGGTTTTTTTCTTCCTTATTAACATAGTGAATTACATTGATTTTCAAATATTAAATCAACGTTGCATTCCTGGGATAAACGTGTCATCCTTTTTTTATGTTGTTGGATTCACTTTACTACTTCAAAAATTGTTTTCTGTGTTTGTTTATGAGGGTTATTAGCTTTGTTGCACTTTGTTTTAGGTATATTGGCCTCATTATAAATGAGTTCGGAAGTATTGCCTCTTCTGTGTTCTGAAAGTGTTTGTGTAAGATTGGTATTACTTCTGCCTTACATATTTGATAAGCTTCATCAATAAAGCTAACCTGAGGCTTAGTTTTCTTTGTGGGAAAGGTTTTAATTCCAAATTCAATTTTAAAACATATGTAAGGTTACTCAGATTGAAAATTTTTTTCTTGAATCATATTTGATAAGTTATAGTTTTCAAGGAGTTTGACCATTTCATCTTAATTGTTGAACAAAAATGTTCATGATATTTTCTTAATTTTTTATTGTCTAAAGGATGTACATTTTCTTCTTTCTCATTCCTGATAGTGGTAATTTGGTTTTTTTTCTTGATTAGTCTGGGAAGAGATTTATCAGTTTTACTGGTCTCTTTAAAGAATCAAGTTTTGGTTTTGTTGATTTTTTTCTTCCACTGTTCATTTTAATTTTCATTTATCTTTATTATTTCCTTTCTTCTACTTTTTAAAAAATTTGCCCTTCTTTTCCTAGCTTTTTAAAGTGGAGTGTTAGATGACTGTTTCAGACCTTTCTTCGTCTTTGATGTAAGCATTTGAAGCTCTAAACTTCTAACTTCCTTTATGATTTTTTTGACCCATGAATTAGAAGTGTTTTCCTTAATTTCTAAATATTTCGAAATTTTCCAGTTATCATTTTGTCATTGATATTTAATCACTGTGTTTAGAGAATGTACATTGTATCATTTTAGCGCTTTTAAATTTATTGAGACTTGTTTTGGGGCCCAGCATATGATTAGTTGGTGAATATTCTCTATTCACTTGAAAAGAATGTGTATTCTGGCTGCCCTTGGATGGGTTATTGTAAATGTCAATTAGGTCAAGTTGGCTAGATATATTCAACTCTTTTTTATTAAATTTATTGGGGTGACATTGGTTAATACATTATGTAAGTGTACAATTCTGTAATACATCATCCATATATTGCATTGTGTGCTCGCCACCATATTCTAGTCCCTCTCTGTCACCATATATCTGGCCCCTCTTCAGCTCTTTTATACCCTTATTAATCTACTTGTTTTCCAACAGTTAAAGTTTGTTTGCAGAAAGACCCAGTTCAAAATTATATAATTGTCATGTCTCTTAAGTTTTCTTTAGTCTGTGTTAGTTTCTAACTTCAGAAATTTTATAATACTTGAAAATTACTGACCATTTATTCTGTAGAATGTCTCTAAGTTTGGGTTTATCTGATTTTCCCCCTTTTAATAAGATTTAAGTTATTACGTTTGGCAAGGATATCACAAAAAGTGATAATCTCTCCATTGCATTCTAACATGTGGCACATGGTTTTTATTAGCCCTATTCTGGTGATGGTTTACTTTGATCAGTTATCAAGGTGATATCTGCAAGGTTTTCCCATTGTAAAGTTAATCTCATATCTTATTACACTTTTTTAAATTCGTTCACTTATTTATTTGTATCTATGAATTTAGGAGTTTTATTGTAGTCATTGGGTTAAAATCTATTGTATGATTATTTTATGCTTGGTTTAAGGTTTGGCCAATCAGAGCCTCTTCAAGGTGGCTTCTATGTTCCTTTGACATGTCCCATCAATCTTTAGCACTTTCTTGACTTCTATCATGAAATATTCTAGGCTTATCTTGTAATTTTCCTCCCTCAACCTTGAAGTCAGCCATTTCTCTGAGGAGTTCTCATTCATTTTAGTGGAGAATGGTAGTTAGAAGCCAAGATCTGGGGGCTCAATGTGCTGCTTATTGCTGTTGAGGTATAGCTGCTCCCAGGCCTGTCAGTGGACACAGCTAGAGAATATGTGTGTGTGTATATATATATATATATATATATATATATATATATATATAATTATGTACATTTGTTTGTATAGATGTACATCCATTTACATTTATAGTTATCTTCATATCAATATGCTTCCCCATTTTGGCTATTAAAAATAAAGCTGCTATGACCATTCATGTGAAGTTGTTTATGAGAACATCAATATACTTATCTCCAGGAGAAATAACCCATCATATCCCTACCACCAGATATAATCACTCTGACATTTTGATATATGTACACTCTATGCTTTTTTTGATATGCATAACATGTATTGATCATGTTGCTTTTTGTCACACTTTTACCAACTTTCTCAACTCCTTATTCTAATGCATATTTTTTTAAATGTCTGTTTGATAGTCCATATTTCAGGATAATCCATAATTAAGTTCTCTTACTACTAACAGATAATGATAAATTTGAGTAGATTCTGAGAATGAATCAGTTGATATACACCCAATGGGCAGAATTGAAGATTTGTGTAACATTGCTCTTTATACTGCAACATAATAGGCATGAGAAATTATATTCCTTCTTACTTATGTGTTCCTGTTGGTAGAGCAGAGTGGTGAAGGGCAAGTCTTCGGATCATGAATATACATTTTTGAATTAGAGGATTTTGATCTAGGACAATATGATCCAAGTCTCCAAAAGTATGAAAACTTAAGCTACTTGGCCTTCTTCATTTCTAGATTGTGTACTAAGCCCTTTAAAAATAGATATTGGGGGCGGCCGGATGGCTCAGTTGGTTAGAGTGCGAGCTCTCAACAACAAGGTTGGAACTGATGGGCCCTGGAGAAACACACTGTTCCCCAACATTCCCCAATTAAAAAAAAAAGTGTCAAATTTAAAATTAGAAAATAAATAAAATAGATATTGAACATATTAATGGTTTTCTTTTGTTTGTTCATTTACTTGGAAGTCACAAAAAACTTTATTTCATATTTACTTTTTTTGTTAATTCAAAATAATTGAGTTTTCTTAAATTTTTAGTAACAGTTTAGGTTTTGTAGCCTATATAAGCTCCCCAGTATTTTGTGGCAGTTGAAGTAAAAGTTTTTCATTTGTGATAACTGCTGATTTTCAGGATTTGTCTAGATCTTACTGCTCTAAATAAGTCACCCAATTCAATGGCCCCACCTTTTCAACAGCAATCTACAGGCCAACTTTTGAATGTGTATAGTTTACTCATTAGAATATTGTTTTTAATATATTAGAAATTTAAAATAAAATTTAATATAATCAGTATTTCGGTTCCTTAGTTTTATTAGCCCCATTTCAAGTGCTCATAACCACATATGGTTAGTAGCTTCTGTATTGGACTGTGTAAGATACAGAACATTTCCATCAGTGTCTCAAGTTTTATTGGATAGGTACTGTTAGAAAGCTTTTCAACTGAGAAATTTATTTCAGAAACTTGAAAAGAAAGTATTTGATTTATCGTTTTTATTCTTAGATCCATTCAAGAGGAATTGGGAAATGATAACTCTTTATGGTCTTTATTTTTCCAGTTTGATGGCAAGCATGTTGAAGACAAAAGACATGTCTGTATTGACAAAATGGAGCAAATTGTGATTCATAATGATATCTGTCACCTTTGTTTTCTAGGAAACTATTGGTTTGTATCACTTTAGTGAGATGATTTTATAAACAGGATTTTCTATGCTATTAAAAAATCATGTTCTAGTTATATTGATATAATAAAATGTAAAGTATTTCAGGTATTTATAAGTCCTAAAGAAGTGTATTTCAGTATTCATGTAGCATTTTATTTTAGTCACAAATTTCTGTGCTACAAAAGAGCAAGAATAAAATTGTAGGCATACTTTCATTTATATTTATGATCATTTTGTTTAATGCCTAGGAAACTCAGATTGTATTTGGCCATTGGTATAAGAGCTCTGTTTTGTTTTGTTTTTCAGTTTTTAAATTTCCTTAAATCTTGTCATTACTTTAAGGAGGCTTATATAGATGTTTTCTCGAATACGTCTTGCCCCAGTTAATAAAGACCTGAGGCTGAGGCTGGGAATTTACATTCTCTCCCTCTCTGTCTCTCTCTCTGTCTCTCTCTCTGTCTCTCTCTCTCTGTCTCTCTGTCTCTGTCTCTCTCTCTCTCTCTCTCTCTCTATATATATATATATATGTATATATATATAAACAGGTGACTTTTCTGCTTCTATTTTGAAAAAAAGGAATCATTTTACTCATTTCAGTGATTTTAAAATACTTTTGCCACATATTTTGTACTCTGATTTATTGCAGAGTTGAACTGCATTTATTGGTAACAAATGATCCTTCACAGTTGTCCTGGAACGTGACAAATCTGTTTGCCTTAGTATGTATCTGCTTAAGTAGTCAGTGGTAGGCTATGTTTCACCCTCTCTTTTTGGCTAACTCCCAGCTTATCTCCATTACATAGTTTACGTTTTCAACAAAGTCTTATTAGTTGTAGCCAGTTCTTACTATCATTGCTTTTCTATTCAAGTTCATTTGAAGGATTCAGAAGTAGTATCGGGGCTGTGTGTTGAAAACGTGCTTTTTTTCCCATTCAAATCTTTCTACTTAAGCATGCTCTTTGGATATCATTTTCAGAAATAGATTTATAGTTGAGCTCATTTTAAGGTGAATAGATGGTAATTTATATTAACTTTCTAGGTGTTTTTTTTAAAAAAACAAGATTTTACTCCCATTCTACATGGCTCTTAGAAAGTGGCCCCATTTCATAGGAATCAATATTTGAGCAGAAAAACATGGAGTAATCCTGCTTCATAGTTTTTCCTGGTGAGTCATGTTGTTGCTTACTGTTACTGATTTCAACTCACCTGGTAAGTAAATGAATCAGGGTATCTCTTCTAGTGAGTTGTTTTAGGGAGCTAATCCAGAATGGTCTGCTTTTCAGTTATCCTCCTATGCTCTGAAAGTCGTTTGGCTCAACTTACCCTCCCTTCCCTTAGTCCCTTAGTTCTGTCTGACCTTTGATGTCTAATTAATTGATCTGGATTTATGAGAGTGGTACTGAATGGGAGTTATACTCTCTTACTTAGGTCTGTGGTGCACAAATGGAAATCATTCTGGACAAGGCTATGATAGAATTAGCCTCTCTCAGAGATGTTTGGTTTTTTTCATAAAATGTATGACATGGTTTATTGTAAAAGGACTACATAGACATTGTAAAAGAATGGAAGAGAACAAAGTAAAAATTCCTTGTTTCCAACACGCCTGCTCTCATTCCAGAGTGATAACTAATATTGATATGCTTCTGGAAATTTTTTATTTATGAGCAAACATACAGAATGTATATGTGTTTCTATATAACATGTTTTGTCATTATAATGTATATTTTGTGAAATATCTTTGTTTTACATAAATTAGGGGATGCTATTTGTATGCTTTTGAAATTTGCATTATTCAGTAACAGAAATTTTCATGTTATTGCTTATAAACTGGCTTATTTATTTTACTGATTAAATGGTGTTCCTTATTTTATTTTACCACTTCCCTATCGATGGATTTTTATTTTATTGCTAGATTTTTTTGAATGCAATAATGGTGAAGAGATCATGCTTGAATACATATAGACATAGATCTCTTTATATATATATATATATATATATATATATAAGCGTGTTCCTTGTATTTCTACACTTGCACATTTGTAACACCATTTCTCTAGGTGTATGTCTTTTAATTGAATGTGACATTCATATAGAAAAGTGAACATACTTGTGTAACCAAGTATCCGGATCAAGACAGAACATCAGCAGCGTGCCAGAGGCCTTCCTCCTCTTCTATCCCTCTTAGTCGCACCCCTCCTTTAATTAAAGATTACCACTGTCCTAACACTTTTATCATGGTCTATTGGTTTTAACCTGATTTTGAATTCAGTAGAAATAGAATCATGCACTATTTACTCTATTGTCTGATTTTTTTATTTTACATTGTTTATGAGATATATCCATGTTATGGCATGTAGCAGTAGTTTATTCTCATTTCTATATAATCGTCAGTTATATAAATATATCAAAATTTATTCATTCTAGTGTAGGCATTTAGATTGTTTCAAGATGTTGGCTGTTACTTAAAGTGCTGCTGTGAATATTCTTGGATGTGTCTTGGTGCATGTACGTACTCATTTCTGTTGGTTATGTACTTAGGATTGAATTTGCTGGTATGCATATGTTCAGCTGTAGTAGATACTGTCAAAAGTTTTTCTTAGTGGTTTTGCCAATTTATACTAATTACTCCATGTTCTTGATATTTGGTATTGTCAGTCCTTTTAATTTTAGTCATTTTGGTGGTTTGACAACAGTATTGCTATGTGATTTTAGGTTACAGTTCACTGATAGCTAATGAAATTTAGTACCTTTTTCATGTTTACTGGCAATTTGGATATTATTTTTTTGTAAGTGCATGTTTACCTTCGCCCATTTTTAAAAATTAGGTTGTTTCTCTTACAGATTTGTAGTAGATTTTTTGTTTGATACATGTATATATGTATATGTGTGTGTATATACATAAACGTATATATAGATATATGTACACACATATATAACAGTTATCTTTTCCACTCTGATTTGCCACTCTTTGGATAAACAGAAGTTAATGTTAATAAAGTTCAATTTATAAGTCTTACTTTTGGTTAGTGTTTTGTGTATCCTGTTTAAGAATTCTCTGCCTGCCCAAAGGTCATGAATCTATCTTCCTTTGTTAACGTCTAGACGCTTTTATGTTTACTTCTCCCATTTAGATTAATAGACCATTTGGAATTGATTTTTGCTGATGTGAGATAGGTATCAAGATTTATTTGATATCTTTTTTTTCACTTATAGAAATTGTTTGCTATAAGCCAGCCACTTTGCTGGCTTAATGTTTCAGTTCTTAGAACAACTTAGTATATTAAGGTGATGATAGTGTTTTCTTTCATTAGTCGTAGGGATTTATATTAAGACTGGACTTAATTTTTTTTAAGATTATGAAGTAACATACTTGTTGAGAAAATGTAAAAAAATTTAAAACTATGAAGAAGAAAATTTACTGTAATTTTACTACTCTAGAATAATAACTACTGACATTTCATTGGTAGCATTTTAGTGTTTACTTTTGTGTGTGTGTGTGTGTATTTGTTTGACATTTGCTGCATATGTATTTGTATGTTTGTATAAAATTGTAAAAGTATATTTATCTACATATTACATGTTTATCAGTTAACCTTAAATCATGAGCATTACACTGTTATTAATATTATTCAAAAGTAAGATTTCTAACTATATGTCATATAGCTGTATTGTAATTTATCTATTATTAGATATTAGACTGTTTGCACTGTTTTTACTATCACATAAATGATACTGTGATGTTATATGTAGACGTTGTCATGTGAGATTATTTCTTCAGTTTAGATTTTTTTTAAAGCTCTTAGTATATATTGGCCAATTTGTAGTCCACAAAAGTTGACCAGTTTATTCTCCCTTTGATAGTATATGAAATTCCCAACTTAATAGCTTTATAAATGATCTAAAGTAGGAAATATGAAATACAATTTCTGAATTTGTATATGATGTTGAGAAAGACAACGGGACTTGGTCTTGGGTAGGGAGTGGAGAAGAAAATGAAAAGATGTCCTTAGACAGGAGATTGAGATAATACAGCATATTATTGAAAGACAGGGAATTTGGATGGAGGTTCTGGTGTTAAAGGAAAGATTTATTTTTAGCAATATTGAGTTTTAGATAATAGAATGTCTAAGAGATGTTTTGTAGAAATTGGTAATCCTCTATATCTAAGCAGTTACACATCTATAATTGTATAATAATAATCATAAGTATTTGTGTAGAACTTGGTGGTTTTCAAAGTGCTCTTCATGTAATCTCATTTGATATTTTGATGTGTATGAGCTGGATATTATTACTACCACTAATTAACTAATGAGGAAATGATTATGATAAGTGTCATCAATCTATCTACTGTATACTGCTATGCACTACAATTAATGCTTTATGTATATCTCTTAACTCTATAGAAATTCCATGAGGATCATTTCCTCAATTTTTCAGGTGAAGAAAGTTCCAAATGATTAAATTTTAGTTGTTTAGCCTAACACTGCTAATATTACTATGGAATTAGATTGTGTTTCATTTAACTCCCAGTGCTTTTCTTGTTTTGCCATACTGCTTCTGGAAGCCAAGTTTGCCCAGATAGTAGTTGGAAGAGGTGGGATTGAAGCTCAAAGTCTTACGTTTCACGTAACTATTGTTGGTGTTTTGTCCACTTTATTTTAAAAATTCTTTTTTTTTTTCTTTAGTAGTAGATGTTAATAGAACCACTAGAAATTCTTTCCATATTCTGGTAGTAACCAAACTACAGTGCACATATGGAAAAATAAAATATACTTATGCAAAAATAATTTTTAAATAAGTTTGGATAATTTAGATTTATTAAGCAGTTGTAGTAATGGAAATAACAGTGGATTAAAAGATTTAAGATCTTGATTTAAGTCCCAGTGTTGAAACTTAATAGCTTGGGTAAGACACCTCCCTAAAGTCTTAGTTTTCTTATTGGCAATTTAAGGATTTAAAAAAAAAGAAAAATTCACAGATCACAGTAGTTAGGATCTCAGTTGCTAGATTTGAAAGATTTGTTTATATTTTGGTTTCCCTTCTTAATGGTATTTTAGACAAGTAACTTAACTTTTGTGGGCCTTAATTTTTTTAGTTTTAGAAGAGGATGAAAATACCTCCAGAGTTATTGTAAGATTAAATTAAATGCAATAGAGTACAGACTAGAGGCCATGTACCTCACTCCCCCAGCCCTCCCCCCAACTATCTTCTAGCATCTCGGACAGTGCCTGGCACATACCTGGTAAATATTAGGTATGTCTTAGTTTATTATGCTGAGGAGGAGGAATCACAAATTTGTAGACTATCATATAACTGCTAAATATTTTTAAAAACAGCTTTATTGAGGTATAATTGATACACAAAAAATCTACACATATTTCATGATACTTGATGCATCATGATTCATGATGCAATTTGATAAGTTTGAGTGCTGAATATTTTTTGTAGTTAGAAATATACAAATTTAGAGTAGTTTTTTAACTTCTTATTTTGAAATGTTTTAGATTCATAAAAAAGTTGCAGAAATAGTACAAAGTTCACATAAACCCATCACTCAGCTTCCTCTAATATCAAAACTTACTCAACCATTGTACAGTTATCAAAACCAGGAACTTAATGTTGGTAAAATGCTATTAACTAATAGTTTTACAGACCTTATTTTAATTTTTTTTTCCCTAATGTCTTTTTTCTGTTCCAGGATTCAATTCAGAATCCCATAATCTCATTTAGTTGTCCTGTCTTCTTGAGTCTCCTCTATTCTGTGGCAGTTGCTTAGTCTCTCCTTATCTTTTATGATCTGAGACTTGATGAGTACTAGTCAGTTATTTTGTAGAATTTCTCAGTTTGCGTTTAATGTTTTCTCATGGTTACACTGACACTGCATTTTTTCACAGTTCCACGGAATTGATTCTGCTCAGTGCACCGTATCAGTTAATACAAAGTATGGATATGTCTTATTACTGGTGATATTAACCTTGATACTTTGTTAAGGTGATATCTGCCAGTTTTCTCCAATGTAAAGGCATTATTTTTCACTTTGTAATTGACACATACCTTAGAGGAGATACTTTGAGCCTGTTTAAATATCCTGTTTCTCTTCAAATTGTTACCTGCTGATTTTAGCATCCATCCGTGGACCCTGCATTAATGTGTTTGCCAAATTATGATTTTGTAGTTTTCTCATTCCTTCTATACTTTATTAGTTGTAGCTGCCCTTCTCTCCCATTTATATTTTTCAGTTTATGTCAGTATGGATATTCATTTTATTCTATGAGTTACAATCCAATCCTGTGATTTATTTGTTGTTGAAATGTTCTAGCTTTGCCCATTAGGAGCTCATTTAGACTGGCTTTTGTGTCCTTTTGACATGCGCTGGTCCTTTTTCAGGCACCACAAGATGCTTCACCACAGATACTCCAGAGTCATCTTATATATTTTCCCTTTCCCCAACTCTGGAATCAGTCACTTGAAGGAGTCCCAGTTCCTTTTATTTGGATAGTGATATTTAGAAACTAAGTTCTGGGTACTGGTGTGCTGGATGTCATTGCTTCTTGTCGATCGCAGCACGTAGAACTAGAAATGCGTGGATGCCTGCCCCCCTGCACATGCACACTCTTCTGTACTAATGCACTGTGTTGGAGGGGCCCAGGCATCTGTATTAAAAAAGGTTGAATGGAGAAGAGGAAGGGGGTGCAGAATACAGTTAAGGTGCTCCTGGATCGGCGGCTCTCAGAATTTCTGGTCTCCCTTTACTCTTAAAAAATATTGAGGATTCCTAACAGCTCTTGTTTATGGTGGTTATATGTGTCAATATTTACCATGTTAGAAATTAAAACTTGAGAAATTTAAATTTTTATTAATTTATAAATAACAAATCCTCTTATGTTAACATATAACTTATTTTTAATGAAATGTAACTCTGTTTTCTAAAATAAAGAATTTAGTGAGAATTTGTTTTACAATTTTACAGATTTGTTTATTGCCTGGCTTATTAAAAGATAACTTGATTCTCATATATGCTAATAATCCATTTAGTCTGTGGTGTCATCACATGTTAGTTAGCTTCTGGAAAATGCGACTATATACTTGGAGAGAGGAGCGTTAAAAAAACCAAACAGGTATTATTATAAAAGCATTTTTTGTCTCATGGACCACCGAAAGTGTGTCAGGGACCTTCAGGATTCCCTGGACTACACTTTGAGAATCACTGGTGTAGATTTGCTGAAACGCTTACAAAATAAAGGTATATACATACTAGAAGGATGGATTCAAAAGGACTGCTATGAGGAATAGGAGAGAACTTAAATCATGATGTTATGGAAATTGAAAGGAGAGAATTTCCAGGTAGGATGGGGGTGGCCAGCACTGTTTCAGGTAAGATAACTTGACCCCTTTGTCTGCTTCATCTTACAGTTATCTAAATTATAAGACGGTGATATGGTTACCCAAATGCAAATTGATAGTGAGAAATATCATAGGGAGTAGGCTAGAGTGTTTGTTGTGAGCTGTGGGTCCCTGAACTTTTTCAAAAATCAAAGGATAGCTTGGACTTGCTCAAACCCTGACAAATGTAGCTTCTTTCACGTTTTTGTATGCAAACATGGGTCAGGCAGAGGGCGGCTTATGGCTCAGGATTCACAGAAAGGCCTGTCCCATCAGAGTGCTGCCGTTCTGCCCAGTCCCGTTCTGTGGTTTGGTGAGCTGTGAGTTTGAATTCTTCCTGTGGACTGGTTACATCTAACTGTTCTTGCCAAAACCACTGTGGAAATACACATGTACACACACACACACACACACACACACACACAGAGAATACACTTGGTCTTAAATTTCTCTTTTTTCTGGACTCCATGAATACTCCCAAATATTGCTAAAATTCTTTCTTTAGACAATATGTTTGCAGTACAGTTAGTTATATCTTTCTTTTTACATTTAAACACTTATTATACCTGTGATCACCTTGATTCAACCTGTTTTCTAGGTAATATTTTGGAGCAGATTCCTTCTGGTGATAAACACATTCTTTTTATCTGCTTTTACTCTCGGAATAACCATTTCTCTAAATTTGGAGCAGTTTTGTCTATATGCTTACTATCAATTAATCTTTCAAAAAGTTTGGTCATAACAGCAAGATGTTGGAAGAATTTTTGTCCACGAGAACTTATAGGGGAAATTTAAGTGGGATTTTAGGCAGAGAAGTAGCTGGTGGAGTAAGGCAGATTATTTTAGAGAGGAGGTAAAGCACCAGAAGCTTGGGGATGGGTAGGAATGGAATCAGTAGTACAGAGTAAAGAGGAAAGCACAGCGCAGTGATGGGAAGATGAGTGAGAATACCAAAAATTCAAGTTGAAAATTGAAAGGAACATGCGGCTCCAGAAATGGAGAGGGGAGTTGGTAGGGACAGATACTTCTGCCAAGTGACCTAAGTCTTTTCTGTCAAGTAGATAATAAAGACTCTTGAAAGCTGAGATGGGGAGAATATAATTGATACCATAGACAACAAGGAGCTATTGTAGATCCCTCATTGGGGAAATGACAAGGAAACAGTTTTATATTAACTTATACATGGAGGAATATTTTGGGGAGATAATAATTCCCTAAAGCAGTGAGGTTGATAAGATTAACTGGAGTGGATTGGATGCCCCTGGATATGGATGGTAGGATATGGAGAATGAAGAGAAGGAAGAATTCAACATTTTCATTCTAAGGCGTTACCTTCTTATTTGGGAGTTGGGAGTAGAGGGGAAACCAAAATTTGCAAACCAAATCAGATATTTATTCACTGCATATATGTCTGGCAACATTTTAGGTAAATTTACATTTACAAATTATATCACTTACTAATATTGAGTCTGGAAGAAAGAAGTTGAGAAGAGTAGCAGATTTGGAAGAAAAAAATAAAAGGGGGAGTATCTATGATAAACTTGCAGTTCTGCCTAAGTCTCGTTTCATCCATGAAGTCTTCTGCCGTAAGTCAAGTCTCTCACTTTGATTTCTGCCCTTATTCCTTCTACCATTCATTTGGGTTGAGCCTGACATTTGCTGTCTTGAATTAGTTTTGTTTTGTTCTGGTTTTTTTTGGGTAATGCATCAAAATTCTCCATCTACATATTTTAAGACCTTTGAAAAGGAGAACTTATATTTAGAATGTGTTCTCAATATCTAGAATTATGCTCTGCATGTATTAGAATCTCAGTAAATTGAAAGCTTTTGTTGTATTATTTTAGACTGAGTTTAACACATAGCAGGCAGTTAATAGCTGTTGAACGAAAGAAGAATGTCTTATTTTCAGATATCAAGATAATATATAGGTGCATGAAATAGTTAAATATAAAAGTAGAATAGATGGTTTATTTAGGGGCCAGAAATAGTGAAATAAGTCTTGAAAAAGAATCATTCTGAGTTCTGGGCTTGTTATCAGAGTCAAGGGAAATATTTTTTCAATATATAGAGACCTCTTTAAGGTTGGGAAAATAAAGATAAAAAATGAGGAATACATCAGAATAATTAAGAGGTGTGTTTTAGAACTTGCAGGAAAGAGCCAGCTTGGAATGTGGAAAGGGGTGAGGAAGCATGGCAGCACTGGACTCTTCCATCGTGTAAGGGTGCTGGGGAGGACGTTAGATGAATGTAGAAGGTAGATATGACGTGGGAATCAGACTGCCGTGGTCCGCTGATGCTGCTGGGTTTGGGTCTGTGCTTTCCCAATGTTAAAAGTCCAGGTACTAATATGAACACTTTGCGTATACATGGAAATAAGTAAAAGTTTCAGGTACATTAATCTTTTTCTCTGTTTGCATATAAAGGCTCTTCCTTGTTTGTGAATAGCTGCTGATTGCAGAACTTACTTGTGCATTTGTCTTGCACTCGACACTTTTGCTAAAAAGTATTCCTCTGTTTCTTATTGCTGCATGCTACATTTTCGTGGTTTCTTTGCACTTTATAAGCGTTGGACATATCTGTTGGAATTACTTTTCGATGCTCCTGTGAAATAGGACAGAAATTCAATAGCTGCTTAGACAGTCTATTATTTTTCCTTCCCTCATTTCAGCCCAAGTAGTTGTATTTTAGTAAACATCACTTCAGAGATGGTGACATGTCTGTATTCCAAAGCCTTGGTGGTGGTAATTTTACCATTCTATCCTATGTTCTAAATAATACCAAAATGAGCCACAAAGAGTGGTCACTAGTACTATTCCGTAACCTGATAGAATTATTACCTGAATAATCATTTACAAAAACATCATGTTTTTATGCCATTGTTCTCCTTGATTTGTGATTCTTACAATGCCTACATTTCAGGAATTTATGAAAACTTCCAGTTCCTTATTTTGTCAGTCTGAAGTACCTGGCTTATGTTGCATTTCCTTATGAACCCCTTTTACACAGCTCTGTCTCCCAACTTGACACTACAAACCCGGAAGATGTTTGTGTTTTTTGCACCTTTTTAAAAGTGTAGTTTTAAAAAAATGTAGCCATTAGTTCATTGTACTTCCTGGATTATCATCAAGGATTTTTTTTTAAAAAGCTTATAAGCAACATAAGTGTATTTCTCACAGTTTGGGAGGCTGGAAGTCCGAGATCACGGTGTATGCAGGGTAGTGTGAGGGGCCCCTTCCAGGTTGCAGACTTCTCCTGTGTCCTCACATGATGGAAAGGTCAAGAATTTCTCATGTGTCTCATAGCCTGTTGAGTCAAAGTTTCTTAGTTTTAAGATTCTTCAAAGATAGATTGAAAATGCAGCAGTGAGGAGCGGATGACTGAGCACCACCACCAGTTCTAATGAGAATTGAGTTACCATCAGTGGTTGTAGAACCTTGGTGTATTTTTTATTTTTTTAGGACCAGCAACTGTGAGAACTGAGATCTAAGGATGGGTAACATTGTTGACATCTTAATGTTTCTTATTGTATTTCTGTATTTATTGTGTAGTTAGCATCACATCTTGTACATAACAGCAGCCTAAAATCAGATGCAATTTGGTGATGGTTTGTTGTAGAGGCTGGAAAAAAAGTGTTGAGCTTAAAGATAATTAAATTTTCATTGTTAGTTTGTCTTCCCTTTCTTTTGATGTGAGATTACCTTTTAGAATTTTGTGTTGTTTTCCTGGTATTTCGTAAATTGAGAGAAAGCCTACCATGAAGTCTAAATATCCTTTTTGTCCCCCTATATTTTATTGACTTTTGGAATGTAACCTTTTTTTATGCTTTTAACTTCAGCATCAGTTTCCTTAAATGTGGGAGTGAAATTGATGTTACTCTCTTGACTTCTCCTTTATTCTGGTAGGTCTTGTAACCATCTTTTTCCAAGACTTCTTTAACCACTTTTTCCAGATAGGTGTTTGTAAAATCTTGGTTTATCTCTCAGTTTATGTACCCTTGATTCTTATTTTTCAGTCGCCTATTGATAAACTCTTCAACACTGTTCACTAGGACAACATGTAATCATGGGAGCACCTATGTAGGTTGTAGCAAAGGATTAAACGTGCAGTGGACTTTTGTTTACTTCTAAAATTGGTGTGTTTTTTTTTTAACAGATAAGTGTAAAGCAGGAAATTACTTTTACTGACGTGTCTGAGCAACTGATGAGAGACAAAAAACAAATCAGAGAGCCAGTCGACTTACAGAAAAAGAAGAAACGGAAACAACGTTCTCCTGCAAAAGTAAGAGAATATATTAAGGTGGTGGTCCCCAAACGATTAATCCTAAACTAGAATCCTAATCTTACGGCAGGAACCTGGCTGGACAGCACAAGGCAGCCCTAAAAGTCTAACGTGGCCTAGCAAAGTTGGAAATTGCATCAGCTTCACCAGGAGGTGAAGGAGGTGGTGGGCTATTGCTTTCAATTTTTCCATTTCTCTTTCACCGTGTCTTTTTCCTAAAAACAAAATTTCTTTCCCTGTATCTCTATTTTGTTTAAAAACTGACAGATGGTAATGCAGTGCGCTGCTTCTCATTCATATTAGTTTTACTTATTTTAATATTATGGTTTTAGGAAAATTCAATACCAATTATTCATCAGGAAACGGTTTTGGGATACCTGTGCTAGAATAGAATGTAAGCTCCATGAGGGCAGGGACTTTATTTTATTCACAGCTACATCCCAAGAGCCTGGGATAGAAGGCATAATAGACCCACAGTAAATATTTTTTGGGTGAATGAATGGATTAGTAAACAATTGACCCACTAAACGTTATTAGGAATTGCTTGCCTTTTTTCCCCACATCAGTACAGTAATAATAGACTATATATAACATTTTGGTATTCCTAGGAAGCCTGTGCTGTGTATTTACATATAGTTATTTTTCATCTTCTGTTTTGTTTTCTCATATATAATAAAGAAGGCTTTTTTAAAAAGATCATGTTACATATAACATGACCCTTTAATTTTGATGGCTGTTCTTGCATTTGTGATTTAAATCATAATCATTATCATTATTGATGTATTTTTGGACTCAGTGGTGTACTTGAGCCAGCTTATACTGGCTTGCCAGAATTGATTGCTAAGTTTTCAGGAATTTTGCAAGACAGTGCTAAAACTATTGGTAGCTTCAAATTAGCCATCGTGAGAATATTTATACCATGGAAATAAGCAGTTTCCAACCCCCTGACCCTTAATCTGTTGTTAAACATTTACATACCAACATACCACTACTTTTGGGATAGATAAGGATGACTATTATAGAAAAGTTTGAAAAATATAGAAACTGAAATAACCCATAGTCGCATTTCCTTAATTTTCTGCCATATTCCCTTTCTATTTTCAAATTTGGATGGATGGATGGATTGAGCAACAGATAGATTTTCCATATTTTTAACACTTAAAGTGGTGTAAACTATTTTTACATTTGAAGTCATTAATGGTTTTTATAAGAATTTTATTAGCTGCATAATAAATTATTTTTGATGTATCACATATTCAGTGATTGTTTTGTTTGAAAATTGTATTCTCTTTACCTTCATTTTAAATCATGCTGCACTTAAATATTTGTATATATATATTCATGCACTACTGAATCAAAATGCATGATTTTTTAAAAAAGTTTATTAATGTTACTCCTTCCAGAAATGTGCCAGTTACATTGCTTCTTGAAGTGGACCTAAGGTGTGTCTGTCTACACACTCATCAGCCTTGAGTATGAGAGTTTTTCTTTTTTTGTGGCTTAAGATGAGTATATCAATATAGTTTAAATTTTAATTTATTTAATTATTGGTTATACTAATCTTGTTTTTTTCCCCATAATTTTATATTTCATGTTTTATATTTCATGTTTTGTGAAATCTCTCCATCCCTTCCTCCTTCCCTTTTCTTGGGGTGAATGTTTTTCTGAGCAATTTATATGGTACTTTTCATTGTTTTGCTTTTTATATTAATGAATAAATCAAATTCTTCATTATAGAATAATACCAGTTTTAGAGGAAAAAATTAATTTCTAATAGTGATTGATTATGTTACTTTGGGTTCACTAATCTGTTTCAAGGCTAAAAATAACATACTGTGTTTTCCTGAAAATAAGACCTAGCCAGACAGTCAGCTCTAATGCATCTTTTGGAGCAAAAATTAATATAAGACCCCATCTTATTTTACTATAAGACGGGGTGTTATATAATTATAATATAATATATAATATAATACCCAGTCTTATTTTACTATAATATAAGACTGGATTGAATAGAATAGAATAGAACAGAACAGAATAGACTGGGTCTTATATTAATTTTTGCTCCAAAAGACGCATCAGAGCTGATTGTCTGGGTAGGTCTTATTTTTGGGGAAACACAATTATATATGTAAGTTCTACATTTTCCTTGATATTTTATTGCCATATTTTTCTGGTACTATTCTTGAGTGTAATATAGTCTGAAATTCTGACTAAAACTCAGATTATTATCTTCTAGTAGGGTGTTACTTGGTGGTATGCTCTAGGTGTTTGTAAATACAGATCAGATTTTTATAGAGTTTAAGGTATTTTGCTTGTCTATTTGAGATAGTTAAATTCATTTATAATGTATTATAATATTTCTAAGAGTTTTAAGTATTTATATATCTCTGTAGTTGCTAGATGACAGATTTGGCCTATTCCAAGTATATTGTATATAAGAAAATGATTTGGGGCAGTCTTTTCAGGGAATTCTTAGGATGGTGAAATGAGCAGAAATAATATGTGGCAGACAGGGGTGTTAGAATAACAAAAACAGTTTTTAAATTGTTCTGACACGTTAACATGTAACGACGGAGAGTGGTTGTGGACTGTTTTTAACACACAGGTCTGCAATCTCCAGGTGGATGGTTTTTGTGTCTGGAGTCTTAGAACTTTGAGACATAACAAGTGAGTTATTTTATGTTTTCTCAGGCATATGTTTAAAAACTTACACTTCTGATTTTTCATTAAAGTAACTCTTCCTACCCTTTCATGTGAAGAGCAACAAAAGCTTATCTTGTGTTTATTAATCAATGGTATTGCTTGTTTTAAATTCCTTAAAGTTGTCTTGAAATTTCTCAAAGAATTACAATTTATTATGCCAGAGGTCTCCACTCTCTCTCAATACCTTTTACAAATCTTGAATTTTGCCATTGGAGTATTTTGAATATATGTCACCACTGTGTCATGTTAGATTGGGGATCTGTCTAAAACTAAAGTAATGTGATAGACTTTTAGTAAAAATATCAGAGCTTATATATTCATATAAATGTGGCTCCCTTCAAGATAAGCTTTGTGGTGAGTAGTACTGTATTGTTAGGTCATCTTTAGCTGCCATGGATTTTAAGCAGTAATTGCTTTTTGAGCCTTTGACATATGGCAAAGCCTAGTCTTCTTAAGGTACATTTGATACTTGAAAATTGCCAGAATACATTTGGCATCATGTCTTTAGAATTAGAGGGTGGTCAGGTTATTTGATTCTGTCATGTAATAAGCTATTTTATACAAATAAATTTTTCACATAATAAATGCTAGTCCCCGTTTTTAAATGTCAAATTTAATTTACTTTGTTGGAAATCTTTAATGGGTTTTCTTTTCAAATATAGTGCATTTTAACATGATTCAGCTTTTAATGTCTTAGGGTTGATGTTGTAAACATTAAAAAAACAACAACAACAAACCCATTTGTATTGTAATGAAGCCCTCTGGGAGACTGATGTATTAGGGCTTTCCCCGCCTTAACCGTGAAAATTCTTGACTGCTAGATTTTGGTTTTTAACTGCTTATAATAGCTTAGCTGTCTCGTTCCTTAATGACATGCTATTCATTTTTACATGGCTATACGTATGTGGCCACTTGACATCACATTCTGTTGCCCCTTTGAATCTGTTTTTGTCTTGTTGTGAATTAGGACTACAGAGAACTAGTTACTAGAAATGTGTGAAAAGTCTCAGTTGACCTAATTCAGTTTCCATGCATTCATGGTTTTCCCTCCTGGCTCTCTGCATTAGAGTCACCTATAGAGCTTTTCCATTTATAAATACCGAGGTCCCATCCCTGGAGATTCTTATTCAGGAGATTTTCATGTATACTTTAAAGAGTCCAAGGTGATTGTGTAAATCTTAAGTCTTGATACTAGAAGTTTCTGGAGAAATGAGGTATTTAATCACCTGGCTTTGCTGTTGACCTGCTAGTTGATTGATTAGGAGATAATATTTTCCACCACAGAAGGTTTAATGAGGATTGTTAACATTGATGAACTCTAAGAATCCTTTTCAGTAAAATATAACAACATCGTCCTAATCCAGTATTGTATACATTCTATAGGCCTTTCGAACTCCTTAGTAATTGAATGGGATAGAGCAGGGTAGTTTTTAATTTTGAAATGTATCTCCTTTTTCATTCTCAGCAAGTAGTGCTTGTGATACGCCAGGATCTCTTATCAGGTGCTAAAGAAAGGAACTGAGTTTGCTTGTTTTAACACTTAGGGTGGTCTGAATAGGAATTGATTATTCAAAGTTGTGCCGAACTCAGGAAGGAAGAGCATATTCCACAAGTCAAATTGATTATAAATTATAATAGAGAATCCTTTCCTGGCAATATATTATATACCAGTGGTTCCCAGAAAAGATTTGCAATTTTGATATCAAAAAATTTAAAATTAAATGATAAAAAGTGAGGAAAATTTAATTAAAAGCAACAGAGAAATAGATATACTAGGTACTTATACTTTGTCCTGTATGGTAACCTGATTGCGGAAGAAGTGGCTTTAAAGATGAAGAACTGATTATAAGATGGAATAGACATAGAATAGTACTTAAGAGAAAAATGAAGAAAATTAGTAACAGAATTTATTAATATTTAATTTTCCCAGGGAATTACAAATTCTGGGTAAACTGTTTTCCACAGAACTGAACCCTAACTTAAAAATATTTTGATGTAAGTCTTTCTTTAAAAAATATCACATACTTCTTTGCTTGATATTTAGTAAATGTGAGAGAAATACCTTGTCTAAAACTCAGGGTCACGATGCTGAGCGTCACTGGACTGTGCTTATGATACAGTGAATTTCGTGTGCTGGCACTGCCAAAAGCTTGCCATTCCCACCCCGCTTTCTTCCTCCTCCTCCCCTCTCCAGTTCAAGCCATTATTTCTCAGTCTAGTTGTGTAGGACACAGCTCCCTGGCCCATGCTGGTATTTTGAGCCTTGCGCTCCCCGCTGGCTGCGGCAGTCGGTCGCCAGTCATTGGTCGGCTGCTCACAGCAGAAAAGTTTGCCATTTAAAAATGACATTTGGTAATATGTGAAAGTAAAATTGGAAGACAATAAAAATCCTGCAGAATGAAAGGAAGTGACAATGAGGGTGGAATGTTAGCAATAACTAAGATGGTCAAAATGTTGTGGTGTTACTGCTCTGGGCGACTTTGCTATTTCGTTGTATGTCTTTGGGGTTGTACTGTTCCTCCATTTCTAATTGAATTTGGGGAGTAAAGAGAATTTTAGAAGATCTCATTCCCCATCCCCAGTTTCAGTAAAATAACTCATAATAGGTGAGATGTTTAAACTACTCCTCTAAGTTGTCCTTGGGGTTTTAGTGGTTTAGAAGTTGATTTAGATTGATTTAAGAATGTAACCTATAATCATTAGTTGAAAATATGCTTTAATAATTTCAGTAGTACATAGTAGATATAGTATACGTAGTACAGAGTGGAAAAAATCTTGTCTGCTTTTTAAGAGAGCAGAACTTGCTCACTGAGGGGTATCAGGTTTCAGTTATTCAGCGGCAGTGACCGGTGAGGACTGGCTGACTTGAATAGACAGAGCTTAGTACTTTGCCTGATGAAAACTGGTATATCATTTAAGATAACCATAACCGTATATATATATATATATATATATATGAGAACAGGTTTGGCTCAACAAAAAAATATATCTACTACTAATGGACCATGAGATTAAGAGGGCCGGTTAGGGGAGGAGTTCCATTTGGTATTGAAAATATTTACTGAAAAAAATCTGTTTTAAATTTACTAAACAACAATTAAGAAAAAAGTCAAGTATGTTGAGCATTATTTAGACTACTACTAATTTTTCCACTCTTGATAAAATCTGCTTGGTCTTTATACCGTATTTCTACAAAAGTGGCAGTGACAGGAGGCAAGCAAGATAAATCACGTGGAGATATTATAAGAAGCACCTTAGGATTTAAACTTTGAAATTTCAAATTCTGCTGTTGTGGTGTTCATATGTTGAAGGGGAAGAAAAAAGCAAAAATATTTTATGGCACTAGTATCAAGTCAGACTGCTAATGTCTAAGGCAGACACACTTAACTGGTAGATCAATTCTAAAAGATCTTGAAAGGCGTTGTGAACAAGAAAAAAGAAGCCAAGTCTATATACTAAGGAAGAAAATTTTGCCTGCATTGATGTGCCATTTCTGTTCCACTAAGGGACTTGGTGACTTTGAAAAATTGAAAAGTATTCCTTCTTGCAAAAAGTTTTAAAAAGAATAAAGTGGTGAGCTGTGCGGATGTATGGTATGGATAGGGGTAGCCACACCAATAGACTGTTATAAAGCCTCACTATATTCTGGACACTGTTTTGGACCCTGGGTTTATCAGGTGAGTAAAACACAAAAATCAGGCAGTTATATTTAAAACAGATTACAAATCGAAAGAGCCACTTGTGATCTTGTGAGGCAAGATGAATTTTGTTAGGTTGGTGCAAAAGTAATTGCGGTTTATTTTGAAAATAATTGCAAAAACTGCAATTACTTTTGCACCAACCTAATACTTTGTGTCCTTTATACAAAGATGTTTGTTACTCTGGCCTAGAAAATAAAAGAAAAAGAAAACAAAATTAAATGTAAAATGCCTAAGAATTTGATTTTTCTGTCTTTGAACTTCATATATCTGTTAGATGTTTCAGCTTGCTATTCATAAGCCAGTGTTCCCTGTTTCATCCCTAAAATCCACCTTGAATTAAGGCTTGAATTCACAATGAAAGGCAGCAGTACCTCCAGTGGCAGGAAACAATGACCTAGAATTCCTTAGCTGTTCCTAAGAGAGCTTTGTACAATCAAGGATTACATCCGTTTCACATTAAGTAATTTAGGCCAGATTTGTTCCTTATGAAAGCCTTGCAGTTGCTATGCCACAGAAAGCTATTGAGCTGCCATGTTTTTTGGCAGGTGGATCTTCTCATTTATCAATATATGTGAAAAAACAACCTGGTACTATCTTGTTTTTAGGTCTGTTTTATATAAAATGTTTAATATTTTCTTGTTAGAAATACTTTAAATCCTATTTTAAAAGATTTTGTGGTTTTTTTTTTGTTTCGTTTCGCACAATGGTAACTTGCATGTTATTTTGTGACTTGGAGGGGTTGAAAAAATTTTAAACTGAATGGCCAGAGATGAAACTTTCCATTTTCACTGACTCTTCAGGAAGCTGTGACACCCACTTCCATTTTCTTGCCAAATGTTTCCCTCTATGACTTTGGTGCATAGACTTGGAAGCATTGTTGGCCACCCTGGCATTTTGCCTGGAACCAAAGGCCCTGTATAATTTGCATAATAATTGCTATCGATTTACATACAGTATAGGCTGAGTTGTCTTCCTAAATTTAAAGTAAAAAAAAATATTTAAAATAATTAAAGCCTTTTTATTTTTTTAACCTCCTTTTTTCTAGTTTTGAGAAGAGGTCTTAGCTGTGTATTTACAGACCCTAATCAGTTTTCATAGTCCTTTGTATTTCTTAAGATGTTTCTTAGATTTCTCTACTCTGTGTGGGACAGTTTCTTAGCTCCCACTCTGTTTGCCCCAACCGCCAATATTGTTTGCTTCTCACTAGCCCTGGTCCTCCTGATCTTATCTCCTATTTTTATTTGCTTATCTTCATGTTGTGTTCTTCCATCTTTCTTCTCAATAATGAAAAAAAGGGATCAGTTATTATTATCACTCTGCCATAAGTGTGATGAAAGAGGCAGTTTAATGTTGCACGTTGAACAAATGGCTGATAAATTGGAATACATGAAGCCCAAATGTGGCTTTTCTCCGGTGCTGTCCAGACCAGGCCCACAAACTCAACCTCAAGAAGCCCAAGATGATAAGGTTGATTTCTTTGTTATCTATCTTGCTTCTCCATACCCACTTTAATTTGTTTATGCAACAAATATCTTTAGGAATATGCTTAATAATAGTAGTTTAGTAGTCTTAGAGTAACCTTAGAAATCCTGGACTGAACCAGATTCCAAATTTTGCCCTAGGATGACTTGAAAACTTAAGTTTTCTTGTCTTTAAAAAATAAAAGGAAGTGTAATAGATTTATAAGGTTAAAACATTTATAAGGTTTAGAAAAGTGTTTTAGGTATGTACAATGTAAAATGTCTCTTCCACCTTTTCTGCTGTCTGCCAGGTTTCCCAGCCATCACAACTGAGGTTATATACATTTTAGATACATCATTCTTAAATAGTTTTTATGCACATACAAACAAATACATATACCTATATGTACTTGCGTATAAGAAATTAGAAGAGTTATATACTGGATTCTAAACCTTGCTTTTTTTACTTAGTAAATCCTGGAGCTCTTTCCATCTAAGTACATATCGAGCTTTCTCATTTTACTTTACAACCACATGATACTAATTGTGTTCGTTTTCCATAACTTACTTAACCAGTCCTATATTGATTAATATTTACACCGTGCTTAAAACATAAGATTTTTGTCCTGCGTGTGTGAGAATTTGAACCTGAAAATAAAGTTATATTCACCCTAGCAGGGAACACTTAGGGAGTCTATTACATAGACATCAGCTGTGGAGAGAAAGGGCTGAGTACTGAGATCTTACTTAATCAGCTTCCAAGTTTTGATTAGTGATCTTTCCCCATTCTCAGTCACCCTGTACTTTTCTACAACTAATGATACATTATTTTAACAGCCTTTTCAAAATTATTTAGGAAAAAATATTTCATAATCTCTGGTGACTATTGTTTGCCTTAAAAGATGTTATCTTTTTTCTATAAATTAGTATTATGTTTTTAAAACTTCTTTTGTTTTTGCCTTTTTAAAACTAGATCCTTACAATAAATGAGGATGGATCACTTGGTTTGAAAACCCCAAAATCTCACGTTTGTGAGCACTGCAATGCTGCCTTTAGAACGAACTATCACTTACAGAGACATGTCTTCATTCATACAGGTATTTCTTGAATTAAAATGGGCTTATGGGCATTAAAATTATCTTTGCTATTTTCGTCTTTGTGTAAATGTCGTTCATTCCTAAGACCATAGCTAACCTGTCATTTCAAATCAGAGGTTTCATAGGCTAGAGGGAAACCAGGAAAAACTTTAAATGAGAAAACAATTAGCATGGATGTGCAAAATTAATTGGACACTTATTTGGCTTAATTTGTTCTTTTTAGCTAGAGAAACAGTAAAGAATGTACTATTAAAACCCTGTCAACATTTACTTTTCTATTCACAATGTCCAGATGGAGTTTGAAATATGAATTTGGGAGTCAAATACAAAAAGAAAAAAAAGATAATCAACATGAAGAGCAGAACTAAAAACTGATCACAGATCTTTGGGGAACAGACTAGACATGTAAGGGGTTTAATTAAGGGGGTGAGGAGACAGAGATATAAGGTAGGTTTGATGAAGTAGGAAAATACAGTTGTCCCAGAAGCCAGAAGAAGAGAGAATACCAAGGAGGGTATGGTCAACAGTGGTACAATCCCCAGAGAGGATAGTGAACTGAGAACAAAACCATTAGAATAAATAGCATGAAAATTACAAGTAATTTTTAAGAAAGTGGAGTATAAGGGTTAAAGCACAAATAGTGGTGAAGAGTTTGAGATGTAGGATAGACTAGTCAAGAAGGTGTGGTAAAAAGGAAGGTGAGAAAGTAATAAGGTAGGAATTGTTTCAGGATTTCTGGAAAGTTTCTTTACATAGAACAGACCAAAGAATACTTTCGTCAAAAGCAAGGTCTCTAGCTGAGAGGGAACATTTAAAGATACAAGAGGTGTTTTTTAAAGGATGTTTAGAAAGTTCTGAAGGTTCTGGAGAAAAGAAGCAAAAGGGCATAAAGTGATGGTTAGCCATGGGAGAACAAGGTGGGTGGATCTTCCTCCAAATAAAAAGGAAGAAAAGATGTTTAAGACACACTAGGTAACCTACAAAGTCCTTTCTAGCCTCATGATTTTTAAATTCTGTTTTAAATTGTTTTATTTATTTCCCCTGAAGGCTATAGATCAGATTTAGTCTCATTTTTGTCTAATTGTGAGAATGTGAATTTTACAATGTTGGAGAAAAATCGAGAGGAAGTAAAATTCTGTTAATGAACAGTTTTAAAAAAATGTGTGGATAATTTGGGCTTCTGAGATTTATCTTTCTTCAGGAATAGTAACTATAAACTGTTTGATCCAATAACTAATTTGTGGATGTGAAATTATTTTAAGGCGAAAAACCATTTCAGTGTAGTCAATGTGACATGCGTTTCATACAGAAGTACCTGCTACAGAGACATGAGAAGATTCATACTGGTGAGTGTTGCCACCCTTATTAGGGTCATTAAAATTACCGTTTCAGATATAGGGAAGAATTTTCAATGAGTAGCATCAACTTATTGTTACTTTCATTATTTTGTTTCTTAAGAGTACGAATCACAAAGAATATGTGGTACATTTGTACAACGGACTATTACTCGGCCATAAAAAAGAATAAAATCTTACCATTTGTGATAACATGAACAGACCTGGAGGGTATAATGCTGAATGAAATAAGTCAGACAGAGAAAGACAAATACCATATGATCTCACTTATATGTGGAATCTAAAGAATAAAATAAATGAATAAACAAAACAGAAACAGACTCATAGATGCAGGGAACAAACTGATGGTTGCCAGAGGTGGGTGGGTTGGGGAGCTGGGTGAAAAAAGTGAAGGGGTTAAGAAATACAAATTGGTAGTTGCAAAATAGTCATGGGGATATAAAGTACAGCAGAGGGAATATAGTCAATAATGTTGCAACAACTATGTATAGTATAGGTACTAGACTAATTGGGGGATCGCTGCATAAATTATATAAATATCTAACCACTATGCTGTACACCTGAAGCTAATATATTATTGCATGTCGACTGTAACTGAAAAAAATAAATAATTTTTAAAGAGTGTATATCACAGCCTTTTTTTCTTCCTTCAATAGATCAATGTTAACTATTAAGACTTAGGTTTAATGTCCAAGCCCAATAAATTACTTTGAAATAGAGTTTTATAATAACTTAAAAATATATTTAAAATGACAAAAGGAAGTTTTTGTGAAATAACTGTTTCCTTAGATGTTTAACAAGTTTACTGTGGGTAAAAAGGATCGTTTTCATTAATTAGTCTGGGGAAGGGGAACAAAAGCCTAAGCCCTAAGATGGCAATACCACTTTTTTTCTTACTATTTCATGTATATAGCTTACTATATCAAGAGAGTTGTAATCCTGATACTTGTAATCCTGGAAACTTCCCAGTTTTTCAGTTACGTTATTAATGATTTAGAAACAAATATTTCGGAAGATCACTATAAAGGAACCCATACCTTAAAAAGTTAAGTCTCATTTTACGGGAACCTTGTTTTTTTTTTTTTTTTTTTTTTGACTAAGGTAAAACCAAGTTTTATATGTAACCTTGATCTAGTAGATTGTCAACTTTTGATATCTCTAAGCATGGAGAAGTGTTTCTTTAGATTTATTTTCAGTGTTTTGCCCTTTTGTGATATTATAAACGCAGAGTTGGTGAATTTGTAATAACTTTGGTTCTTACATTTAAATAGAATTGAGAATGATGGTGATAATACGAGTATAGGAGTGTTAAAAATATTAAAGTTCTTCATATTTCTCTTCAGTCCTCAAGCAAGTACCTGCCCAATGTTGTTATTTAGATGTGTTGTCGTGGTACATGCAGTACCTATGAAAGGGGATCCTCGGACAGTTGTCATGTAGAAGAAGAAACCTTTTCTGCCTAATAACTTTCTTTAACTTTCTTTACTCCGAACAAGGAAGCATGAATGTGGCTGGTCTTAAATAAAACTTTAATTGTGCAGAATGTCTATATGCTTTGATGTTCTACTTTTCAAAGATCATTATGCACACCATACATTTCGGTTTCTTAGATAAACATTTATTCATCACTTCCAGATGGAAGGGAAGTGTAAGTATGCTAGGCAGCATATTAGGAAAAAAGAACAACTTTTTTGATTTTGTGACTTATAGCTAAATTTCTATACAATAATAAAACCTGATCAGATAATGAGAAATGAAGTGGTTAACTATTTTTGTATGTTTTTAATACATATTACATTTTTGACGATTATTCATTCATTCAACAAAAATTTACTGAACCTTCAGGATTTTTTAGGTACCAGAATTACAGAGATAATATAAGGCAGTTCTTGGAGTTTATATTCTAATAGTAGAGACAACACATATAAACAAGCACATTCTAATAAGTGTTGTAGAATTTTATACAAAATGCTCTTGTGCCCTGAGGAAGAATCAGATGTGCTCTCTGTTAAAGGTTACATAGAGGAGGCAATACAGAAAAACTGCAGGAGGCTCAGTTGAGGAGGGGGGGGGAGGAATGGAGGTGGGAGGTGGGGATTGTTGAAATGGTACTTGCCCTTACTGCATGTACTCTGCTATTTTCTATTCTGTTTTAGTGGATTCTGGTCACAGACCTGTAATCTTACTGGGAAAACAACTGTGCTAGGCCCTGGGTTGTCTTGAAGATCAGGTTGTGCTAAATGTTTTGTTAAATATCTCATGTACTCCTCACAGTAATCTTAAAAGGGAGGAGCCATTATTATTACCATTTTTTAGATGAGGAAGTGGTAGAAAACACAGAAGTCAAGAAACTTTGCTACATTTATAGTATATGACGGATCCAAGATTCCAGCTCAAGTCTCTGTGACTCTAGAGTACACAAGTGAAATCATTAGCAGTGCCCAGTGGGGCTAGAAACAGAGCTGTATCTTTTGGCCTTTTTGAGTTTTTCTTGCTCTGCCACCAAGCCTTCTTATGGGTTTGGTAACATTTAGAAGGGGCTGAAGCAAAGGCTGGAGTTCTCATGTTATAGAGAGTATATTTAGAAGAAGATAAGGAATTGAGAGGAACCAGGGCAAACCAGTCCCTGTGATTCCTTAACACAAAAAATTTTCCTTTGAAGAGAAACTCAGTTTTACCCCATTGGTCCTGTGTCCTCCCCCCATCACCTCCCAGGAACTGATATACGGGGACTAGATTTTCCTTCATTTTCTTGATTCTCTTTGTAGACTCTTAAGACAATAAGGTATTTTTGTCTTATTAAGATACCTATAAGCTATCCTTACCTGGGAATATATATTTAGAACCCCAAACATGGTCTCCATCATTTATTATTTTGTCCTTACTGTTCTTTCTTTCATGTTTTAAATAGCTTTTATTTTTGGAGGCTGGTAGTGCCCTAAAGTTGACCCATGTCAAACCTTTCTCTATCTTTACACTCTTTTAGAAAAATGCATCGAAATAGATATGACAGGAAAAAAGATTTTGCCTATGTTTATCCATTTTTCAATGAGTCACCTCTGAACTGATCCTCAAAGTTTGTGTGGTGAGAAGAATTACCAGTTCTTAACAGCCTCTGTTTTCCTTATAGCTTCCCTCATCCCTTTAGGTCTCCTCCTGTCTCCTCCAGTCTCCCAGTCCCCTAGCCCCCACGGCCATTCTTCCTCCATTTGCAACAAGATTAAAAATCATAACCTGCTTGGCTGCTCTTACCACCAACAAAGAAATCTTCTGTGGCTCTTAAAAACCAAGAACCTAGCTTGATTTGGTTTTCAAATAGAAAAATTTTAAACTCAGCCTGGACAGACTATCACTTAATTCTGTTTCTTTAACTTCTGCTAGCTTATGAAATACCATTTTAGGGGAAAGTACTTTTTCTTCCTGAGGCTGACCTTTGAAATTCTGGTTCAAGCTTTATTCCTTTAAGCCTAAGGCATTGGAAACTGTCAAAATGCAAATATCCTTGGGACTGCTATTTTTGACAGTTACGGGAGATTTATATCTTTTCTGTGAATGTATTATAGATCCTTTGCTTATAATATGTTTGGGGATATAGGAGACAAGGTCTGAGGAGTTGAAGTGAAGGTTGAAGATAATAATCCTAATTGATAATTTTGTTTAGGGTCAGAATTACTGCTCAGGTACACACCAAGGTTAAACATTCGTCATCTTTGGCAGATTTACTGTGTGATCAGATGCTTTTATCTAAGGTGCCTTTTCCTTTGCATTTTCAAATGCATGTATAGAATAAATGTTAGAATGACAAATATCCAATTGTGTCCTTTTCTAGTCACCATGTCACCATTTTACTCTAAGGAAATGCCAATCTTATTGCCATGGGGAGGGAGTGTGAGTTTGAGGAGTAAAGAACTTAAGTACAATTTTCAATATTTTATTTTAATTTTCTAAATTACTCTAAATAGTAAGTCAAAGAATACCTATTCTGATATTCTATTATAGCAAATTATGGTTGTTTTGTATAGTTGTGGCAGTTTTCATACTTTATTTCTTATTTCATTAGTAAAAATGTTATAAAACCATTTGTGTGAGGGGAAGTTTTTATAAAATGACTTTCTTCCCAAAAATAAAAGGGATTTTGCAAATAAGCCAAAATCACTTAGAATTTTGCATATACATTGTTTCTTTTCCATAAAATTCTCTTTTAAGGCTTTAGTTTTAAATATGTACAATTTTATAGATAAAAATGTAGTAAAAAACACTAGAAAAACCTGTCTTTTAAGTAAGTATTCTTCATGCCTGAAAACACATGTTGATCTTCTTTTCCTCTTGACTATGACTTTTGCTCACAACCATGTTAAACAGCTGAATAATAACATTATTATTTTTTAAACCAGTTGGGCTAGTGGGGTGGAGTCAGAGAATGTTGATTCACCCTTGACTAAGCTCTAAACACTTTGTATTTCCTTCAATATGGTTCAGTTATTAACAAAAATTGGAATTGTCCTCATTATTTTGAGACCCTGGTTTATAGTTTATTAGCTATAAAGGAGAAATCTTACTTAAATGTTACAGGCCTAGCTAGGGTTTAACTCTTATTTGGAAGATGAAGGAACCGAATCCTGTTTGTGCTGCCGAGAATGTTGCCTGCACTCCAAGCTCCTGGCACTGAGGTTGCTGAAACCAGACGGCACTGGCATGGACAGAGCTTGCCAAGAAAGAGTAAGCAGGGAAGTACAGATTGCTCAGACTGAATTCTCTGCTTTAACAAAGCTTTCAGAAACCAGATTTTTTTCCTCTGCAAAACTGTTAATAATTCACACTAAAAGATTCGATTATGTATAAAACACAAGTTTCACACTCTAATAAAACATCTCAGTAAAGATATAAAAGAAGTCATATACCACACATGCTTACGTATTTATATATAAAAATCTGTACCATACTTTAAAGGTTTTTTGTTTTGGGAGGATAGGAAAAATCATCCAGAAAATGAGCTCCATTTTAACATGAAGCATTAGAACTGAGAATCAGAGGCTTGACAGTGAAAGTTGCCTCGTTTTCAATTAAGTGTATACAAGGTCTGTCAATTAAGTTTCTGAACTCATCCTAGAAAAAGTGCTCAATACCTCATTGCTGAATATCACTACGGTCACCTTTGAAGTGCTCCCCTAGGGAAGCTGTGCACTCACACCAGCGCCTAGTCCACCCTTCAAAGCCATTTTGGAACTCTTTCTGGAATGGCCATCAGAGCTGTCGTCGTATTACCCTTGATGTCCTGAATGTCATCAAAATGTCTTCCTTTCAATATTTCCTTTATCTGCGGGTAAAGAAAGAAGTCATTGGGGGCCAGATCAGGTGAGTAGGGAGGGTGTTCCAATACAGTTATTTGTTTACTGGCTAAAAACTCCCTCACAGACAGTGCCTTGTGAGCTGGTGCATTGTCGTGATGCAAGAGCCATGAATTGTTGGCCAAAAGTTCAGGTCGTCTAACTTTTTCATGCAGCCTTTTCAGCACTTCCAAATAGTCAACTTGGTTAACTATTTGTCCAGTTGGTACAAATTCATAATGAATAATCCCTCTGACATCAGAAAAGGTTAGCAACATTGTTGCAACAAGATCATGAACTTAATTGTCAGACCTTGTATGTTGTGTTGTATATGTGTGTGTGGGTGAATACCCTTCCCCCTCAAATCCATGTGAAATGTTCTTTGTTTTAGTGTCTATAGTTAAAAAAAAAAAAGTTGTTTACCATTTGTTTTGACAAGTCTCTAGCTTAACACATCTCTTGAAGTGGTCTCATTCTTATGTGTCATTAAATGAATGAATGTGTGAATTGTGCGGCTCACAATTCGGCAAATCCTGTATAGAGTAGTACAGCTGACCAGTGCTTTTGGAGTTCATGTGAAATAGACCGGTGAGTATTCAGATTTGTCGCTTCATGGAAGAGGTAGAATTTAACTGGATCTGTGAGATAGATTTGAATTTTGTAGTCCGTGTGTTACATCGGAGTCAAGTGTCATCACAGGAACTACAGGTGGTAGAGCAGAAGCATGGTGGAGGCGAGGAGCAGGAGAGAAACCTGGGGCACGCTGAGGTTGGGGGTCTTTGGGGAAGGGTAGGTAAACAGCAGATAATCAATTCAGAGACACAGTAACCAGTTAAAAGTCAGGCAGACAAACAGCCATCAGAACAAACTGCAGGTGCTGGATAATAGGACAAGCAGTGTGGCAGATACGTTAGTTTAAAAGAACCAGAAGGAGGCAGGTGCTTCAAGATAATTAAAAAACTAAGAATTCATTATGAACCTAACAATATCAAACTGTCAACTAAATTTACTGAGTACCTATTCTCTGCCAAGCACTATATTAAACACAATAATAAATCATCTTTGTCCTCACAGCAATCCTTTGAGGAGGGTGTTATTATTGTTAGTAGTAGTAGTAGTAGTAGTAGTAGTATGTATAAGGAAACTAATGGTCAGATGATTAAATAACTTGCACCAGTTCACAACTGGTTAATGACACAGTCCAGGTCTTCAAAGTTCATGCCCTTACCCAGTATGTTATTTAAAGGGTAGATCAAGCACAATAAAATTTGAGTTCACAAGAACTTTTAGGTTTGTTTGTTTAAGATTTGTATTAAAATAGAGCTAACATACTATATTATATTAGTTTCAGGTGTACATCACAGTTATTCAACAGTACCCACCTAGCACTATACAGAATTATTACCACATTATTGATTACATGCCCTATGCTAAAGAAGTGATCACCTTGATAAGTCCAGCAACCATCTGACACTGTACCACGCTGTCACAATATTATTGAACTTCCCCCCCTTTTTAAATTTTCAGTTAGAGTTGACATTCAGTATTATTTTATATTAGTTTCAAGTGTGCAGCATAGTGACCAGACATTATACAATTTAGGAAGTGATCCCCCTAACTAGTACCACCTGGCACCATACGTAATTCTTAGTGTATTATTGATTATATTCCCTATACTTTTATTTCCCCATGACTACTGTGTAACAACCACAAGGAAACCTTCCCCTTTCACCAATCCCTAACACCCTCCCATCTTAAAGAAATCCCTCTAAGATTCCTTGTAATACTGGTTTGGTGGTGATGAACTACTTTAGCTTTCTCTTGTCTGGGAAGCTCTTTATCCTTCAATTCTAAATGATAGCTTTGCTGGGTAGAGTAATCTTAGTTGTAGGTCTTTGCTTTTCATCACTTTGAATATTTCCTGCTAATCCCTCTGGCCTGCAAAGTTTCTGTTGAGAAATTAGCTGACGTTCTTATGGGGACTCCCTTGTAAGTAACTAATTGCTTTTCTCTTGCTGCTTTTAAGATTCTCTGTCTTTAACCTTTGGCTTTTTAATTATGATGTGTCTTGGTGTGGGCTTCTTTGGGTTCATCTTGTGTGGGAGTTGCTGTGCCTCCTGGGCTTGTGTTTCTATTTCCTTCACCAGGTTAGGGAAGTTTTCCATCATTATTTCTTCAAATAGGTGTTCCATTCCTTGCTCGCTCTTCTTCTTCTGGTTACCCCTATGATGTGAATGTTGGTGCACTTGATATTGTCCCAGAGGTTCCTTAAACTCTCCTCAGTTTTTTGGATATTTTTTGCTGTTCTGGTTGGGTGTTTTTTGCTACCATATTTTCTACATCGCTTCATCTAATCTGTTGATTCCCTATAATGTATTCTTCATTTCCGTTATTGCATTTTTTTATTTCTGACTGGTTCTTTTTCATGTTTTCTATCTGTATTTTTATGTTTCTTATCTCTTTGTTAAAGTTCTCCCTGAGATCAGTGAGCATCCTTATAACCAGTGTTTAGCACTCCGTGTCTGATAGATTGCTCTTCTCCATTTTGTTCAGTTCTTTTTCTGGAGCTTTGTTCTGTTCTTTTATTTGAGACATGTTTCTTTGTCTCCCCATTTTGGCTGCCTCCCTGTGTTTGTTTCTATGTATTAGATAGGGCTGCTATGTCTTCTTGTCTTAGTAAAGTGGCCTTATGTAGTAGATGTGCTGTGGGGCTCGGTGGTGCAGTCTTTCTGGTCGAGCCACACACTCCAGGTGTGTCCCTTGTGTGTGCCCTTCTGTTGTAGGTGAGCCTGGTTGATAATTGCATATCAGTGGGAAGGACTGATCCTTGGGCTCACTGGTTGTAAGGACTGGCCTTGACTACAGTGGGGGAGTTATGGTGCAGGGGCTGACTCCATAGAGCAGGATCTGCCTCCGCAGAGCTTTGGTGCCTGTCCAGTTCGCTTCTTGGGTGTGTCGTACTTGGAGGCAGCTAGGTGATGCGCCAACTCGTTTTGAAGCTGGCCACTGGGCATGCCAGCCCCAGGGTCACCTGGGAGGGAACCCACTGCAGGTTAGGTTCAGCTGCATCCCGTGACCCACATGGTGCCACCCAGCAGGAGCCACAAAGAAATCCGCACAGATGGCTGCTGCGCGTGCTGTGTTTGGATGCACCTTAGGCCAAGCTTTGAACCAAGGCTGGCTGTCACTAGTGCCGGGCTTAGGGCTGCTCAGCCAGAGGTACAGGCCATGCCCAAGCCAGGTGCTGCTTGTCTGGGTTCTGCGAACCTTTGAGAGACCCTAGGCAAGTCTGCAGCTTGAGCTAAGGCACGTAGTCATATGAAAAACCCACTGGAAGCAGCTTGGGTATGCCCAAAAGTTGGGCGGGGCAGGGTCTCCAATCACCAGGATTTGGTGAACAAACAGCAGAGACTCAGAAATGGCGGCTGTCTGTGTCTGCACACCTGCGAAGGGGGAGGGCTCAACAAAGAAGCAATGGCTTCCGCCAGCTCCCCCATCCAGGAGAAAGCCGCCTCTCCAGCCCCCATCCCAAACCAGACAACTCAGTTCCCCACCATTTGTCCCTGCCTCCTTCCAGCTGCTGCCCCAGTGCTGGAGCTCAGAGTGAGTGATTCATTTGGTGGGTAAGTCCACATGCAGTCCCTTTAGGAGGAGCGCCTGGGACTGCAGCTGCCCTCTGTCTCAGTCACATACTCTGCTGGTCTTCAAACCAGAAATTATGGGTACTTCTCTCCCCAGCCCTGGAACCCTGGGCTTGGTTGGGGCTGGGACCTCTCACTCCTCTGGAAGTTGTGGGGGGGACCTCCACAGCCAAAATATTCTTCCCAATATTTAATGGTCACATGGGGTAGGACCAGCCCGTTTCTCGTCTCTGCCCCTCCTACCAGTCTTGAGGTGGCTTCTGCATGTCTTTAGTTGTCGAGCTTCAGTTCAGCAAGATTTTAGGTGCTTCTCAAAGATGGTTGTTTTGTAGTTTAGTTGTGATTTTGATGTGGTTGTGAGTGAAGGTAAGACAAGCGTTTACCTTCTGCGGAATCTTGGTATCTCTCCCAGAAGCTTTCAGTTTCAAACATGGAGGTTTTTATTTTGTTCAGATAAGAGCAGAGCCACGCTTGGACCTGGCCTTACGGCTTGTGGGTAATTGGGAATGCTTGCCTGAAATGAAGTCTGCGGACATAGGAGTAAGAGCGAATTGCAGCTGATAGGGAGTGAACAAAGATGGACATGTAAATGACTATTCTGAGTAGAAAGTAGAAAGAAAGGAGTGGGTAGAGTAAGGATGAGGAGATAAGACTGGAAGGCTTGATTTTAGTGTTATATTGTCAAGCCTTGATGCCAAGCTAAATTTATCCTGTAAACATAAAATACCAGACCATTTAACTCCCATGTTAGAAGAATATCTTTGTTTTGTGAAGAAAACTGGAAATTTGGCAAATGTGTTACTTTTTTTAAACTATTTATAACTAACATTAAAAATTATAATTTATTCAGATAATTGCAAATTTGTTAGTCAAGTTTACTTTTAGGTATGAAAATGTTTTTAAACAAATGAAACAACATTGTTAAGCTTCAAGGAGAATGTACTATTACATCAGTTTTGACCTGTAGGCAAAACTTGGAAACCACTGGGTATTACATTGAAACAAAGTTATACTTCCTGGACTTTATATCTTCTTCATTTTTGAACAGTATAAGATGCACTAATTTTCAGAAAAAGAGCTGGAAGAGGACTCCCCAAATTTAACTTAACACATAGAACTTCCTAATTTTTTTTAAAAGTTACCCTTAACAGCAGTTTTTCATTTTTGATATTTTGGGTTATTTTAATCATTTTCAGACTTTGGAAAACATGATCAGTCTAAGAACAAGTAAGTTTCTCTACTCTTTCATTTGTTTGTTTGCCTTCCTTTAATATGGGTTCTTCTCTGTGCTCCCAACCCCCAAAATTATTTTACATTCTACAAAAGATGAAGCAGTAAGACAGTTGAGTCTAGATCTAATGCTTTGTTTTACAAATCTTTTGACACACTCTTTTGGAAAAATATCCAGTTACTCAAACACTGAAGACCTTCAGGATTCTCCAGTATTTGAAGTTGCCATTTTGACAGCTACTACAAGGTGTGATCAGACAATACGGTGAATGTTTAAATTAAAAAAAAAAAAGTATTACAGTAAAGGGCACATTGCTATTAGTCCCCCTCAAAATACTCCCCCTCGCTTTGAACACACTTATGCTACTGTTCTTACCACTTTCTGAAGCAGTTCTGGAAGTCCTCTTTCGTGTCTTCATCCTCCATCACAGACAATGCCCCGTGTCACATATCGCGTCTGCTATGGCAATTTCTGTCAAAAACATTATGGTATGTCTTCATCCACCTTATTCACTGAATCTGGCACCGTATGACATCTGGCTGTTCCCCAAAGTCAAAATGATTCAGGACATTGAGCCAGCCATGACGGCGCAGCTGAAGACACTCACGAAAGAGGACTTCCAGAACTGCTTCAGAAAGTGGCAAGAGCAATGGGATAAATGTGTTCAAAGCGGGGGGGGAGTATTTTGAGGGGAATTAATGGCAATGTGTCTTTTACTGTAACACATTTTTTAAATTTAAACATTCACCATATTTGATCACACCTCAGCACCCAGTTGAATGGATGACCAATAGTCCATGTCTTTCAAATCTTGAATTCATTAAGTTTTCAGATGTCTGGATTGGCTAACAGCAACATTTTTTATTTGTTGATAAATTTTTTCATTTGACTGACTTTTAATGACACTTAAACTCAGAATTCATGTATTTTATTTGAGCCTTTTGGCAGAAGAATGGCGGACAAAATGTACTGTCTGATTTGGACACGGTGATGATGAAGAAATACGATTTAGAATGCTTAAGGTAATCTAAATTTCCTTATCAAGGTCATTCATTCTTATTTTTCTGGATACTTTTAAGATGTTTAGGTGTTATCTCTGAAGAGTTTTTTATGTTTTCAAAAATACTTAAATGTTATTTTCAACCCACATTTGAATTTTATGAAAGTGTCTTGACATTCTTTGAAAGCAGACACAATATTAGCAGCTTCTATGTATTTTGTAACTTGTTTTGCTCTCCTGTAGATCTTTTGGAGAAAGTCTAACTTGATGATACTGTTAAAAAGGAAATGTAGGTCATAGGATTGACATCCTAATGTAATACTAGGTAGTTACTTCTCCCACCAGCTTCAACTTCCATGCAGCTTTTAAGCTTTTTGCATTGTTGGTCATTGATGCAAGTCCTTTTACTCTATTTCCTGTAGAACTAACTCTGTGTTGTCTCCTCTTCACACTGTGTAAAAGAGCTGGAAGACAAATTAACCAAAAGAGTATTGATTTTCCCCCCATATAGTTTTATTCCTCTGTAAATTCTTTAAAGGTGCTTAATTGATTCTTCTTTACTTACATTATATATATTTTGATTTTGACTTCTCTAAGCATGCTGAAAGAATTACTGTTGAGCAAGAACTTTCAATATTCATTTTTAATTATTCCACAAATATATTCAGTCACCTCTTAATTACGTTGGGGAATTGACCAGATTGTAGATTATTTAAAATAAAAAAAATAAAATGAATACCAACACAGAGAGCAACATATTTATTGCTGTTGTTTGATACCAATAGTATTCTGCATAGGTCTGTTGTACTTATATAATGGAGAAATTCTCTTTATCCTTAAAAATCATTTAGATAGGTTCTTGCCTACTTCATTCACCTTTATTTCTTAGGATAGAGGCGAGGGACGTTGAGTCTGATCATCTGTAACTCTAGAGTCTTGAAAATTTTATCCTTACAGGAAAATCTGCCTGTTTTTAAAACATTGCATTTTTTTTAATATGAGTGTTGGGGGGAAATGGACGATGGACTAATTGGATCTTGGAACTGAAAGGTATTACTTTAAATGTTAGAATTCAGTGACAAATGCCGGGATTTCCCTTATGCAAAAGCCATGAACATTAATAATAGGAACTGGGCAGGATGCATTTGAGAGACTGTTATTAAGGAGCTGAGATGCTAAGCAAGGATGGGAAAAAGAAGGATTATTCCAAGGAGGTGCAGGGACTACCTACCAAAAACATGGTTTGATGCTCTGCTTAATCACTGAGATGTCGAGATAATTATTCAGTAGGAGAATTTGCTCAGTGGCTAGCCAGTATTATTTAGCTTTTTATGATAGTAAAAAGAAAGATTCAACTAAGAATAGAAAATGCTAACAGACTGTTTGAGCAGAATAATAACATTTTTGGTCAATTCTTCCCTTGTAGTTTGTGTAATATTTTGTATTTCCAAGATGTTACATTTGCATTGTTTTTACATTTTGGATGACAGTTCTTGAGTGGTAAATATGTTCCTGATACTGTGTATAAACGTAAAGTTTACATTTAATCATTACTATGCTGAATTGAGAGTTGAAGCTACTACTTCTGTAACAGTATGGATTTATTTGCTGGGCAGTGTTTGGGTTTTAGATTCATTAACGAGCTATTAATATTTTTTTCCACTGCAGGAATATAACTTCTGGAACTAATCCCAATTTTTTTTTTCTCCCTCATTGAAACAATTGCTTTCATAATGAGATTTCTTAGGAATGCCACTGTCATATCCTGATGAGGGCCTATATCTATTAACAAGATCTAAGACCAGAAATTGAATGAAATGTATAGAAAGACGTTTCAAAGGAAGAATAAATATAGATGAAAATTAATAGTTTAGTCAGAAGGAAGTAAAGGAGTGAAGTTCATAAAGGTTAATGGTTTTTAAGCTTTTATTGTGGTACACTGGTTTTCAAATGAAATCCTACGTGGAACAACATCAACAGTCAATTAAAAAACAAGGCAAATGATTCCAAGTGTTTTCCTTGGCTTTTGATGAGTTGACAGATGTTATTAATACTACTCAGTTGTTACTTATTCAAGAAGACAATGCCAAGTTTGAAGTGACTGAAGAATTAGCCTCTGTGGAACAACTATAGGCAAGAATATTTTCATAATGGAATTTTACACTTTAAATGGTTGAATTGCATGGTATGTGAATTAAATTTCAATAAAGGTTTTTTTTCCCTTAAAAAGGAATACATGATAAGAAATTTCAATATAATATGAAGTATATTCTGCTAAAATGTGTTACAACTGATGGAGAAATATGTGTGGAACAGAGCATAGTTTAGTAGGACTAATTTACAAAGCTTGAGAAAATATAAAGAAAGCATTTAAAGCATATGGCTATTTATTGTATTACATGAACAATACTTTGTGGAAAACATTTGAATGTATTGTGTGTCACTGAACCAATAGTGTCAGCACTAAACTTCATTTGCTCTAGTGGATTTAACTATCACTGGTTCCATGAATTTTTGTCTGAAATGGACGCTGTATATCCTCACTTATCCAGCAGTTTAATAGAATTGGTAGTTTTATTGAGAGTTTCTGAGTGTAGAGCCATGGTTAAATTTTTTTCTGACTGAGAAGAACTACTCTCAGCTACTATTATTGAACACTGAAGAAGGGATATGGAAATTAGCTTTTGCTGAAGACTTGACAATGCTTCTTAATAAAGTCAACTATTACAAAGGGAAAACGGTGCTTGGAGTGAAACTTGTACCTTGGTAAAATCATTTTGCTAGCTAATGTTGAATCACAAAATGCTGCTTTATACACTTCCCATGTTATTGCAATTTAAAACAAGAACAAAATCTCCATTCTTACACAGATATGGGGTAGATATATTTTCTAAGCTCAAACTATACTTTGATCAGTTTTTTGACCTTGATGCAAGTCCATATTTGAACATCCATTAAACTGTAACTACCTAATCTTCATTTGAAATAATCTGTAGTGTAATGGTATGCTAAAAGGCAAATATCAGAAGAATCTAGTAGAATCCTTTTAGAAATGCTTTCCAAACGATGAATAATACTTAATTAAATTTTGTTTTTATGGATTAATATCACTACCTCTCTTTGTGAAAATTTCAAAAATAGACTATGTAAAATCTCGTGCAGATAAGTTTTAGCAGACCCGAGGGAACATTAACTTTAAACCCCAATTTGGTAAAATGCTATCTCCTCCCATAAAAAATTCCAGTTTTCTCATTGGTACATAAGTATGATGAAAAATTTTATTCTGTTATTATCATTATATTTTTAATTTCATCAATAAATTTGTGGGAATTTTTTTCTCTCTTGTTATAGGAGTATGTATACAAAAGCCTTGATTTTACCTCTTTGCCCACAAAGCTTAATATATTTACTATTTGGCCATTTACCAAAAAAGTTTGCCCACCCCTGTCATAGTCGATTTTTTTGAATGCCCTACTCATTTCTTAGACCTCTGCTTTGTTGATGGTCTTGCTGTTTGTTCTACCTCTCTCTTCATCATACCTTAGACTAGTGGTTACCAAACTTCAGTTTCTTCGTGATTTAAATGTCTTTTTCCAAACACTACCACCTATCATTCCTGCACATGCCTTCTGGTACTTAGGTTTCAACAACCTTTTGTGTCTGTGAAAACCTATAATCCAGCGATTCTACCTCCTTTTCACTATCTCCTGTTTTCCTCATTTTTCATCACTTTTGTTCAACTTTCATTGAAGTTCAGTTACCAGTTACCGTAATCACTCTCTTGCTTGCACACATACCCCTTGCTCTCTCTACGTGATACTCTTGGCTAAATTACAACTTTAAGAACTTTGACTCTTATCTGTGGAATAAAACACAGTAATGCTGAATTAGGGTCACTAAACTTGAAGTGGTCCCTTAATGGCTACTGGAAACCATTTATTTCTAGTCCATTCAGTCTCCATGTTTCAGCTCATGGGCCAGCTCCACCTGCTGCCCGTTACTGTAAGTAAAATTTTATTGAACATAGACATATGTAATTCCTTTGTGTGATGTCTATGGCTATTTTCTCCCTACAATAGCAGAGTTGAGTAATTGTGACAGATTGTATGACATTCAAAGTCTAAAATATTTACCGTCTGATCCTTTATAGAAAACACTTGCCAACATTTCTCCCAAACCAATTATATATTTTCTCCTTTCCATAAACCTCCAACATTTCCTCTTACCATCTCACTTTTAGCTGATTGTCTGCTTTCTGTTTCACTGAGAAAATTGAAATAATCAAAAAAGAATTTCAATAAATTCGTAGTAACATATTCATCCATGTATCGTAAAGTTTTGATCTTTTGGAAGAATATGGGATAATAGTGATTTGTTTTATTTTGCAAAATAGCTGAGAATTTTCACTCAGGATGGTTTATATAGATATACATATTAGTTTAAATTTTAATTTTTTTATCTTAAGGGAAATACGTTTTGTTGACTTCAGACTTTTTTTCATTATTTTAAATTAAGGCATAATTTACATACAATAAGCTTTACCAGTTTAGTGTGTACAGTACATATACAATGTATACTCATATACATTATGTATACAAACCTAAAGTCCTAATAACTAAAACATTTTGGTTCTGGCTTATGAATATTCAAACCAATGGAATAGAGCAAACGTCTAGAAATAGATAAATGGAACTTACTAGTGTCTGATTATAATAAAAGATAAAAAATGTGATCAAGAAAAGCTGAATTGCTTATAAAATGGTATTAGGAAAACTGGATACTCATCTGGAAAGACGTTTTATTTGTACCTCACATTCTACCTTAGGATGAACTCCAAATATATTAGATTTAATGTAAAAGATGAAACTATAAATGTGTCATTGAAAATATGGGCAGATTGGAATGGGAAACTCCTTTTTAAATAACACTCAATATCTGATATCCATAAAAGGTTGATAAACTCAACTACTTAAAAATTAAAAACCCTGGTAGCCAAACAACACCCCCACTGTAAAAAAGGCCAGGAAAAAATTCTGGGACTCATCCCAGCAAATGATCAGTCTCCTTATAGACCTTTTTTTAAAAAAAATAATTTTGTTTATATTTCAGTTACAGTTGACATACAATGTTTATTTTAGGTGTACGACATGGTAGTGATTAGAGATTTATATAATTTACGAAGTGATCACCCCTGTAAGTTTAGTACCTATCTGACACCATACATAATTATTACAATATTATTGACTATATTCCCTATGCTGTACTTTATATCCCCATGATTGTTTTTATAACTGGCAATTTGTACATCTTAATCACTTCCCGTTTTTATCCTTCTGCCCCCAACTCTTCCATCTGGACACCATCAAAATGTCTATCTTTGTTGGTTTTATTTGTTCATTTATTTTGTTTTTTAAATTCCACATATAAGTGAACTCATATAGTATTTGTCTGACTTGTTTCACTTAGCATCAAACCCTATAGGTCCATCCATGTTGTCGTAAATGATAAGATTTCATTACTTTTTATTGCTGAGTCTCTCCATTGTATATATGTACCATATCTTCTTTATCCATTTATCTATCGATGGACACTTAAGTTGCTTTCATATCTTGGCTATTGTAAATAATGCTGCAGTGAATATAGAGATGCATATGTCTTTTCAAATTAATCTTTTGAGTATTGTTGGATAAATACCCAGAAGTGGGATTGCTGGGTCCTTTTTTGTCTCGGTACAGCCTTTGTTTTAAATCCATTTTGTCTGATACGAGTATTGGTCTCCCAGCTTTTTTTTTCATTTCCATTTGCATGAAATATCTTTTTCCATCACTTTACGTTCAGCCTATGTGTGTCTTTCAGTCTGCAGTGAGTGTCTAGTAGGCAGCATATGTGTGGTTTTCTTATCCATTGAGCCACCCTATGTCTTTTGATTGAAGCATTTAATCTGTTTACATTTACAATAAGTATTGATAGGAAATGTAGTAATTGTCATTTTATTAATCATATTTTTTGTTGTATCTTTTTTCTTCAAGAAGTCCCTTTAGCATTTCTTGTAATACTGGTTTAGTGGTGATGGAATCCTTTAGCTTTTTCTTGTCTGGGAAACTCTTTATCTGTCCTATACTAAATGATTGCTTTGCTGGGTAGAGCAATCTTAGTTGTAGGTCCTTGCTTTTCATCACTTTGAATATTTCCTGCCAATCCCGTCTGAAGAAGATAAAGATGACTTTCCCTTGGGAGAATAGGGAAAAGTATCTCAGAGGATATGGGATTGGATCTTGAAGGAAATGTAGTACCTGAACACAGGTGGGCATTCCTAGCTGAAGGAGCAGTATGAATCAGTACAAATATGGAAAAATGCAAGAGGGTAGGTATTTTGATGTGGTTGGAGGACAAGGTTAAGGAGAGAACTAGTGGGATATAAAATTGTAGAGGTAAAGCAAAGCTGGGCATAGTTTCGTTAGTTGTCTCTTTATTATGCATGTATCTTGTTTTTCCAATTATGTATTAAACTGTTTGAAGACAAGTAGTGTGTCTTTTAATTTAACCTCCTGTGGCAGAATTATGGGTAGAGATGTATTTAGTAAAATCTAGTTGAATGTATGAAAGGTAGAAACAGTAGTTTCCCAAACAAGCATTTCCCAAACTGTTTTAGATCTCCATAGTAATGGTTCCTTATCGCTAAGAGGTCTTTATGAGATTGAAAAAACACACACAAAAAGGGGGTTGGGAGTTGTGTGTCCAATTATCAGTGTTTAGTTTTATTCATTCCCAAAAGGACACAAGAAATGTTGGTTTGAGGTGAGAAAAATGACAGTATAAACAAACCTTTTGAAACTTAGTGTCTAATTAGAGCTCTTTTTATGTTTTAATAAATTAAATTTTAAAGAATATTTTCCTAGGATTCAAATTTCATTTAACTCCTACAAATAATTTTTAAAAGAAATGAAGAATTAAAAAGGTTTTACCCAAGAATTGTGTTGGACTGTATATGGGTAACATTTCTCTTCAAAAATCTTTTTAAAATGCTATTCTGCATGACTGAAAGTAAGATTAGAAACATAAGCTATTCTACTGAAACAATGTTCATATTGCTATAAATTCCTGGCACTACGGATCTCCATGGAAAGAGTATGTCACGATCTCCATGGAAAGAGTATGTCACGTACAGATATCCTTGAAAGGCAGGGAAATTGAGTATGCCTGCTTTCAGCTTTTTCTTTTCAATTGCGTATGCCAATCTTTCTTATTTTTATAAAGCAAAATATTCTTGAAAAATTAAATTGGAAGGTATCTTTAGCATGGAGAGACTTTGTCATTTAAAAAGAGCAAATATGTCAACTCTCAAAAGCCATTTCGAGATTGTTGTGATAAAGTAATTCATTATTTTACAATTTTTTTTTGTTTTAAACTTTCTATATCATGTACTAGGTGAAAAGCCATTTCGCTGTGATGAATGTGGCATGAGATTCATACAAAAATATCATATGGAAAGGCATAAGAGAACTCATAGTGGAGAAAAACCTTACCAGTGTGAATACTGTTTACAGGTAAGCGGTGGTTTGAAATTCTTTTTTTCAATCCAGTTTATTGAGCTTGAAATTTTTTTCAAGTAGAAAACTTGAACATTTTTCTACCCTGAATTAAATTAGGAAGTAATTCTAATAAATTAGAAACTTACTATTGGAACTATTTGAAGACTTTGCACCTGTTGTTTAGATGTATAATAATTGGCTCAGCAAATTAGTTTGGAATTGCTTATGTTGTTATATTTATCTTTGTATTAATTGTTTTTTTCTTCTCTTTTTTCTTTTCTTGATTAATCAAAAATACAAACTAAAACAAAAAACTCACTACCAAACTCTGAACTCGACAGTATTTTTCCAGAACAGATCGTGTATTGAAACATAAACGTATGTGCCATGAAAATCATGACAAAAAGCTGAACAGATGTGCCATCAAAGGTGGCCTTCTGACATCCGAGGAAGATTCTGGCTTTTCTACATCACCAAAAGATAACTCACTGCCAAAAAAGAAAAGGCAGAAAACCGAGAAAAAATCATCTGGGATGGACAAAGAGAGTGCTTTGGACAAATCTGACCTGAAGAAAGACAAAAATGATTACTTGCCTCTTTATTCTTCAAGTACTAAAGTAAAAGACGAGTATATGGTAGCAGAGTATGCTGTTGAAATGCCACATTCTTCGGTTGGGGGATCGCATTTAGAAGATGCATCAGGAGAAATCCATCCACCTAAGCTGGTTCTCAAAAAAATTAACAGTAAGAGAAGTCTGAAACAGCCACTGGAGCAAAATCAAACAATTTCACCTTTATCCACATATGAAGAGAGCAAAGTTTCAAAGTATGCTTTTGAACTTGTGGATAAACAAGCTTTACTGGACTCAGAAGGCAATGCTGACATTGATCAGGTTGATAATTTGCAAGAGGGGCCCAGTAAACCTGTGCATAGCAGTACTAATTACGATGACGCCATGCAGTTTTTGAAGAAGAAGCGGTATCTTCAAGCAGCAAGTAACAACAGCAGAGAGTATGCGCTGAATGTGGGTACCATAGCCTCTCAGCCTTCTGTGACACAGGCAGCTGTGGCAAGTGTCATTGATGAAAGTACCACCGCGTCCATATTAGATTCACAGGCACTGAATGTGGAGATTAAGAGTAATCATGACAAAAATGTTATTCCAGATGAGGTACTGCAGACTCTGTTGGATCATTATTCCCATAAAGCTAACGGACAGCATGAAATATCATTCAGTGTTGCAGACACAGAGGTGACTTCAAGCATATCAATAAATTCTTCAGAAGTACCCGAGGTCACCCAGTCGGAGAATGTTGGATCCAGCTCCCAAGCATCCTCATCAGATAAAGCCAACATGTTGCAGGAATACTCAAAGTTTCTGCAGCAGGCTTTGGACAGAACTAGCCAAAATGATGCCTATTTGAATAGCCCGAGCCTTAACTTTGTGACTGATAACCAGACCCTTCCAAATCAGCCGGCATTCTCTTCCATAGACAAGCAAGTCTATGCAGCCATGCCCATCAATAGCTTTCGATCAGGAATGAATTCTCCACTAAGAACAACTCCAGATAAGTCCCACTTTGGACTAATAGTTGGTGATTCACAGCACTCGTTTCCCTTTTCAGGTGATGAGACAAACCATGCTTCTGCCACATCAACCCAGGACTTTTTGGATCAAGTGACTTCTCAGAAGAAAGCTGAGGCTCAGCCTGTCCACCAAGCTTACCAAATGAGCTCCTTTGAACAGCCCTTCCGTGCTCCTTATCATGGATCAAGAGCTGGAATAGCTACTCAGTTTAGCACTGCCAATGGACAGGTGAACCTTCGGGGACCAGGGACAAGTGCTGAATTTCCAGAATTTCCCTTGGTGAATGTAAATGATAACAGAGCTGGGATGACATCCTCACCTGATGCCACAACTGGCCAGACTTTTGGCTAAAAAAAAAATGTGTAAATAATACTGGCACTTTAAAACAGATTAATCAAGAGTGGGGTTACTCTGTGTAAAATGGAGTGCTGTACAGATTTAAGAGCAATGCGATATAACAAGCTGATACGAATAGCAAGATAATCCAATAACTGCATTTTGTTTGGTTAGCATTCTTTGAACTGCCTTACATGTTGTCACCTTTATAGAAGCAATGCATTACTTGTTTTAGATCAGAAACTTGCTATTCCACCTACACGTTTAAAAGAAAAAAAAAGACTTTCGCACAATTGTTTCCTAACTGATAACATTGTACATTCTTAGGAGATTAGTAATTGTGTGAAATTTACTCATACTGTTTAAGTTTTTCAGCATAGTCATTGCACTTCAGCAGGGAATCTGAGTATACTTTACGGAGTGAACTTAAAAGTTTAAATGTCAAGAGATTATGGCTTAAATAAATTAGTGTGTCCTATAAGGGAAAAAGAAACCACCTTTTAAAAAGAATGATATGCCATATACCCTTGATTTTCATTATATTGACATGGTTTTTTTTTTTTTTTTTTTGAGAAAGTAATAAAAATCTGATAGTCTAAGACTCCACTATTTAAAAGCCTAATTACTTTTTAAATATGCATACTTTCAAAACTTTTACCAAAATACGTAACTGTTGAAGCATTCACTTCTCTATGGAAGTATGCATATTGGTGTCAGTTTCTTTGTACAGTTGTACCTAGATATTTTTTATGATTTTTCATGTGCAGGTATCAAGATTTTGAAGTTTTAGTAAGATGATATTCTGTAGATTACATTCCCAAGAACATAATGCTTACACAAAATGTATATTCCACGTTTTAAAGCTTAATTGTATTTTACTTTACATATACACTTCAGTTAACATAGAGCACTTAGAATCTATTTGGTATTTTTGATTTCTCAAAGTACAAAAAAAATTTAGATTTTTAGGTTGATATGGTTGTGTCATAATCATCTCATAATTGACAATTTTAATTTTGGCAATAAATGGAAATTGGATATCTTTGGAACTGTAAAACCTGGTTTAATCCTTTTCTTTCTAGAATATTGGTAGATTGGATAATTAAACAGTATCCAGAGAAACTAAAGAAATGGGCATTTTAATTGCTTATTTTATCCTGAGTTACTTTTAATGAACACTGCTCATTACAATTTTATAAACCAAAAGTGTTTACTAATTCTAGTAACTACAATTTCTTTTTCAGCTAGATGAGTGATCGGAAACTTTTTGTTGCATTTCAAAATCTAAATAAACTACAGAATTTATCCTTATACCATGAATGTTTTTTTTTAATACTTTGTCTTAAAATAATACAGCATGGTACAATAAATAGTGCTTTTATTTATATATATATATATATATATATATATATATATATATATATACACATATATATACACACTTTTCTGAAGAATGATGGTTTGAGTTAAACATTGGACAGTTTTGATTTTTGGAAAATAACATTAGTTTTATTGATTTTATTATCCTATTTGTTCCAACTGTTTTGTTTTAAATTTCTGCCATCTTTGACACAATGCACATAGTGATATAGCACCAGTGATAATCTAATACCCTGGAAAAATGAAACCTTATTGTTAATTTACACTTTAACTTTTATATTGGCCCTATAGATCTGTAATCTTTGTTTCAGTATAGAATGTCATACGTTTAAATTATTCTTTTCTTTTATTTAATGTTAATCCCAAGACTGTTCTCATAAAGAAGGAATTAAGATATATCCACCGTTAACATCCTTTACATTTATTTTGAACATATTGGTGTTTTAATGATAAGGAATATAAATTATCTTTAATGTGGTTTTCTCTACACTTTGGTTATTAAGCTTTGCTTGAAATATTCATTTTTCCATTTGACAGCTTTCTTTGCTGCCAAATTTTTCAAGAATTTTAGACTTCTTTGAAGTAGATATTTAAGTTCTGCCATTATTGACTCTTAAGAATGGTGTGTGATTTGTTGCACATCACAATTGCAAGAAGGCTTCATTCAGGTGAGATGTTAAAAATGGAACTGTGCTCTCCCTAGGTAGGCATTTGTGTTTTTTTCATACTACTATTTGATGATAGTAGGACTTTATTTCCTGAGTTGATTTTTTTTTTTTTTGAGCCTGATCCAAAGTTTTGTTCTATTGAGAACTTGATGTAGTACTTGGTACAGTATAAAGTTTTTGTTTGTTTTAACATCACTTGCACAGTTTTTAGAATGTGACTCTACTGCTGAGCAGTTCAAAGGCCTTTGAACACAGTAGTTAATGCAAGCAGAATTTCAGGTGTTGCATTCCTGTCTTCAACACGTTTATTTAAATCTGTATAATGGCAGACATTTCTACTACATTTTAAGCATTTTTTAGATAAGTGATACTTTGGCATAACTTATTGACCTAACATTTAAGTATCATTCTCTAACTGTGAAATTCTAAATGCCTACCAGAGTTACCTTGTATTATTGTCATGTAATAAACATCTCAATATTTTGGGTTTCCCAATTTGGTTTAGAAAGTTACTTAATTTCTGTATGTGCATTAGTAGAGAAAGCAAGCAAGTAGCCTTCTGTGCTGCTTCAGATCAGACTATTAAGGATATCAGATATTCTTTTGCAATTTGTGTTTCTTATACTTTCAGTGAGCAAATTGTTCTATTAAAACATGCTTTTACACCCTTAAACTTTTGGTCAATGTGAATGAGGTGTGCTTTTTCACTTAGGACCTACTCTCGTGTTTGAAGATTGGAAACAAATCATGTTACCGTGTTTCCCAGAAAATAAGACTTAGCCGGACCATCAACTCTAATGTGTCTTTTGGAGCAAACATTAATATAAGACCCGGTCTTATAGTATATTATATAAGACTCGGTCTTACATTATAGTAAAATAAGACCAGGTCTTGTATTAATGTTTGCTCCAAAAGACGCATTAGGTCTGATCGTCCGGCTAGGTCTTATTTTCGGGGAAACACGGTAGATTAGGTAACATCTCTTGAGCAGCTTCTAAAAAGGTTTTTTTTTTAAATTTTATTTTAACTTATTGCACATATATTTCGTTTGGTTCAGAATATTTGAGTGGCTCGTAAATTTTTTGGATCTACTTGCAAATCTTTGACTTGATGCCATAGGAATCCATCCTTTTAGCTCTGGCTGAGGACTGTCAGCGGCCGGGTAATTTTCTCTTGTTGAGAGGCAAAAGAGGCTTTGTGCTCAGGGTAGGCTTTCATTTCCACAGGTGAGAGAAACTTGCAAAGTGCCAGCTAGGTTAGATCTTTTGTCACTCCTTTCATTTTATTAATTTTGGTTTTTAAAGGGCTGTTAAAAAAAAAAAAAAAGCCGGGAAACTTTAAAAGTAGGCATTATTGTAGTACTACATTTCTTAGACTTAGAACATTTTAAACTAGAACTCGTTTTTTCACAGTGTATTTACTTGAAGAAGCACTATTATAATCAATGAGAAGCTTTTTGTCTCTGCAATTTAATTTAAACCTTTTCCGTTTCAAATTACTTTATTTCAGGGAAATAATTTTCCAGTTGTTTTTGCTGTATTCTGCAAATAAAAACCGTATGTTTCCTTTATTCACTTAAATTTCAGTAGGAAACAAACTAAAGCAGACAAACATTTCTTGTTGTGTTTGTTGCTTTCTTTAATCCAATGGATAAAAAAAGTAAAACCCTGTAAACATTATTTTATTTTTTTATGCAATACCATGCTGTAAATATGGTTCATCAAATGAGGGTGTACCTATGATTGAATCTTTAATTCTGCACAGTTAGAGTTTATATATAAACGTGTCTTGACAATCAAGGACTTTCATGTGAGTCTTCCTTTATGATGTTTATTAATGTTATGCATTCCATTTGTTTTGAAGTGAGTACCACTGTGCTAATTTGTATTGTCTGAAAGTATGTAATGTTTTTACAGCTTGTTTTTAAGAATCTGTAAATATGTACAAACAAATCACAGTACTGCTTTATGTTAGAAGGCATATGATGTTGTACTGTATGTAAGCAATAAGACATAGCAGTGCTAACTTTACAAGTAGCATCAGGAAAGTTCTAAAAACATTTCAGAGTTATTAATTATCCTTATTTCATTTAATGATTATCTTTAATCAGTTTTTGTAAGCAAATTCCATTGTTCCTCCTTTTGGAACGTAACACTGTTTACACAGCATCATTGAAGTTGCAGGGGAGACAGGCTAAATCTGACTTCATCTGTACTCACTCACTAAGCATTGAATGGCCTTACCACTCTTCTGCAAGATGGAGGAAGACCGCAAAACTTAGTGCCCATCACACTGAAGGAAGGGGTTTGGGGTTTTTTTTTCCTTGCTTCTGTACTGCTACCTAACTTTGTGGTTTGCTTTGGATTTTAATATTTGTTTCTGTTTTCGATTCAAGCCCGTAAGTTTTGAGGTGACTTCAGCTCCATTGTGAAATAGTTCTCTTCATATTTCATATCTACATTTCGATAGTTGTAAACTTTCTACTTTGATTTTTAGATTCTTATTTTTCAAGCTTGATTTCTCAGCTGATCAGCTGAATTTATTCAACTTCACTACAAAGAAAGAGAAACCTATTGTAGTTTGAATTGAGTAGATATTATACTGTACAGAACAGCTAACTATTTGAACACACACATCACTGCTTTAGAAATAAAACCGCCAATTTTTAAATGTATATGACCTACATTTTATAGGATCAATGTTTTTAAATGCTAGTCATTTATATAAATGTGCTTTGAAGGATTTGCTAGTTCACTTCTGTCACTTTTTAGTACACTGGTATCTTTTATATGTAATGTATGCTTTTTATTATTGTAGCAGAGCATTTCAGTAGAAAGAATTTTGCAACAATATGGGGGAAATTTTTCATTGTTGGATTTGAATTATACTGGATTTTATCTGTGTAGTCTTGTCTTTATTTTAACGCTGTCTGGAAGGGAACTTGGTATCCAAATAAAGCAGGTAACCTCATTTTACTTCAAGGGCATACTGTGTAATGCTGAATTTAATCTGGAAATCTAATGATTTTGAAGAGAAACAAGTTTATAAAAATTGTACAGCAGAAATTAAATGTGTGATGGAAATCCTGATGGTGGAACACGTTGAATTTTCTGACATATAGTGTTATTTTCTTGGGATCCCCTATGACTTCTTTGTATTTCAACTAATAAAGGAAAAAACCCTGTCATTGAAACTGGTAGGATAATAGGATATTCTGATTATACAGTATTACTTTTCCTATCCCATTTTCTAACCCTTTCTCAATCACTGTAAATTTTTATTTTCTATTTCCTATTGATAATTAAACATGTACATAATAATAGACATTGTTGTATAGAACTGAATGAATTGAGTTGCTATGCTTGAATGGGAAACTAAGTGGAAATATTATGGATACTGAGAATTAATAAAATGCCAGAACAAATTTACAGGAAAAAGGGAGGTATCGTGTGTCCTGGGAAGGTCACAGCAAATGTTTCTTTAACCTTTTGTGAAATAAATGAGAAAGACAACTACAAACTTAGTGTCTGATACAAGTGGGTCTTTCATTCCCACCTCCCCCCAAATATATGAGCACTAAATTTCAAAATCTACTCAGGTGAAAATTGCTTTGCAATGAGACTTACCACATTGAAATTTTCACTTAATAAAAAAAATATTTGTGATATTTTTAAATACAAACTTTCGTATCAGTAAGCAGCCTGACAATTGAGATTCAGTAAGTCAATATATTTTAGAATATATTTTACCTTCCAAATAGAATTGTTTTTAAACAGTTGGGAGGATTTTTTGGTTTAAATGCATTTTTTTTATTGTCATAAAATAAAGTCTTGCTTGACCCCGTACTATGCCATGAATGAATTGCTGAGCTTTTATAATACGATGAAAGCTTTTTTCATGAATAATCGTGGAACATGGAAAAGTTTTTTAAACTGACCTATTCATTACGAGATTTAATGAGTTTCACAGCTTCTGGCATTATTGTCATGTAGTTAACCTTGCCATTTAGAGTTTATACCATTTTATGTATTGTGATGCTAAAGGAAATTGTTTTGTTTTATTTTTCATTGAATTATTACACTAATTTATATTTGCAAATTCTGCATTTTAAATGTGGACACTGGCTGTTTGAAAAATAAAAAAAAATACAGAATACAGTTTTATGAATAATTTTCTAGCTGAATTTTTCACAATATTCTGAACCAAATAACTAATGGTAAACATTTAAAAACAGTGGTACGTAGGTTAATACTAAAAAGAGAAAAGGATGTCCATTTAATTAACAATTTGTTAACACAAAATTGGGTAACAATTTTGTACAGTAAAGGGCAGGGCCTTTACTGTAGCTTTGTGTAGAATGTTATTAGGCAGCGCTAAAATGCAGGAGTCAAATGTTACTGTCCAGTATTTTAGACTGGAAGTATGTGTAATATAGAGCTAAGAATATATGTGATTTTCCTTTACAGGTAAGATACTATTAACCTAGCGTGGTTTTTTTTTTCCCCCATTAGTGAAGGTCGTTTTGTTTTCATCCATTTACTACCTTGCCATTCCCTTCTTGTGACCAGTTGGACTGTTTTGGGACATTGTAAAAAAGCTCTGCAGTTACAAGTGCAGTCTTGGTCCTTGGGACAAATATAAACTAATTGGCCTTTGCAGAGATTAATCCTAGGACCCTGGCTTTACTAGCATGGTGCTTTAGCCAACTATTTCATAATACCGCTGACGTCTGCTAGTCCATTTCCTAGATCCCAGTTTTTCTTGGGTGATTAAGAATAGCAGGGAGGGGTCCGGAGATACTCTACATGGAACTTCTCCCGCCTTCTGAAGGTTGCAAGACAAAAGTTGAAGTCACTTGAATTCATGTGTTATTGAGTTATTTGACAAAAGTATGAAGATTTTGATGGTGATATGTTTGGATAGAATTTTTTATTTGTTTTTCAGAATTCTGGCTGTTCTGCCCCCAACCCCCCACCCTTTCGTGAACCTGAGAAGGTGTTAAAATAAATTACGTCCACTTGATGGGCAAAGAATCAATGGAGTGGAAAAGTTTAAGTGTAAAATTTGGGTCTCATAATTTTATTTTTTTTGTCATTTTCAAATGCCCTTCAAAGGACGTTTATAGTAAAACATTTTACACACGCTCATGCAGAGGTATGTGCACATGTGTAAGGGCTGGGACGTAAAATGTGGTATGGTCAATGAGAATGACATTTTCAAAGTTATTTTCAAGCTACTAGGAAACCTGAAGCTTAGAAATGGACTTAAATTGTAAAATAGAGAACATTTGAGCCTTTGCATATTTACCTATTTATACAGATGAACCTTTAAATTGTAACTTTCTTAATTTTCCTTAGCTTCTCCCATTCTGAACAAGATTCTGAAACTATGATGCCTGTGTCAAGGTGGTGAAGGGGGCCAAGGAAATGGATTACCTGCGATAAGTAATTGTGTTTTCTGTTGATTTGAATCCTTACTTGCTTGGACATAGTACTTATTCAGCATTTATCACCTCCTTAGTAACAGGTGTGGTGGTAGATGCAAATGATAGATGGTTGAGGCTACAAACATCTTTATTTGAACATCTAAAAGGGGTTTATAATGGTGTCAATTTCAGGATGCAGTGCTGTATTTTAGATTATTAAATTGAGTGTTAAGATGTGTTGGGTGCCATGCTGAGTAATTTATCTCATTCCTCAACAGTTGGGTAAGTAGTAGTCCTTATTTCTTTTTTTTTTAATTGGGGAAGGGGAACAGGACTTTATTGGGGAACAGTGTGTACTTCCAGGACTTTTTTCCAAGTCAAGTTGTTGTCCTTTCAGTCTTAGTTGTGGAGGGTGCTGTTCAGCTTCAAGTTGTTGTCCTTTCAGTCTTAGTTGTGGAGGGCGCAGCTCAGCTCCAGGTCCAGTTGCCGTTGTTAGTTGCAGGGGGCGCAGCCCACCATCCCTTGCAGGAATCTAACCGGCAACATTGGGGTTGAGAGGACACTCTCCAACCAACTGAGCCATCCGGGAGCTCAGCGGCAGCTCAGCTCAAGGTGCTGGATTCAATCTTAGCTGCAGGGGGTAGAGCCCACCATCCCTTGCGGGACTCGAGGAGTGGAACTGACAACCTTGTGGTTGAGAGCCCACTGGCCAATGTGGGAATCGAACCTGCAGCCTTCGGAGTTAGGAGCATGGAGCTCCAACCGCCTGAGCCACCGGGCCGGCCCCAGTAGTCGTTATTTTAGGATAGTTTTCTAAACATTTTAATAAATTGGTTCCTGAAGACAGAAGTACAGACCAGTACGGTGGAAATAGAGAACATTATTATAAAGTATCCCCTAATTAAAATAGCAAGCTGAAGAATAAGATTCAAACCCGGACTGCGGAATGTGGAAATGGGGGCTTTGATCAGAAGGAGCTGACTTAGGACGGGAGCGGGAGGTTAATCTGAGGAGATGCACAAAATTGAGGGTAAAAGTACCCCAGAGGACCGCCTGTACCTCATGGGGGTTCCATGGGTGTTGGAGGATGCTTTTCTGGAAGGAGAACTAACTGAACCAGTGTTAGTCATTCTGATACTGTCTTCGTGGAAGGGTACTAATGTGACTTTTAAATCTGCTGGAAGTCACACGACTAGTCAGTATTCCCAGACTACAATTACGTTTACGATACTCTTCATGTCAGATAGCTTCCATCTGCTCCTTACTGAGAATTCTCTTTTCCTTGACCATTTCCTCCAAGGAGTTTGGGCCATCGAAACTTTCCTTTAAACCTCCAATGTGGTAGTTTTCCTTTGTTTCTTTATGGGAACTCCAGCACTAATCATACAACTTTTGTCAGTGGTAATAGGAGGGTGAACACTAGTTGCTAAAGCACAAAATTAAATGGGAGAAAGGATACAATGAGTAAAATGCATTCAGAACAACTTGGGACTTCACAGGAGACGTTGGGATGAGAACAGTTGTCCCATGTGGTTTGCCGAGTTGGCCCTCGTGATTTGAGAGCAGATGATGCCACTCAAAGCATAACCAGTATTGCAGGGGACAACTTTAAATGAGCCGTGTGTGATCTCGTTGAAAATAGTGAGCAGGGGTGTGGATTGGTGATATTCTGCAGGTTGCATAGGTGGGTATGAGCAGTGAAGTGAGCAACGGACTTAGATTCCAGAGACTTTTATGTTATGCCTCTACCTTGATCCCTCTGTGTAACATTCTTCATGCCACTTGACTCTTCTGGAGCCTCAGTTTTTCCATCTGTGAGATGGGAATAAAAATACCTATCTGTTGCTGTGGATATCAAATCATTTGAGATAAGGTGTACATATAAATCACTAAGCATTTCATAGTTCAGATTTTAGAAGTGTCACAAAGGCAAGATAGAGCAGTTAGACAAGTGCCGGAAGCCTCACTTTATGTAAAGCAGAGCGTGTAATTCCTGACTTGCTGACAATATCATCTTTCAAAAGATTGAAGAAGTTTTGAGAGGGTTTGTCTGCCTGGATTTAATTGACCAAGGAGTAACTAAAGTGGGAGTGACAGGAATTTTTTAAATTTATGATTCCATTATCAGAGACCCTGGAAGGGATTGAACGTGCCAGAGAACACTGTACACTAGTGAACGGAGGAAAAAAAGTCATTTGACTTGTCAGAAAAAAAAAAAACAACACCATCCCACAAGAGTAAGAATGGATTGAACTTCTCAATCCCAAGCTATTGGTTAGTCTTGAACAGGACCGGGCTGCCCGGGAGGCAGAAGCTTCACCGGACCAGGGGCCTCTCACTTCCCGTTTACATTTACTTTTTTCCCCATCATTTCTCTCCATTCTTTGATCTCTCCTTTGTTTTCTGCCTCCTAAATTACTGTGGTCTGTGCCTTAGCAGGTTTACTCCAAATGGAAACAACTGACTGACCATATGTGGTGCTCAGCCTCTTGTGCAAGTTAAGTTTATCTTAAATGTTTTTTAGTATTCAGGAAAATTCAAAACTGATTGTTCATTTGGAAAAGGTTGGGGGACTCCTGGATTAGTTTGTAAGTTTGAGGGCATTTTGTTCACAGAACATAGAACAGTGCTTCACATAAGTAGGAATGAATGAACGAAAGAATGAACGAACGGTGTACGGGGTAAAAGGCCTTAACAGTGAAAGTGTTAGAAATGGCACTGGAGATTTGTTGGCATTAAAATGATGCTATGGGGAGCCTGTAAGTGCTGGATTTCTGCTTTTGACCACAGACTTGTAAACAAGATTCCCTAAGGAGACACAAGGATCAATGGCTAGTGGGAAACAAGGTATCTTATTATGTACTGGACCTGTTTCCCAAACCGTGGTGTGGAAATGGGCCAGAATATGTGGCCAGGACCATAGGCCTCTGGGGCCATTTCCTTCCCATTGGCGCCTTGCTACCCTGGCTGCAGAGGAGTGAGAGCATTTCAACGTATGGCGAAGAATGAGTAAAGAGCAGGACGGCCTGAACTCCATCAAGGAGCAAGTGGTTCCCAACCCTTTTCCCACTCCAGTTGCATAGGAACAAAGAAAAAAGAAAAAAAACAAAACCATGTTCACACATGTGTCCTATTAATGGAAAATGACCTTGCTCACTGTTAGGTGTAGCCCAATAAATGTTCTGTCATTTGATGAATCAGATTGGAAACTCATGGGGGTTAGGGCTTGTGAATATTTCTCAAATTCTTTTGAATCCTCCTTCCTGTTACCACTACCACAGCCCAGGCCACCCTCAAGTCTTGCCTGAGCTCCTGCAAGCTTCTGCACATCAATTCTGGATGGCCTCCAATCCTTTCTCCAAACAGCCATGCAAAAACTCTTCAGAAGCTTCTCAGTTGCTATTTAGGTAAACACTAAGCTCCTTACCTTGATGGTGCTTGGTTGTGCATTGCCCATATCCCCAGCCTCCCCAACAGCGAGCCTCATCCTCTCTGCTCTTCATTACTGAAATGCTTTCAGTCTCATCCGTGGTCCTGTCCCCTTCTGCCACAGAGCCAGTTTTCTCGGTGCTGTTTACCTATTAAACCTCCTACCCGATTTCAGCCCCACCATCACTTCCTCAGAAAAGATTATTCTGATCTCCCTGATGAGGTCATAACCACCCTCCCCTCAGCCTCTCCCCCCACTTCCTAACTATGTCAGAGTTTTGGAGCACCCTGGACATTCCCCTTCTAGCACGGATGTCTGTAGTGATCTGCTTATTACTGTGAGAATCTGATTTTCTGCCCATCCAGAGCTGTCTTGCTCCCCATCGTGTGTCCGTGTTGGGTACAGTGCTTGGTGATCAACAGATAACGGGTGAATATGGTTGAAAAAGAGCTTCCAAGCCCTGTGAGTTACACACCAGGCTACAAAAAGCTTGCAGGTGCTGTAGAAGAAGCGCTGCTAGAGTTAGGGGCTCTGGATAGCAGACCAGAAAATGTCGTGCGTTTCAAAATGGGAGGAAAGATGGTGGATTTTGAAAACAACAGCTGAGCTGGATTTCAATCCCCAGCAAAAGTTTAGAATGCTCATAACAACTCTGCCAGGTAGACTTGGCACGTCTTATCATTAACTCCATATTAAAAATGAAGAAACTGAGGCTCAGACACTTTAAAGACCTTGGGAAGGTCGCATTGTCTAAAGGAAGAACCCAGACTCAAATTCAAAGCTACCTTGTCTCATCCAGACTCTTGGAGGTCTTCCTTGGGTCTTCCATATATGATATTTTTTAAGCAAATGCTGAGTGCTATAATTGCACTGTTGTCACAGTGCATTGCAGTAAGACTGCCACTGTCATGCATGAAATCAACCGGATCCTGTTCATTAGGCTTCGCTCTGCATCACATGTTTTCTCATGGGCCCACCAGGTCCTGGCTCACGCCAGATGCCAGGTGGCTGATAGGAGAATGCCTTTGTCTCGTCAGAGGGCAAACTCCCAGAGTCAACGAACAGCTTAGATCCTGGAAGAGAAACCTGCTCAACAGGAGCTGGGGACACCTTGTCAGGTGGCAGGACAGTGACAGCCCCTCCCTCTCTGCTCAGCCCTACCCCGGAAGTCATTGGTCTTCCCAGGGTCCTGCCTCCGCCTCTCTGGGAACTGGTAGCTCTGAGGCTTGTACCTTGGTCAGATTTGCATCTCCTGAATCTCCACCTTCCAACTCCCAGTAATACCTGACAGCCCTTCTGACAGACTTTTTTCTTGCATCTGGGGCTATAGAAACACATTTCAAAGTCCAGGAAGAAGGAAACGTTTTTCTGTTCTGTTTCTTGACAAGGATTGGAGAGGCTGCATTGTGTAGAGGAGAGAGCCTTGTATTGAAAGCAGCCTAGGTGCAAGTCCTGACTTCATTCCCACAGCCAGCAAACTTTTCTGAATATGTACAGAATTCCTGTGATTTTTGAAACAGGCAGACGTGTCCCAGGGAGGTGTATCACAAAGTGAGATATTTCACCTCTTTCTCATTGAAAATTGTAACTGGAGCAAGACACTACTGTGGACAGGATGTGTTCTATCTCTCAGGTATTATAGAGAAGGGGGAACAAAAACACCACCCCAAAACTATTGAAATTCCATGGTTTTCAAACTTGGTTGTACCTTAGAATCACCTGAAGAGTTACAGAAAATGCTGATGCCCAGGCCCCACCCCAGACCCAGGTATTGCTGTTTTCTGAAACCACCCCCAGGTGACTGTAGAGTCCAGCCTGGGGAGGGGGCCACCAGACCAGCTGGCCCACCGCTTGCAGCTCTTCCAAATCTGGTGCTAGGGCGTAGGCTGTGAGACACGTTTTTGTATATGTACATATCTACGTCATGAATTAATGTTTCCAACTATTCTCACATTTTCATTTTGGTTACCTTTGTCTAAGCTCTGACCCGTCCCCAGGGTCCAGACTTTCTGACAAATGAGATCATTCTTCAAGACATGGTTTCTTCTCCAGCTTTCACAGAGGCGATTCTCAGGACCAACCGCTGGAAGGGAAAGAGGGAAGGATCTTCTGTCTGCACGGAGCAGCAACCTCACCTCTGTGGGCTTCCGCTGGAGCTGGGGTTGTCCCCGAATAGAAAAAAGGTGAGTTTAAGAATATATTTTGATTTAAAAAAAAAATGTCACATGGCAGCAATAACAGTGAATTCACACAATGAAATACCATAAGAATGTTGTTAAAAGAAACAGTTTCTTTTTTTACCTTGGTTGGACACACTAGGTATTTGCTATCTATTGCTGAATAACCAATTACCCCCAGAACTAAGTGACTTAAAATAACAATAATTTGTTATCTGTCATTGTTTCTCCGGTCAGGAATTCACAGAGCCCAGCAAGGACAGCTTATCTTTGCTCTGCAATGCCTGGATCCTCAGCTGGAAGAATCTAAGGCTGCGGACTGGAATCATCTGAATGCTTGTTCCACTCACATCAGGTGGTTGGTTGATGCTGGCTTGGGAACACCCTGATGTGACCTGCCCTCGTGGCCTATGCTTCCTCACAACATGGTGGCTGAATTCAAAGGGTAAGTGCTCTGAGAGCAAGGAAGCCAGATGGATTCCCTACTGCCTATGTGACCTAACCTAGGAAGCCATGCAGTGTCCTCTCTTCTATTTCTACTCTTGGTCAAGGCCCATTCAGGCTCAAAGGGAGAGAACACAGACCCCATCCCTTTTTGGAGGAATGTCAATGTTATAATGCAAGAAAAGCATATGGGATGGGACATGTTAGTGCAGCCATCTTTGGAAAATGCAGTGTGCCCCACATTGTTTGTCTTCTAGTGTTATTACTCGCCTTTTCTTTTAGATTCCAAAAGTAACACGTGCTCCTTGTAAGAAAGAAAAATTGTAATAAAAATCCAGAATCTGTACACCAAAGTAAATTTCCTCTCCTACTATATTTACTATATTGATCCCACTCTCTGGAGATAACCACTATTAGGAGATTGATATGCATTTTTCCATACAAACTATATACATATATACACTACTTTTTTAAAAAAATAGACTATACACTTTATTCTGCAACTTAACTGTTTTTACTCCTTATTATGTGATGAACAGAGTCCCATTAAAACACCTAATTCTTTTTAATGCTGGCTGTCATAATATGGCTATACCATAACTTATTTAATCAGTCTTCTATTGATGGACAATTAGGTTATTACAGTTTTTAAAATCTATCAATGATACAATGAGTATCCTTATACTAGGTCACGTAGGATAAATGACCTCAAAAATGGAATGGTCCTGTTCAGTGGATATGCAGGGCAATATTTTTCAATGCAAGAGTGTTTCTTTTAAGGTTAGTATCGTTCTTGTAAGATAAATGAACACTAAGCAGGATATACTTTTTTATTTGCAGATGGACAGGTTTCTCTAGCCTCAAAATGAACAGAAACAAGCATTTTTTCTTAGGTTTAGAAGATACTTATAAGCTTTGAAAGGAATTTCTCATTTATTTAGAAAAGGATGAGTGACAGGATATAGGTTATGAACAGAGGGGTGAATTTCCTTCTGTGATGTTTTTAGCTCGGGCTGATGTGGAATTGAATGTGACTTTTTCAGAATTCACACTGACACTTAGAGGGAGTCTTGACAGGTGATAACAAAGAGGAAGCCAACCTGAGACAAAAAAACAAAGTGTCATGTGTGACCCCCCAAAGTGAATAATAAGGATGACCCTATTAGTCATATAAATGTAATATATGAATATATATAGTGGATTCCAGTATGATGACCGTGTAATTTAGCCCACCTATCCATCCTTTGTTCACAGATGGCTAATCTGTAATTTATTATAGGGTGCTTTTCTCTTGCAGAGATGGGTTATTAAAAACTTCTTTGCTGGAAATGAAGTTCACATGCACGCTACAACATAGATGGATCTTGAGGATATTATGCTAAGTGAAATAAGCCAGATACAAAAGGACAAATATTGCTTGATTTCACTTCTTGTGAAATATTTTGAAGAAATAAATTCATAGAGACAGAATTAGATTAGAGGTTACCACGGGCTGCGGGTTAGAGGGGAATGGGAAATTATTGCTTAGTGGGTACAGAGTTTCTGTTTGGGGTGATAAAAGGGTTTTGGAAATAGCAGTGCTGGTTGCATAACATCGTGAATATAATTAATGCCACTGAGTTGTACACTTAAAAATGGTTAAAATGGCACATTTAATGTTATATATATTCACACACACGCACACAACCTTCTTTGCTGGAGCAGGAGAGGTTGAGCCTCTGTCAGTGTTCCCAGGGCTTTGCCTTCCCTTTTGTTTTTAAAAGAACAACCTCTATTTTTAGGGATTTTCACACAAAGGCTCATGTGGGCGTGGGAAGTGCTCCCAGCTGCCCTCCTATTTCTCAGAAGCCCACATGGAAGCCTAGCAAGTTATTTAAGGTTTAGGAAATATGCCAGATTGGGCGTGGAGATAATTTAATCTGTGTGTGTGTATTAATTTCGTTTTTTTCTGGGGCCCTGGAAACTTTACTTCACCCCTGGCCCCCAATGATGGTTCTGAGTCTTGTAGAAGGTGGTGAGGATAGTTTCTCCCCACAACTTCACATGCTCAAGAGCACTTTTCTTGGCAAAAGATTCTGCTTCCTGCCTGACAGAGTGCCTCCTGGTCGGGCAGCCAGCTGCACTTGGGGACCCCTGCAGCAGAGTCTCAGTCCCCTGTCCAAATGCTCTGCACCTGCCCAGGAGTCTGCAGGACCAGTGGGGGAGCAGCAGGCTTTCCCACTCCCAGCCTTTCTCACTCCGGTGTGCAGAGTTAGACTTCAATTCCCTAGCTAGAGCTTCAGTGAGGAGGCTGTGTCGTGTCTCCTAATCCCTCATCCCAGGCTGGGCACCTCAGCTGGTTGCATTGAGCTAGTTGTTGAGGGCGGTTGTAGCAGTGGTTGGTCGAGACAAGTCTGAGGGCTGGCAGGCCCTTTCCCCCTTACCACTCCCCTCCAGTCCCCTTCCACCCGGGTCACGAATCCGGTCCCTTTCTTCTCGTCCTGGGAGAGCTGTCTGGAAGCACGGAGCCCTTCAGGGCGGAAGAGAGGAAGGCTCTGCAACCCTTTTCCTCTCTAGCAGGACTCAGACTCGCGTGGGTACAGGTGTGGCTGGGGTGCCCGAGTCAGGGAGGGACACGCCTCATCAGCGGGACAGCTGGGACTCACACAGCGACACCTGGTCAGCCACGTGGCGGCGGGGCGGGGACAGGGCAGATGCAGTGCTTGGAATTTGCTGTCCAGCGAGCAGGTGAGGGCCGAGGAGGCTGGTGGTGGGGAGTGCACAGTGGTTTCGGGGCACCTCCCCTCCCCGGAGGAGCTCTGTCCTGTAGGAAGGGGGCCAGGCTTGGGTCACCTTTGCCCCCCCTCTGGTAGACCACACCCTCACCTCCTCTCCCCGTCACCTGGCGCGCAGGTACGGACTCTCAGATACAGGCTGCCTCCTCCCGGCCCAGAGTCCCGGGGGAGCTTGGTACCCGGGCTGCGGCTGGAGGGGCAGTGGGCTGCGCCATACCAGGTTCGCGTAAGTGGGGGTGCGAGGGGTTGGGCTCTGGCTCCCGAATGGATCTCCCTAAATTTCAGGATCTTTTTCCGTGGCCAAAGGCCTGAGAGGCAGAGGACATGCGAGGCTGAGGGCTTCATCTGCACGGGAAAGAGCTGGGCGGAGAGTGGTGGGGACCTTTCTGGGCTCCTTCGCACTCTGTCTCTGTAGCCCACTAAACCCCTGCAAGCTCCCTAACTTCACTCTGAACGAATAGTGCCCCGCTCCAACTCCCAACTCTTTTGCTTTGAATACTGCTCAGTGAGTTTTCCCCTTCCTCTCCTTCCCTGGTGACTGTCTTGGGTCATGTTCTTTTCACATGACCACCGCTCTGTCCCTACCCCTTCTTTTATTCTCCCCTTTCCTCCTCCTTCCAAAGTATCAGAGCCGGGCCCACCTCCCAGCACTCTGCTGGGGGCGAGGGTCACACAGAGCTCAGTACAAAGTCCTTGTCCCAAGGAGAGCTGGGTCCAGTGCCAAGAGAAGACTCTGGTGCTCTGATGCGAACCGAGTCCTGGTAATGGTGCTCAGCCATCCTTTTCTAACCCACTCTCTCCACTACCCTACCCCTTTCTGGCCCTGCACCAGAAGGAACCCCAAGATCACCTCCTAACTATCCTTTCCCCACTCTGCCATGTCCCGTCTGCATTCCCTCACCTCCTCCAACCAGTTCTAGTGAACGATGGTGCTCTTGCCTTGGGCAAAGAGGTTCACAGGATGGGAGAGGAGGGGAAAACTGTGTCCTCAAGGGCTGGGCAGCTGGGCAGCTGGCTCTGACACCCTCTCCCCGTCCTCCCCTCTCCCACCCCACTGAAGAAGCTCAGGGGAGACAGAAAGAGCTGGGGGGAGCTGTGGCTTTAGGACAGCGTGATTTGAGCACAGGGAACCTCTGAAAGATGAGTGCGATCTGTCTGAGTACCAAAGAGGGAGGGGGGCGAGTTTCCAGATGAGGTAGAAGAAGGGTGCTTCCTCAGCCAGGGCCCATCTGATACAGAGAAAGGATGGGTGACCAGGAGAGAGGGAAGTAGGAGCCAGCCTGACCAGGGGTGGTGTTTACCTTCCAGAGGGCTCTCCCCATCCAGACTCCCAGGACCCCTATTTCCATGAAGATGGCCCAGATGTCTCAGGTGCAGGAACTCTTCCACGAGGCAGCCCAGCAGGTAAGCCTGGGGGGTGGGCAGGGGGTCTGTGAGGCATCTGCTGAGGCCTGTGAGCAAGGGCTCAGCGGACAGGAGGCTGAATTACAGTGCACTGTTTTACGAGCGATTATCTCGGAAGTTTATTTCGGTATTACAGCTTAATCGAGGAAATATTATAGCCAATGCTTAACCATCTGTGTGCAGAGAATCTTCTTTGCTATTATTTGTAGTAGACTTTGAATCCTGGACACCTCCCTTCCTCCCCCCCCCACACATGGAGATTTTCCATGAACAGTCAGAGTGAGGCCTAAGATAATATGAACGCCTTTTCATATTAAATCAAACCAATGTATGAAGGAAAATGTAGTTTTGAAAAACTCATATACACTGGAGCCTAATGCATTTCTGGGTTCCCCGATGTCTGCAGAGTTTTCTTTATCTTCTTCCAGTTGATCATTAGTTATCGTAAATGTTCAGTGTAGCTATGGAATTGAAGTGGCTTTCCCCAGAAATAGACAGTTAATCACTTAAAAAATAAAAATCCGGACTTAGGTGTTTATCAGGAAACTGCTTGCTCCCAGTATCTCTGCCAGTTAACGATCACTCAGCCTTGGCGCTTCCAGTGTCCCTTTGTGGAGAGGGGCAGGAGGCTTTCCTGGCATTATCACAGGGGGAACGAACCCCCCAGGAGGGGAGAGAATCAACTCAAGGCCTCACACAGTAGCAAGAGCAGAGGCCAGAACCCAGGAGTCCTGAGCCAAGGAGGAGAGGCCGGTAAGGCAGATGGGGTTCACGGTTGGAGGGGAAATCCACACTGGCTAGTTACCCTCGCTTCGTGTACAGGGGTACATGTGAAAAATGAAGCATGATGGTGGGCAGGTGGTGAGTGATCAGCAAAAGGTGCTGCTCCTCTTCCCCTGGCAGGCCCAGGGCTGTATCCTGCTCCTCACACCTAGCCCTGGACGTGTACAAGCTGCTTAGAAATGAGTGACGAGAGACTCGGAGTAGCTCCTCAAAGATATTTCAGACTGTTGCCCAGCGCTGTTCACTCCTGAGTAAAAGGGCTTGTAGCCTCATTCTTAGTGGGGTTGAGGACCCCTAGAGAGACCTTGATTTGTTAGGGGTTTTACACCTTCTTTAGCCTGTCCACTCTCACCAGACTTCCCATACATTTTGTTTGGATGTGTAAGACTGTACATGAGTGTTTATGCACTGAGCATATACCTGTGGACTACCTCCTAAATAATGGGTGCTGTGTTAGGCATGCAAATAATACGCAGATGGAACATGTGACGCCCTGGTCTCCTGGGATTCCAAACACAGAGACAACTGAGACATTCTTGGTTCACCTTTGTGAGAGGGATCTGTTAAGGCTCAGCTGTGATGCGCTCTCCCCTTTTTAAAACCTTCAGAGGCTCCCATGTTGAATACCCAATGTTCAGGCTCCTTAGCCTCGCGCCTGCGCAGTCTGACCCGGCTTGAGTCCTTTCCATCTCCCTCTGTGTCCAGCCAAAGCTTACCATTCCCCAGGCTCTGTGCTTGTATCTGTCCCTTAAGCTGGTCTTTGCTGATACTTCTCACTAAATTGGTCTGTCACTGGAATCCCAAGTACCTAAGGTAGTACCTGGAATCTAAGTGGACAATAAATGTTAGTTGACTCACCAAATGAACAAGTAACAGGTAACCACAATGCAAGTTAAAGTGCCGTAACTGCCCGAAGAAAGTTGATTTTAAAATGTGGATGCAGAGGGCTCTGTGTCACCTCCCTCTCATCTCCCTCTCTTAGTCTCCAAACATTGGAGGATTGGACGGTGTTCAACGTCAGGACAATGTTCAACGTGGATACGTTGGAAATCGATCCCCTTTTCTCTGTCTCCTTTGCACTGTCTTGTCCAAGGTACCATTCCTGGATCAGACTATTCATACCCTGCTAACGTCTTTCTCCACATCACCCCCGCAGCGGTCCTTTCCTGAAGCACAAATCTGTGCCCGTGACTCCTTTGCCTGGAGCCTGTCAGTGCCTTCACAGTGCAGTTCCAACTCTTTCTCTTGACCCCCAAGGCCCTCAGCTCGGATGGACCTGTCCTGCTTCCGCAGCCGCCGCAGCCGCCAGCAGCCGTTCTATCACTCACTTACCGTGTGGTGTGCCGTTTCTTTCCTGTCTCCCTTAAGACTGTGAGCTCCTTAAGTTCAGGGACGTGTTCCATTCATTTTTGTGTCCTCAAGACCTGCCACGAGTGCTCAGCACCTAGAAGACGCTCTGTGAACATAAGTGACTCGCCTGGCTGGGGGTGGGGGCAGCTATTGTTTGCAGCAGGTCTTAGAGTATTGGTGGGAGCAGGACCGAGGGGGAAGTTGGGAAACCTCCCAGGCTGAGGGGGTAAGAAAACGGTAACCATCAGTCGGCGGGCGCTTATTATGTGCTGAACATTTAACACGCGTTCCCTCATTTGATTTCCATAATAATAGTCTGAAGTAGATATGACTGTTACGGTTTGACCGATGGAAAACGGAGGCCGTTGGAAGCCAGGCATGTTTGTGGCCAAGATCCAAGATTTAATTCTTTCTGCTGAATGCCTCCTGCCCTAATGGCGTGAGCCAAGCCACCCAGATGGGAAATCCAAGGCCTGTGTGGGGGACGGAGAGCAGGTTGGGTGGCTGACATATTTGAAGCTGAACTCTGGGAGTGGTTGGCCCTCCAGAAGTTTTCCACGAAACTTTGTCTACTTTTACTCCAGTCTTGGGAGTGAAGAATTCAGCTAAGAGCTCTGGGTCCTGCAGAACATGGGATAGAAGGCCCATTGGGAAGACAGGCTGGGGTGTTATGCCAAGCCTGCCAGTTTAGATGTGCTCTTTTCTTGGTCATTGACAGGAAAGTAGCTCTCAGGAAATGTGGCCAGAGTGGGGAAGCTTGTGAGTCAGGTGGAGAGGTGAATGATTGGATTCTTGGTTTGGCTTTACTAGTCTCAGGTAGGGGTGTGTGTGTGTGTGTGTGCACGCGTGCACACGCTTGCACTGGTCAATGATAAGTGGACCAGCTGAGAAGAGGCTGTAGGTCTAAGGGTTCGTGGTGTGACAATCAAGGGTACCTGTGCTGCTTGGTTTCAAGTATTAGCTCTAACACTTTGTGACCTTGGGAAAGTTACTCACTAAGCCTCCATCTTCTCACGTATAAAATGGCTACAGTGATAGGACCTACCCTAGAGAACGACAAAGATCAAAAGAGATAATTCACGTAAATAATTAGTATAGTGCTTGGCTCACAATAAGCATTCAGTAAATGTTGGCTAATAATAAAACTAAGGCAGGGAGTATGTATTCGGTCAGTGAGATAGTGATATAAATGATGAGAAGGCTCAGTTGGCAGATAAATGCATGACTCAGGACAGCAAAGTCAAGTAGAAGACCGATGGCTGGAATCCCAAATTCTGGCCAATGCCAGTGGCCAAAACCAGGATGTGGGACATTGTCCAGGACAACCTGCTCGGTGGGCAGTCCATTGAGGAGGATGGGATACTTCCCAGACCCAGATGGGTGTGTGTGTGTGTGTCTGAGGACCTACTGAATTTGTGGCAGGTACGAATCTTGCTCCAGGTGTCTCTTTCCTCAGGCGCTTCGCTGAGGCGTGGTGTGATTTGATGGTGTGGACTGGAACCTGGGAAGCTGGGTTCCACGTTCTCACTGTGCACTAGATGTGCTGGGCCCTTGGGCAAATTCCTCAGAGGCTCCCAGGCTGTTTCCACAACGGTAAGGTGGGTTGATTTTCAGGGTTTTTATGCCACATGCAGAAGGATCTGGCTCAGTGCTTGTCACATAGTAAACCCTAAATACAGTGTGTGTCCAATGATTGGAAGAAGCAGATTTTACCCTGAAAGCCAGTAGAGTAGGCTGTTTGTGAACACGGGGCTGGAAAGCTAAGGAAAAGCTTGTGTCGTAGGGAGGTGAATGGAAGGCTAACGACCTTCGATTGCATGCCTGTCTCTGCCGGTCAGGGGGCAGACAGCACTGTGACAGACATGGTGAGTCAGGAAGATGAAGCTGGCAGGAGAAAGGCGGTCGCCTGAGACAGGGAGCGATAGCAAGTAGACATGCTGTATGAGATCTGAAGTTTATCAGGATCCAACACATTGGGAATAGGAGGAAAATTCAGCTCCACTTACCAGGTATTTATTGAGTGCCTATCCTTACCAGGATCTCTGCTGGAGATATTAAAACGGAAATCTTTTAATTACTATGGAATAAGGAATGCCTCCAACTAATCTGAGGTTTTTGTCTTCCTTCTCCCAGTGTTGGGTAGTCTTCAAAGAAACTTAAAGAGAAGCTGTGTCATGCTATGACATGAGAACAAGTCACCAAAACCTGCAGATTCGCTAGTATGAATGACTTGTAGTCTTTCTTCTTCATCCAGCTTTCCTCCAGAGACCTAAGCTCCAGCAGAATTAGGCCCATGGGGACCCTTCTTTAGGAAGTCTGTGGGCTAGCATTTGGCGGGGCTGAGCTAATCACCCTAGAAACCCCGATGCAAACCCAGGGAGGGGGTGCCCCATCAGAGCCATGGCAGCTGGCCCATGTGTGGGAGGCGGTGTATGCAGACTGGCTTCCAGAGTGTGACCCTCGTGGGACCTCGTAGCATGCCGTAGCATTGCCTGACTTCCTGCCCTCTCGTTCCTTTCTCTGTCTTCTCCTCCCGTGCTCTCTCCCTGTCTCCTCATTTCAGCAGCTTACTTAGGTTAGCGTGGTGTGGTGTGAGTAGGAAAGAGAGTCTGGTCAAGTTGCAGGGCACTGGTGAACAGGGAGGGAGCGCTGGCAAGAGAGGAAGATAGAAGCGAGTACGTTTAGAGACACAGGGGTTCTTAGAACTCCTCTGGCCTAGTCCCCTTGTTCAGAATGTCAAGAAACAAGCCCAGAGATGAATGAGTTGCTCAAACACTCATGCAAAGAGTAGTGGAGCCAGGCTAGGACCAAGCCCATGACCCCTGACCCCATACATTACAGCTCTGGGTGGATCTTAACACATCCTATCTTTAGGTTAGAATATAATCTTGAGCACTGATGTCAGGCTTCACTGCAAAAGCTTTGCTCTTATTTTCTGTGTTCTCATTAGCCAGTGTACAGTTAAGAACTGACTTGTATTTTTGCTATCATTTTTAGGCCTGTTTTAGCATCTTTAAAAAAGCCAATATGCAAAGTGAGCCTTAGCAGTTGTGTGCCAGCTAATAGCTTATTGCTTTATTAGTATGTAGAAAAGTGAATGCAGCTGAGGACAAAAGAAAAGGGAACTTAAGACCTGACTGTCTTGTGAGCCCCTCCTTTTAAAAAGGTTAGGAAATGGGGCCCAGAATGGTTGGGTAGAAGACAAGGGCTCACATTGCGGGTTTCTGGAGCTGTGACCCTTCTCTCCCTCCCAGTTTTTGTTGTGCATGAAGCTTATATGATATTTAGGGATTGTCTTTAGTAAAAAGGATACAAATGACAAATACAAAATTGGTGTAATCTCTGGAAGGGACTTAGTGCAAGTGAAAGGTCTCAAAGCTGAAGCTGTTAGCGTCACTGTAAGAACCACCAGTGGTAACTTTTGGAAGTGGCAGACGAGAAGAGGCTTATGGTCCTGGAATCTGGGAGAGAAGAGAGGACAGAAGTTATTCTCAGGATTCAGTTGAGTCTGAGGCTTTCATGGGGGCACTGTCACCTTTTCCTGCTCTTCTTTGTCTTTCCCCCTTTCTGTTTTGCAGCCCTGTTTATTATTTAGCCTAAGAGGTCAATCCTGAAAATGACAACTGGGCTGCAAATGCTGCATATTTGTAAAAAGTGGAATGGAGACATTTTTTGGATGAAGGTGTCCTGGAACCTGGAATGAAAGTGATTCTTCACTGAAATGAATTAGATGGGATTCAGTCTGATTTGTACCCACAGGATCTTCATTTATGGAGGTGACTGAGTGATGACACAGAGAGGTCAATGCCATTGAAAGTAGAATTTCCTACTTATATTTTACAAGAGAAGGGGGAATGCCACGCCACACAGGGCCACAGGGGAGGGAAGCTTCAGTATCTGGTCAAGCTTCAGTATCTGGTCAGTATCTTCAGGAGGCAGAAGCAGGAGTGAGGGTAAAGCCTGGCCAGAGCCTTCCCTGGACTTTCCGTAGCAAAAATAGGGTAAGGCAGATTAGGAGTGTCTGGTTTGAATAGTTGTGGCGGGCTTTGGGCAATGGGGGTAGTTTCTGGTTGCCTAGTACCTGGCCCTGAGATGGTTTAGGTGTGTGAGAGTTCCACAAAGGGGATGGCTTGGCGTCTTGACTGGGAATTGGTTGGTTTGCATATGAAAGGCATGCTCCCAGTCCGCCCTTTGCTGTCTCTAGGAACTGGTTAGCCCAGGGAGTGTCATCTCTCCTTGGCCAGCAAGATTTTTATGGTGTTATAACACGAACTGTAGAAAAGCAAACACATACATGATTACTACATTCTACCTAATTGTGAATGACTGGACAAGGTGTCTTTAAAACTTCTTACTACCTTGGGGTACGTTTCATCCATGGCCAGATCCGGAAAAAAATACAGTCTCTGCCATCATTGAATAGTTGGGGTTTGCACGGAGACTCTTAATGACTCTGAAGTACTGTTCTTGTAATTTGCCTACGGTGCCACTGGCTGGTGCTAGGGTCTGGTCTGGCCTGATTGAACACCCAGAGTTTTAGCTCATTTTTTCATCCATTTTATACTTCTCTGACCAAAATGTATCTCTTCAGAATAACAGTTTAAACATTAGATAGTTCTATATTCATAGAATAATATCAAATAATTATAGTAACTTTTAAAGAAATATACATTCCTGAGTATAATTCAATTTAATGGCTCTTTCTCTCTTAACTTATGATCATGTATAATGTAATCTCATTCTTAAAATTGTTTTATTATTATTTTTGTGTGTTTTTCTTTTTTTGTCTCAGTTTTAATACCTGAATCAAAAGACTGGGGTGGTATGTTTTAGGATAACTTGGCATGAAAGATCTTTAGAGACAGCACCTATTCAGGCTTTGATGGTTTCTAATAAGATAATGTTTGTCATTACCACTTCTCAGGAGAAAGATCCGATTCATATTTCCTTTGTTTTTTGTTTTTGTGTGTGAGTGTTTTATTGTTCACATGAACAGGCATAAAGAAGAGAAAAAGATAGTGGAGTGAAAACCACTGGTCTGTGTAAAAAATTCTACATTGTTCTTCTCCTAATCTGCAGATAGCTTGTAAGTTACACCATAGTTCCTGTCAGCAGTTACAGGACTGAGGTGCTTACTGGTGAACTTGAGGCGGTGGTGGCCTAGCAACCCTGACTGCACTAAAAATAGTTATGTCTGATCCAGATGATAAATTTGCTCCAGCATGAATCCCTGTGTTCATATAATTTAACTTAAAACAGAAAGCCGCGTCTCATTTTAAGTAAGTTTTTTATTTTGGACAATTGTCAGTATAGAACAACACAGAGCAAAAACAAATTCTAATTTTTTCAAAAAGTGCACAAATTTTAAGGACAGCCATTAATTGTATAAAAGGCTACCCCATCTTCAATTTTCTTGTTTATCCCATACATTTAAAATGTGCTTCAATGCACAGGTATCTTTTGCTGAATCCATCCACTGCCAAAATGAAATTGAGTTGTAAGCAGATTACTAACTCGAGGTCAGCATTTGATTTTTAAAATAATGTCACAATTGAAATACTTTTTAAAAAAATAAAAAATAAGTTAGTGTTTTTATCATAGAAGCACCACCTGCATGTAGTAAAAAAATTTTTCAAGCAATAGAGAATGATATGAAACAAAAAGCCTTCTTCCCTTCTCTCTACACCCCCATTCCCCAGAGATAGTCACTGCTAATGATTTCTTAGTTTCATTTTCCCTAGTGGTTATCATTACAACTTTAAATAATATATTTGTACTTCAATTTCTTGACCAAGTTTCCAGTTTAATATCAGTATACTTATTGCTTCCTGATAATGAAAAAAAGAAGATATTGGCACATTTACTCCTTCCATTTCTCTCACTTCATGTCTAATTTTTTGTTAGTGGATTATTATTTTTAAGTTGTCAAGGTTTATAAAATTGATTCTGTAATTATAATCAACATTTTTATGTTGGTTATAGTTAGTTATAAAAATTCAAAACCTGGGTGGTGAGCACACAACGTGATATATAGATGATGTATTATACAATTGTACACTTGAAACCTATGCAATTTTACAAACCATCATCTCCTCAATAATATTTAATTAAAAACAATTTTAAACCTAAAAATAGCATTTATGGTAGTGAGATATGTTTGTGTGTGTGTTTAAGTGAATAACCAAGTGACGTTATTGGACTCATAGAAAAGAAGACATAATCTTAAGTCATTAAAGTTTTGCTGCTTTTGAGCAGCAGGGTCTTAATGTCTTTCAAGTTTCCTTTAATTCTTATAAATTAGCAGCTACTGCTGTTTCTTATATACTATGTCATCTTTTTTGTTGTTGATGATTCTGTTATTTTTTGAGTGATAGTAATTTTTTTTCATATGTGGATAGGTAAATTACTATTTCCTTTTCTAACTATAGAAGTGTGGGAGGCCAATTATTTTTTCATGTACTTCAAAAACAATATTTTGCAATAGATTGAATGCAGAAGTAGCTATGAGAATCCAGCTGTTTTCTATCAGTAAAAAAGATTTGTAAAATGTATAATAAAGGCTCTTTTCACTAAGAGAAGTGTTTTTTGTTTTAGAAAAATCATTATTTTTTTCATGAAAATATGTCGCTTATTTTAACAGCTAATAGGCTTCTTATTGTTATGTTTAAATGATTAATATTTAAAAATATCTCCCTTTAAGTTTTTAAAATGGTAAATATCGATAGGTATAACACACATGCGCAAAAGCTCTTTGGGGACCTCAATAATTTTTAAGAATGTAAAGGGGTCTTGAGACCAAAAACTTTGAAAAAGGCTGTTCTAGGGATTAAAATGTAAATATATATTTTAAACATTTCACAGTTTATTTAGAGTTAATATTTTACTGCTTCAATGTAAAATGTAGGAACTTGGCAATCATATAGACCCTCTTGTAAACCCCCTTCTCCTCATTTTTAATGCTATTATACATGCCACATATGTTATTTCCATACACATGGTTAAGCCTTCAAGATAACGTTATGCTCAGTGAATGCCCTTGGCCCATGTCTGCTTCTAGGATACGCTGAACTTGAAGCTTCTCAGGTGCCTTAAAGACAGCTCTTCTCTCAGCTGTCCTGGGTTGCTCTTTCCTTTGGTGTTTTTTTTTTTTTTTTTTTTTTTGCCCCTCTAATCCCATCTGCAGGAATTTTTCCAAATGTCTGATCTGCTGGTATCACTTGTTTTTTTTTCACTTTTCTAGTTATAATTACAGTTTCATACTTTTAAAAAATGACATCTTTTCTATCATTTTCACGGTGATTTGGAAAGTAGGAAAATGCTTACTCTGCCATTTTAAGAGAGGTGCCTAATGTTACTTTCTAAAGCACCTTTATTCGTTCATTCAACTTACTCACATTTAGTAGGTACCTGTTCCCTGTTGGGTACTAGGGGTGCAAGAGGAAAAAAAGCTGTTTTTTAAAAATGTGTTTGGACTGCTTTTATAAAAATAGCCTTTATTGAAATTATTATTGATTTATTTTTAAAAGTTTGAAATTTTGATAAAATTTCACACACATGAAAAGTTGCAATAGTACAAAGAACCCCCATATATTCTTGACTCAGATTTATTAGTTGTTAACATTTTGCCCTTTTGCTTTACTTTTTGTGTGTGCCTGCTGTCTCTCTCTCTATATATATATCCATGTACATATATGTACATATACATATATATATATGTATCTAGTCCATGTATGACATATTTTAATGTTATATTGTATAACATATATATAGCCCCTAAACCATTTGAAAGTAATTTGTAGACATCACATACCCTTATCCATAAATACTTCAAAGTATATTTCCCAAGAACAAGAATTTTCTTTTACCTAATCACAATATATTTATCAAAATCAAGAGATTTAACACTACTAAATCCTATTATGTAATCCACAGTTCCATATTCCAATTTTGCCAATTATTCCACTAATATCCTATGGCATTTTCCCTGTGGCCCAAGATCTAATCCAGAGTCACACATGCCATTTAGTTGTCATGCCTCTTTTGTCTCCTTTAATCTGGAACAATTCCTTATTAACCTTTCTTTGTTTGTCACAACCTTGACATTTTTTGAAGAACACAGGCCATTTATATTGCAGAATATCCCTCAGTTGGGGACATGATCTTGATTAGATTTAGGTTTTGTATTTTTGGCGGGAGCCCATAGAGTGATATTGTGTGTTTTTCTAGGCATCATATGAGGATGTACAGGATTTCCATTTGTCCCAACGTTGGTGATGTTTACTTGGATTATTTAAGGTTAGGTGTCCTCTAGGTTAATCGACTCTAAAGTTATTAAAAATTTTCCCTCTGTAATTAATAAACACTTCGTTGGGGATATTTTGAGACTATGGAAATATCCTGTTCTTCAACAATCTTTCACTGACTAGCTTTAGTATCCATCGATGATTCTTGGCGGAATCAATTATTGTGATGGTTGCAAAATGGTGATTTTCTAACACCATCATTCCTTATTCGTATATTTATTGGTTTCCTAAAAAGAAGGACTTTCCCTCCTTCCTCATATTTTAGTTTATTCCTTTATTTATATCTGTATGGACTCAGATTCTTATTTTTCCATGAGTATTCTATTGCTATTTTATTTATTTTGATGCTCAAACTGTTCCAGATTTGGCCGGTGAGAGCCCTGCAAGTTCACTTTTATGTCTTATGACACGTCCTAATCATTTTTTTAAGGACTTCCTTACTTTCTGGCACAAAATATTCCGGGTTCATTTTGTACTTTCTCTGCCTCAGCCCTGAATCAGTCATTTCTCCAAAGAGTCCTGGCTTCTTAAAGTGAGGAATGATATTTAGAGACCAAGATATGGGTGTTAGGTATATTTTTTGCTACTGGGGTGTCTTGACTTATACACCCTTTAAGTGGACAGAGAGAAGGAATATAAATATACATATATATATATATATATATTTATCTAGCTCTATATCTTTGTATATTAAAAACCATAAATTCAAACTGATAGCTGTAATTTCAGTCCATCACCCTAGGGTTCATTCTTCTACTTTTCTCTTTTTCCTTAGTTGTAATTCCCTTCTCCAACAGTGAGAAACTTGACTTCCATGCGGTATACTTCCTTATTTGCTCAATCCTGCGATTCACAGAATGTAGGTTCTGAATTGGTAACTCCTACCCCTGCAGAAAACAACATTTCTAACTAGAATTTATATTAGTTTGTAGTTATTTTTGTCTTTAGATTGAGAGCACGTAGTCACAGTACTGAGTTCAAAAGTTATTCTGGTCACTTCTTTTTACACCTCTGTGTGTTATGTTATTCATTAGAACTAGTTAAGGTTAATTTGTTTCTCTTTGCATTCTATTTTAATTTCTATCTCTCAACCTGCTGATTTGATTCTGTCTTATTTTGAGTTCGTAAAACTTGAACGTGATTCCAAAAGTCAAAACTACTCAGTACATAAGACTTTCTCACACAGATATATTGGCTGAACCACTGAAGCACCTAGAAGAAGGAACCTTTTGCAGTTGATTTTTTCCTTTTTGTAGCTGGTTTGCCTGTTATTGGGAGAGGTTGTTAGGGTCTATGTTTCTCCTCGTGTTAAACCCAGGTAGACTTTCTAGTGGCAGCCTGTGTCCTGCATGGTATGTGGATGGTTTCAGGTGTCCAGAGCACTGTGTCTTTGGGCTCTGAGTTGTGAGGGCAGAAGTGGCTGCTCTGTGAGGAAGGACATGGTGTGTGGTCCTGGAGACAGAACTTCAGCAGGGATTTCCCATCAGCATCAATGTCATGGCGTCTGAGCATCTTGCCACTCCTGGGGCAGTGTGTTTGCATGACCAGGTTGTGCCTTGGGAGATTCCCAGCCTTGGACAAGGATTAGGATTGGGAAAAACCAACCACAGATCAAGCATGAAGAACTACTGTATGTAGGTGGACGTTGGCTTTTGAACTCGTTTTGTAGCAGAAGAAATCCACTCTGCCACGCCGATCTCCCATTTCTAGGAATGACTGAATCAATATTGACCAAGGGTGCTGCCCAGATGGGAACCCAGCGAAATCAGACTTTGACCACTCCATGTGGGTTCTTGCCTCCTTCGCTGCAGAGCTGTTTCCATTTCCAGCACCACTTGGGTGCAAGGCACTCACTGCACGTCTGTTCGAGAACTGGTGCCATAGAGAAGGGCTGGGACTGGGCGGGGCTTGCAGAGGTAGCTTTCAGGTCTGCACTGTAGAGCAGGGGTACTCCTCCAACATGGAGGCAAAGTAACCAGGAAAGTAGAAAATGCATCCTCAATAAGACCTCTTTTCTTTCTCTTCCTCCCAACTTCCATGTAGACATCTTTGCCCACATTTAAAATTGTCTGTGGTACTTGTTCTTACAAAAAGCTTTCCCACTCATCATGTCATCTGACCTGTACACAAACCCCCGATGCAGGTATGCGGCTCTCTGATCTCATTGGGTTACCACAGGAGGGCTCTGACCCATGGAGCCTGTGGCCGTGCTGGCCCCCTGCCCAGCTCCAGCACACGGTACCTGTTCTGAGCCAGAGGAAAGGGGTGTGCCCACTCTGCCCACTGGATCACAGCTCAGCAGCATCCTGGGACTCTGTGATATGTAATTAATAATTAATAATTAGCTTTCGGAAAGCAAACAGCGGGCTCATGTGTGCGCTCCAGGCGGAGCCAGTCTCCACGGGCAGGCCGCGTCTTGCTTTGACCCACTCCTGACCCAAGTGGGCAGAAACAGGGTTTCTCACCTGGTTTCTTCTCCTCCATCTGCCAGAAGAGAGAAGAGGTGTCATCTCACATTTCCGATGTGTTCATTAAGGGCTGGCAAATGGCCTGCCCAAGGGACGTGCTGTTTGAAACAAAAGGCTCCTGGGCGTGAACTCACAGCATTGCCTGTGGTATTTTTCTTACTCATCTCAGCTTTGTGGGTGCAGGAAGCAGAGTGTTTCCTCCTCTGGGCACATTTCAGCTGCTCTTTCCCCCCTTTTCTAGACGCCCGCTCAGGTGTAGAGATTCTCTATTCACATAAAAAGACTTGTACCTCCGAACTGAAACAGACAGCCGTGGTGTTCCAGTGTGGGGAACAGGCCCCTGGACTGAGAGGGACAAGGGTCCAGCTTCCAATTCGGGGAGTGTGGGAAGGAAAGACCTAGCCTTGAGCAGCACGGAGGTGTGAGCGCCTGGATCCAGGCTCCAAATTGCTGTGACCCTGGCACCTGCCAAGCTTGTCCCTGCCAAGCTGAGGGTCCTCAGGGAGGAGAGGACCCTGCCCCTCGAGCATGTTTTGCAGTGCCTATTCTGAGGGGCCGCTTTGCTTCTCCCACTCCTTTATCTTAGTCCCCACCTCTGCTTCCAGTAGACTCCATATTGGGGAACAGCACACAGCCTGTTGCCACCTCTCTTGCCCCACAGCCTGTATGTCTAGGTCATAGAAGGTCGAATTGGACTCTTGTTTGGAATTGATGACTGAGACCTAATCTGAGGACAGTGAGGGTCTGAGCGAGTTAGAAACAGCTGGGACCAGACTTCTCCCATGGGGCTTAATTAATAAGGCAGCCCAAAGCTGACCCACCTGTCACCTATTGCCACTTCAGCTGTTCTGCCTCCCCCTCCCCTGGGGGATGGAAAGGACTGGGTAGAGGTACAAAGGGACAGTCTGAGAGGGCATTTTCCAGATGAGAAGGATTCCTTACCGTCCTGTAGAGGAGAATGTTGGGTATGAGGTCCCGCTAGTGGGAGAAGCTGATATTCTGTCCTCCTATTGGATATCTGCTTATGCTGCAGACCCATGGCTCTGCCCCCAGCCTGTCTGAGCAGGAGCTAAAGGGAACTGGAGAGAGCTGGCAGGGCACAGCGAGCGTGGGCTGGTGGTACTGTGATTTACAACAAGAAACGTATTTTGGTTTCCATGCTCATTCCTAAAACCCTTGGAACTTCCTAAGTGATAAGAGTGTGTTGATATTCATCACAAACCTTTTCAACCACAGTTGGGTTTATGTGGATGAGGTGACTTTTGGAAAGCACCTGAGGATGGAAGCAACATTAAGGCTGATTTAGTCCAGTGAAATCCAGGGAGTGGAAGGCTTTTCATGTTCCATTAGGTAAATAAACACACACGCAAAACAGCCTTCAGAGTGGAAATTTGAAGGCTGGAATAAAAGAGGAATAAAGTTTCTAAAATCACAACGGGAGTTTTATGGGTAAGGCAGATGTATTCACAATTAAGCCAAGTCCACGATGTTAGAAATTGAAACCTGAAAGATTGAAATTTATGAGAGAAAAGGGCAAGTGACCAGTGGGTGATACAGGGCAACGTCCAGATTTGAAAGTCTGGAGCAGGGGATTCAGACCCCAGCTGTGGACTGGGCAGTCATGTCTCTTCCCAGGCTCTCTCCTCAGCTGTAAACAGGGGCCCTCCCCCTGCCTGCCTCCCAGAGGTGTGGGGAGGATCAAAGCAGAAAATGAATGTGGAAGCTGAAAGCACTCTAAGTTATTATTCTTTGTGGCTGATAGTTGCTATTGTCATTACTGTTTCTAATAAATAATAAGCCTGTAACAAGCCATGGTAGGAAGCTGAACAGGAGCAGAGACAGGAAGTTGGGCCATGGCCTGAATTTTGAGATTAGTATCCTGGAAAACAATCCTACCTTCAACAAATACATTGTTTGGTGCCATTTGTTGAAGGACAAGCATAGGTTGGTAGGGTCCTCGCTCTGAGCCATGATCACTGTTCTCACATTGATTGACTTTCAGGAGATGCCTCATTTGTGGTTTGTGAAAGACCGATGGACAGAAATACACACAGGAAAAAGGAGTTCCAGCTGGAGTCAGGGGTGGACAGGGGACACCAAGGAGTCCCCTGGCCCAACTGTCCCTATGGCTTCAGTGATGTCCCTGATGATTTCTTGATCCATGAGTGTATGATAAAAAAGGGAAAGAGGAGCTAGGATCCCCTCCGTTTGTTTGGATCAAGTACAGTTGTCCTCAACCTTTGGTCCTGAATCACGGGCACTTTCATGCTTTTCAGCCACTCAGGAGCTACGTCCCTGTGACTTTGCTTTTCCTCCTGCCGTTTTACCGTGTTCATAGATTACATATGCACACCAGGTAGACACATGGCACCCCGTGGTTCTTAGTAGTTTCCCAGGTCAGGATCATTGATCACTGCTGTGGGTGGTTGAGGGGATTGGAAGATTCTATTGATTCTGATTAATTATTAAACCTACGCAAGAGCCATTCACAGCATGAGTTGCTTCTGGTTTTGTTTAAGATCGTTTTAGTATTTCCACAAGGTTTTAGTCTTTTTAGTGAAAACTTTCCATTTGAGTGTTCTGTAAGTGTCTTTGTTATTTGTGAATTGGAAAAATGAGGAAGGTATCTGTTTAACCACTTATTAGCCTCTGATTCTAGACAACTGTGGAACAATGCTTTAGAATCCTGGAAGGGGGCTTAGAGATCACTGGATTGGCCAGGGTTCAGTCAGGAAAGCCGAAACCGCCCCAGGTATATTAAAAAGAGGGAATTTATTACACAGAATTCATTACACAAGTGTTAGGACGGACTGAAGGAGCAAAAAACGTCAAGTAAGGTTACCCAAAGATTAGGTACTGCTGGAAGCTGCTATCCCCTCTAGGATTGGAGGGCTGAAAGGGACAATGGCATTACCCACAGCTCATGACCACTGCCTGAGCTAGAACCCGGAATCCCACACTCACCTAGAAGTGGCAGTAGTCCTTCCACCTACATTCCAGGGGCCAGAACTCAGTCACACGGCAAACACCTACGTACCTGCAAAGAGACTGGGAAATGTAGTCTACTGAGTGGCCAAAAGGAAAGGGACTGTGTTTGCTGAACAACTAGTACCCATACATACGTATGGGTACACGAATCACTGCTGTTAGGAGAGAAGAGCAATCCTTTCGCACGCTCAATCTTCAAGACTCTGGGTGTCTGTGTACACACAGGCTGCCCTATGGGCGTGAGATGGGATGATTGTAAAGCTGAGTCCTCCTACCTCCTCCTGATCTGCTTTCCCTGCTCTCCCCTCGCTGGCCCTCCGACTGCTGCTGAGCTGACTTCTATGTGCTCTGTTTCAGGGGGCCCTGGACCAGCCCCAGCCCTGGTGGAAGACCCAGCTGTTTGTATGGGAGCCAGTGCTGTTCGGGACCTGGGATGGTGTGTTCACGTCCTGCATGATAAACATTTTTGGAGTTGTCCTCTTCTTGCGGACTGGCTGGCTGGTGGTGAGTGATGAATTGGTGACCCTGGAGTCTCTCATGGGCTTGTGACGTGAGAAGCTCTGTCACTTTTGCGCATTTCACAGAACAGATTCCTGAAGCGCCAGAAACATGAACCAAGAAGCAAGTACATTGAATAGCTAACATTGCTTTTACAATGAGAATCCCGAGAAGCTCAGCTTCACACAGAGGTTCCGATGGAAACCTCACCATGGACTTAACGACAGAAATGAGCACAAGAGTCAGGGCACTTTATGGGTAGGTCAGAGAGGCGCAAGTCTGCCTTTGTTGGTGACCATCTTAGCTCTCCTGGGAGTCTCCCGCTCTTCTGGTGCCTTCCTGGTGGCACCAGCTCCTCACCCATGTGGTTGCCTCCCCCACAATCCCCCCGCCCCCCGCATGTAAGGCTGTGCTTGGTCAGAGGTGTGCCCTGCCTACACCCAGGGCCAGATCCTACAGGAGATCGTGAGGGACGTTTGTCTTCCTCTGTCCCGGCCTATTCTTTCTGTCTGATATGAAAGCGTCCTGGGACCTTCCCAGGCAATGGGTGGCCTGGGCAGGGTCCTCAGCCCTTCATGCAGGGCCTTTTCCCGGGGACTTCAGTAAGCTGAAAAGGCTGCTCAGTATGGCCAGGCAGTCATAATGAGCACCCAGTGTGCGCCAGGTGTCACTGTGTGCTAGTAGGATTACAAACTACAAGACCCTGTCTATCCTCGCAGGGCGTTAACAGCCATGGTGGTTAGCTTTCACATCAGGAATCCAAGAGAAGTCTCCAAATAGCACTAAATCCCTCAGGAGTGGAATGGGCTGTGAATGTATCTAGGATACAGTTTTCCTGTATCCAGGAAAATTCCTGGAGGAGACGTGGTTGAACCAGGCCTTGGAAAGTGAGCTGGACTGTGCAGGTGACAGAGATAGGGGTCAATTCAAAGTATAGAATGTATTAGGGATCTACCATATATATATATAGAAAAAGAGAGAGAGAGAAAGAGAGAGAGAGATTTGGGACTGGCAAGTCCAAAAAACAAGATTCAGGTAAGAATTGATGTTTGAGGCTTGAGTACAAAGGCTAGAAACTGAGGCAGAATGTCTGTGTTCCAGTCCGGAGACAGAATTCCTTCTTTGGGAAACCTCAGTCTTTGCTCTTAAGGCCTTCAACTGATTGGGTAAGGCCCAGCCACATCATGGCGGGAAATGTCCTTAAAGTCAACTGATTGCAAATGTTAATCACATCTACAAAATACATTTATGGCAACATCTAGACTAGTGTTTGACTGAAAAACTGGTCTCCATACTTTAGCCAAGTTGATACATAGAATTATCACATAGGCAAATTCAGGAGATCAAAGCTTCACTGTGGTGGAATGTATGGGGGTGGTTCTTAGCCCTCTCAGGCGGCCTGGTGGCACCAGACCTTCCTAAGCTCTTATTCTATTCCCTGAGCTAACAGTCGATAAAAGATCGTAGAATCTTTTCATTGCTACTCACAACACACAGAGAGTTCACTGAGGGTAAATGGATTATCCACCTGTGTTTTATAACTGGAGAATGCTTCTCATAATTCTTTCTGAGAACATTTGGAAATTTAAAATTTACCAGATCTTCCTATTTGTCTTCGAGGTAAAAAGTTTAGAGTATTATGGCTCATACATGGCAGTTCGCTTGGTAGTATCTGAGTTGTAGACTCAAAAATAGTTGAATTCTGAATAGTATATTATTTATGATAAAGGCGATAGGCATATCAGTGAATACTTACCGATCTTAACTTTTTATCATTTAGGCCTTTTTGAAAGTTTCATACTTCATATATTTATATAAATTTTAATTTAATATCAGAGAGCCTAAAGTGGAATGTTTTGATCTAGCCCTTATATGTATATAAATTGATATCCCACAACAAAGAGTTTTAACTATGATCTTGCAGAATCCAATATTTGTAATGGTGAGAATTGAATATAAAGTAGAAGTGTCCTTTAAAAAGCCCTTGGATCAGGGTTCAACCTTAACCATATCCAGGGTGGATTTGATTTTTTTCTTTCTTAATGTGTGGGAAGCTTAGGGCAGGGTCAGCAAGCTTGCTGGGGTGGATGCCAAGAATTCATGCCCACCACACTCCTGCCAAACTTAAAGGAGTCCCACTTACAAAAACACAAAGTTTCCAGCTCAAACTCCTAGTCCTGGCAGGCGACCTCAGACTTCTGGGATCAACCTCTGATTTTGCCCCTTCCTGGGGCCCCCTCACTGCCCAGCATATCTTCAGCCTGTGTCCAAGGGAAACTCCTCAGCCCAGCACTGTGGCAGAGGGAAGCCTGGCTAGTGAGTGCAAGGAGTTACTATGGAACGGTGGGAAGAAAGAAGGGTCACCTCTCTCTATTCTGATTGTTTTAAGGGCCTGCTCTTAACCCTCCCAGTGGGTTATATTTTTTTGAGACGTGGCTATCCACAAGTGTCAGTTCCATCCCCAAACTGAAGGTACGGTTGTATCAGTTATCTGTTGCTGCATAACAAATTACCCCAACACATTGCTGCTTAAAGCAATGAGTATGTCATCTTATATTTTATGTTATCTTATAGATTCTGTGGTTCAGGGATCCAGGTGCAGCGTAGCTGGGTGCCTCTGACTCAGGTCTTTCATGGAGTTGTAGTTGAACTGTCAGTCAGGGCTGCTGTCTCATCTGAAGGCTTTACTGGGGCAGGATCATTTCCAAGGTCATTCGTGTAGTTGTTGACAGGCCTTGTCATGTGGGTCTCTTCATAGGGTTGCCTCATTACTTGCAGCTTGCTTCCCCCAGGGCCAGCAACCTGAGAGAGTGAGAGAAAGCAAGTGCCCAAGAGGAAAACCACGGTCTTTTTATGTCCTCATCTCAGAGGTGACATCCCATTACTTCTGCAGTGTTCTGTTCTAGAAGTGAGTCACTAGGTCCAGCCTGACTCAAGGGGAGGAGGTCACACAAGGGCATGAGGGCCAGTAGGTGGGGATCACTGAGGCCATCTTTGGGGCTGCCTGCCACACTCATACATCCTTTTGCTCTAAAGTGACCTCTGTATTTTGGTTCTGACATTACTTTTACCTGAAAAATCATATTTGATCATGGAAAAAACCAGCAAATGTGAAATGCCAAAAATAAGATAGAGCTTCTAGGAGATGGCATAAGATTAAAATAGGTAGAGGTCGCTGCAAAATGAATTTTAAATAGACAATATTAATTCTAAATAATAATTTGGCAGCATACTTATAATTTGAAAAATGTTAGAGTGGTAGTTTTTTGTATGAAAATTTACAGATTGGTACAGGATATTTTATTGTCACAGGCAGACAATTTAAAAGCATGCGGAAAGGAAGAAAATAGTAATTATATAATTCATTAAAAATGTAAAATCAGCAAAATAAGATGTTGCCTGAAATAAAACACCACTGAATGAAACATAATGCTTCTGTGTTGGAGTTCATGGCCCAGAGGTAAAGACCGACTTGGAAACAGACTCAGTATGATAAGTGCTAAGCCACGGGTACGGTGGGGGAAGGGTTGTAGGGAGAGCGTCCTGCAGGAAGAAACTCCTCAACACTGAGTGAACCTGACAAGAAAGTGGAATGAGCAGGAAGGGCATTCCAGGCAGGGATCAGCATGGTGAGAGGGTGGTGGGGAGAGAACATGTGACTTCATGCTGGGGCACAGAGTGATTGGGGGTGGGGAGGGTTTTCGGCAAAAGGATGAGAGGTGCTGAGGAGGTGGAGAGGGGACAGAGTAGGTGGGGCCTCATCAGTGTAGCAGGTAACGTTGACTTTTCCCTATGGGTGATGGGAAGTCATTGAAGAATTTGAAGCAAGGACATTTCTCTTCATCTGGAATTTCTTTCAGGCCTTACTCCGATCATGCTGCTGCCTTTGTCCTTTCTCAGCTGCCCCACGTCTGTGGGTCTTGGGGGAGGTGGTCAGTGCTCTGGGGGGGCAGAGGGTTGGGGGGCAGCGAGTCTGGTGGGGCCTCCTTATCCTAACCCCGACCTTCCTCCTTGCTATTCCACTGCAGGGAAACACAGGCGTGCTCATGGGCATGTTTCTGGTGTCCTTCGTCATCCTGGTGGCCCTCGTCACCGTGCTGTCTGGCATTGGTGTCGGGGAGCACTGCGGTGTTGGCAGTGGTGGCGTCTACTCCATGATCTCCTCGGTCCTAGGTGGGCAGACTGGAGGCACGATTGGGCTGCTGTATGTGTTTGGACAGGTGAGCCCGGGCTGCTGGGACAGAGGAACTGTCCTGAGACCACCAATGTATATGGCATCTCTTCCCTTACCTACTGTTTGCCACCATTGTGTCATCCATGTTCTCTGTGGACCTGGGGAGAGGCAATTGTGGGGCAATTGCCCCCATTTTACAGATGGGCAGACTGGGGAGTTCAGAGTCAGAGCCAAGCCCGCCATTTAAGCCCTGACCCTTAGTCCAGTGCTCCTTCCTCTCCACCACTTATGCTCATGGAGTCCTGATTTGATCAGGGAGGCAGGGCCTGGGCTGGAACTTTTTTTGCTGCCTGTTCTGGGGAGGTGAGTGCAGGACAGTGGCTGGAGCCAGGTGACCCAGTCTCTGGGGCACTTTTGTGCTAAAGAGGGGACATTTTGCCTGTGCCAAAGGAATTTCCTAGAAGCAGGCACTTCTCTAAAGAGCTGGAGCTCTAGGTGCATTGATAGCTTGACGGCCTTCACAGTGAGGCTGGAAACCCCTGTATGGGCGCCTGTCTGCAAAGGAGAATACTAATGAGGGGGTGTGTCACCAGGGTGGCGGAGGCTTTCAGAAAACCAGTGAGGAGGGAGAAATAGCGAGGCTTAGTTAGCTGAAACGCAGGGATGGTGACCTAATGCAGAGGAAACAAGTTCAGACATTAAGAAGCAGCTCTTTGTAGGCACTCCTTAGCTTAAAAAAAAGGCTTTTATGATTGTGCAAAGGGTGGTTGAAAAAACAGCTTAAAGAAAAGAATTTGTCTAAGTGAGACTATAAGAGTCTCCTCAAAGAAAGCATCCGCTTTGTTTCTTTTATTTTTAAGCAGCAGGGTCAGGGTATTTTAGCATAAATAAAGCTGATTCTCCAACAGCACAAAGCATGTGTGTGTGTGTGTGTGTGTGTGTGTGTGTGTGTGTGTGTGTGTGAGATGCATGGAAGGCAGATAGTCACTGCACTCTTCCAAACCACTTGCCTTTACTGGAGAAAGATCTTTAAGCAAAGTAGTTTGGAAGGTGAGTAATAGTCAGTTTATTTTATTATCCTGGGGGTTTGTATATCTAGTTTTTACTTTTTTGCTATTTTATAGCCAAGCGGGCTGCAAGATGGACAAACAACAGTCCTCACTTTTCTTACTCCCTGTGTACCACAGACAGGACCACTGCTGCATGGGCGGGAGCTGGGATGTTGAGTCTCCTGTATGTGGACTAACTTGGAAGAAACGATGTTCGCCAAGAAGACATTTTTCTGAGCACTGGCAGCTGCTGCCAGAGCAGCTGTCAGTCACATCCACTTCCCTGCTTGCTTTGCTTTCTTTCCGCTTGGACTTCGGCCAGAAACCTCTGCGGCCCTCTGGTTAGTGTCTTCTCACATCTCTGCTTGACCTGGGCTGGCGCTCTCTGATCAAGCTGTGGTTGCTGCATGATTCTTTTTATATGCTGCTGGATTCAGTTTGCTAGTATTTTGTTGAGGATTTTTGCATATCTATTCATGAAGGATATTGGTCTGTAGTTTTCTTGTGACATCTTGGTCTAATTTTGATATCAGGATAGTGCTAGCCTCTGGAAGTATTCCTCTTTTATCATTTCTCGACCTTTTGGCTAAGATCAAGTGTGAAAGTATTCCTCTTCTAGTTTTTGGAAGAATTTGTGAAGGATTGGTGTTAATTCTTCTTTAAATGTTTGGTAGAATTTAGCGGTAAAACTATCTGGCCCTGGTCTTTTCTTTGTAGGAAGTTTTTCGATTACTAATTCAATCTCCTTACTTATAGAGGCATATTCCGATTTTTTATTTCTTCCTGAGTCAGTTCTGGTAGTTTGCGTCTTTCTAGGAATTTGTCCATTTCATCGAGGCTATCTAATTGATTGGCATATATAACTGTTCATAGATTCCCTTATCATCCTTTTGTTTTTGCAAGATTGGTAGTAATGTCCTTTCTTTCATTCCTGAGTTTTAAAATTTGAGTCTTACCTCTTTTTTTCTTGGTCAGTTTATTGTCTACAAAAAAAGCAATTTTTGGTTTTGTTGATTTCCTCTTGTTTTTCTGGCCTCTACTTCATTTATTTCTGCTCTAATCTTTATTATTTTCTTCCTTCTGTTTGCTTTGGGTTTAGTTTCCTCTTCTTTTTCTAGTTCCTTAAGGTGGAAGATTAGGTCATTGATTTGAGATTCTTTCTTCTTCCAGAGGTTGGTTAGGGTTTTTGAGCTTCTGAATCTGTTCTTGGTTCTTATTAACCCCTCATGGCTTCATTCAAGGGCAGGCTTGCTCATGGAATCATTTATTTTTAGGCATTTCCAAAACAGATGGCCTGTTTGTGCCAAAACAGGGGTCAGCAAGCTGCTCCTGCAACTCTTATGTCTCTGTCGCAACTGCTCAGTTCTGTTGTTGTACTGCCTAGACAATATGAAGGAATGGGCATAGCTGTGTGCCAATAAAACTTTATTCCCAAAACAGGCAGTGAGCAGGATTTGGCCAGTGAGGTGAAGTTTGCCAAGCCTTGCCCTAGAACATCAAAAATTAGAAGATATAAATGCTTAAAATCATGATTTTTAAAGCTTGCAGATGTTTTTCATTGCCCTGCCTCCTCCCAACCCCACCCATCTCTCTGAGGCATTGGTGGCTGGCCTGCTGTGCAGGGCCAGACCCCTTGACCAGTGGAGGAGATGATAAGCCGGAGCCCCTGCTTACTCCCTGCCCCACTCACCTTTGTGGAGCTGAGGGCTTCTTTTCCTGGTCACCAAAGTATCCAGCTTCAGCCTGCACTGTCCGGTCTAAAAGCACTTATTAATGGCTTATGTTCTATGCCGGGCTCTGTGCAGAAACAGTGGAGTACTGGAGAACTTTTATAGACCCGATGGACGTGAACGTTAAACCGGGGATTTTGTGCAGAAGGGGAGGCGTGGAGAGGGCCAGCGTTTGTCTTCTAGGTAGCTGGTCAAAGATGAAAAGAAAAAAATGCCTATGATTATGAAAGTGTAATTTTTCTAAAAGAAAAACCTTGGAAGGAAGGTGTTGTACCCTGAAAATAGGTCACCTTCTGTCTTTTAAATGGTGGATGACATATCCCTCCCCCCCATCCCCGCTTCCCGGGTCAAGGGGGCTAGAAGTTTCTCTGTAGAGAACGAAAAAAGAAAAGGAATGCCTGAGATTATAAACTTTAAGAGGAGATAAAAACACTTTTAAAATATAATAAACTATGGGAATGTTTATCCATTAAACAAACCAAAAGGGATGTTTTCCAACAATGGGGTGTACATGGTTGGAAGGTAGACCATCCCTGGGGTGGTTGGATTGCTCTGGGGATAGGCTGGCAGTCACCCTGAAAACCCCTCCCAAGGGGAGGCCCGAACTCAGGCCAGTCCCCTGGTTGCTGGCTGTGAGCCGGGTATGGGAAACGGGGTCCCAGGCTGCTTTCCTCTACATGGATGCACTATGCTGTATGGACCCAAATGTAGTTGTTACATAAACAGAGTAGTATTCTTAATATGCTTGTTTTAGTTTTCCTGTTATAAAATTACTTTAACATTGTGAAGTGATGTCCACTGCAAGCAGTTAACACATCAGAGATAACAGAGAAAAAGTTTAGTTTCCCTCACATTCCTGAGATAACTGCTGTGAACACCTGGTCTTCTCTTCTGGCACCTTCCTATGCTCATCTACACGCATTTATGGATTTCAAAGTGCTTGCTTGGTTTTACAGAAATGGGGATAAATTTCATGCTCTGTTCCATGGCTGTGTTTCTGGCTTAACAGTGGGTCGGTCATAGACATTCTGCTGGGTCCATTTAAACCCATGCTTTTTAAACTAATTACTTAGTATTATATAATGTGAATGTACTACAACTTATGACGCATTCACAGTCTTTATTCATTCTCTTAATCTCTTCTGTAAGAGTAGTTTTATTCCTTTTCTCATTCTCAGTAGTCTATATTTTTGTGTTTTCTCATTTTTTAACTTTTCTCATTTTTTAAGGTTGCCAGGTATTTATGTATTTTATTGGTCTTTTAAAAGATCAGCTTTTGTTCACTATATCCTTTTTTTCATTATCGTTTTCCTTCTGTTCATTAATTTCATATTTCCTTTTATTAAGCATCACTTTCTATAGTCTTTTTGCTTATGTTGATCTTCTAATCACTTTTTAAGTTAAATACTTTATTTTTCTGCCTCTTATAATGACTAAAAACACTTAAAATTATACTTCCCCCACCCCTACCTCCCGAATACAGGGTTAATGTGCCTCTCAGATTTTAGAATAAAACATTTTCCTTTTCATTGTTTTCTAGATAATTTGTAAATTATTTGATTTCTCCTTATTTTGCCAGTATGGCTCAAATTTATTTTTATTGCATTCCCTCCCTTGTTGATTGGAAGTTCTGCCATGCTTTTAGTTCTGCAAGTAATTATAGTTCACCCTTAGAAGCCATACTCCATAACCAGGAAAATTTATTTAGTAGTTCCTCCACCTAAGAAATATGAAATCTTTATGATACTTTTACTTTTTAAGAGATAAATACCCTCATCTCTTACCCCAAACCTGTAGACTTTGAGAAGATAGTTTAATTTGGGACTGTTATTAAAGTAGGTCTCTTGGGTTTCAAGAATTCTTACTTACAACTTACATTGCAAATTCCAAGTGACATTACCAGCATCTATTTAGTGTTAACAAAATATTTTATGAAATTCATGGCTAACTATTGTTTCCTCTTCTTCAGTGGCTAATAACAGTAAAATAATAATAATAATTCTGATAGCTATTATTTCTATAACTCTTAACTATGAGCCAGATACTGTTCTAGGACTTCATGTAAATTATCTCAAATTTAACAATAACCTTTTGAAGTAAGTTCTGTTATTATCTGTGTTTTACAGATGAGGCAATGAAGCACAGAGAGGTTAAAACACTTTCCCCAAGTCACACAGCTAGGACTGAGTGCCGCAGGATTTGGCTTTAGATAGTCTGGTTTCACAGTCTATGCTTCTAACCGCCATGCCCTTTCACACATCTCCAAGAGCCTTTTCTTTTTCCTGTTATTGGAGTCTTTGGGCTGAAAAACGTTTCAGGTATAAATCTGAGAGAGAAGATCTATTGGAGTCAGAGTCACTGGAAATAAAGGCAGCGTTTACCTCTTGGCTCACTTCATGTGAACAAATTCTGTTCTCCAGCTGGAAAAAGAAACAACCGGTTTGGAAGCTCCAGATGCAAGTGGTATTCAAGTTCGGGCATCGCTTTCTACATGTTAGAGACTTCGGATACGTGGGAACGTGATGCCCATACAAATAATCATCATTACTACATTTTTATCATTTGGTTTTTTAAACTCTCTCATGTCTGACTATGAAGAATCCCGTTGACCTGGCCAAATGCTGATGAAATAGCATCAGTATCCCCATAACACTCCTCTTGGTATTTCGTTAGGAGTAAGTTTGAGTTCTGAGTTGAATGCAGGAAAACATAGATTTCAGGCTCTCTATTCTCTATCCTTATTCTCTATCTTTATCTCTGTCTCTGCCTCTATGTCTGTCTCCCTCTCAGAGAGGAGTGTATTTCCCCCACATTTATTGGGCTCCCCCTTTACCCAAATATAAACAGAAATGCCTAATATAAATGTGGGGAACACTGAATATGATGTTACATCTAGTTACAAAATAAACCAATCTCCTTGAAGAATGGGGTCTTCTTCGTGAGCTCTCCTCCAATACAGAAATTGTATTACCCTTCTGGTCTTCATATAAAAGGGCTGGAACTTAATGGTGCCTGCTTCCCAGAGGACGTTCATGCAGTAAACATAATCACAAAGTATTTATTGAATGCTTGCAAGTTACTTAGCAAATGCAGGGGATTTTAAGAGGTACAATCAGCATAAAAATTTTTGTTTTCTAAGATGTTTGCATTTTTGGTGGTACGGATGGGGAGACAAACTTCTATGCATTAAATAATAGAATATGGAACCAGATAATTAATTACATAGAGCCAGTAGTAAGCATAATATTTATACAGAAAAGATGAATGAAGAAAAGCTTCATGGAAAAGGAAGAACTTGACAGAGGCCTGAATAGAATTTGTTCTTTGGGAGAACAGTCAGAGCGCAGTGACAGTGATGAGAGTGGCCTGCTCTCCTGGGGGGTGGTGAAGGGATTAACCTGATATGAAAGGGGGGTGGAAGAATTATGGAAAGTGAGGCTGGTGTTATTTTCAAGTATGTGTTTGAAACTGTGTTTCAAATTTTTTAAAAAAGATAAAATTGTGACTCTCAGGCAAATATAAAATAAACACGTGACAAATATTTTATTTAATTCATTCATTAATGGAGGAGCCAGTAAGATGTTAAGGAACAGTTGAGATGCTAGGTATGGAGCCTGGATGGATATAGATCAAGCCCATGAATGAACAGGCAATTTAATTAATAAATGTAAGAGTAAGATTGCTGGGTTAAGACAAAACTGATTCATGTCTTAACAGGACAACAAACCCTAATCTTTTGGGTCATCTGTTCCACTGAACAGATTTCCTCTCTGCTGAAAATAAAAGCAAAAAACTGTAAGTTAACATGTAACTTGGCTAATTCTGGGACATTTAATATATTTAATCAATAGTAAACCAGATACATTCATATACCCAAGATAGTCCTTGGGTGGCCTTTGTTCTAATGACATTGAAAAGACGTCCTGCCCACTTTTTTTTTTATTTCCAAGTTATATATTTATAATTGTGACCTACAAAGAAATGGAGGAAAATCTGGGATTTGCTTCACTGCCCTTCCAAGGTCCTGAGATGGGACTCTCTGTGTGTTTTTATTCTCTAGTTCCTGAATAGCTCAGACAGAGAAGTCCAGAAGTTTTCTTGGCCCAGAGTTCCATCTTCTTCCCATAATCTTTTCATTTTAGTTACTAGTGACAATCGGCTAGCTCCAGGCTTGGGTGGGCATTCACTCTCCCCTCTGGAGGATAGTAGAAAGGTAGATGAGAAGAAATGGGCCTGAGGCAGGGTTCCTGGGCAGGAAGGGCTCACTGAACCCCGTCCTGGTTCACAGGTCCTGTGCTGACGGCGTGAGCCGGGTCCTCGGTGCCAGGCAGCTCTGGCCTGTGGACTCCTGCACTGTTCCCTCTGGACGACTCTTCCTACCTAGACTTTCCTGTCAGTGTGTTGCAGGTGCCATGTACATCACTGGCTTCGCTGAATCCATCTCAGATTTGCTGAGCCTCAGGAATATCTGGGCCGTGCGAGGAATTTCCGTTGTGGTACTTTTGGCCTTGCTGGGGATTAACCTGGCAGGTGTGAAATGGATCATCCGCCTCCAGCTGCTCCTGCTGCTCCTGCTGGCTGTGTCCACCCTGGACTTCGTGCTGGGCTCTTTCACACACCTGGACCCAGGTAAGCCTTTAGAATTCAGGAGATGGCGTTACAGGGTCTTCACTGCTGTCTAACGAGTGTGTCCTGTTCCTGGAACAGGTGATGGGGGTGTGTCTTGGCACAGCTTGGAGGCCCAAAAGCCCCTCTTCACACAGACATTTTCACTTAGCACATTTTCTGTGTTTCTTTTTATTTTCTTTGTATTAAAAAACCCAGAAAGTTTAGATGAGGCAAAGAATAAAGTAGAACTAGATAAACATCAAATTCGTAACAGTGATTAGGGGAGTGGGCAAGAAGTAGATCTGGGGGTAGGGAAGAAAATAGACTTTAATTTGATCTGTCATGCTTGATTTTTTCAGTATATGTGCTGCCGAAGCGAGCACCATACTTGATTTTTTAAAAGGACTTGATGTAAATGTTAATGATCATTTTAGGAGATGGAGGTAGATACAGGTTTGATCATCTATAGTTTTCCATGTTGTAAACAGCCAGGTATACTTTGGGATCACTGAGAAATGGTGTCCTATACTGGTAATCAATCTGTGACTGTTTACCCATGGTTTTCCTCAGCTGTAGGGATGCTTGGCAACTCGAATCCTAAATCTTTATGCTTTGAGCGAGAAGCTCTTACTCAGGCTGTCCATAATTTCATAGCTTTGCAATTTGAGTTGGTTTGGCATCAAAAATCTTTCTCTCCAGAGTACAGAGCTATTCCTAGGATGCTGTAGAAAAAAGGGAACTGCCTGCCATCTCACACTTCAGGGACCCTGTGTTTATATGGCAGCAGTGAGCAGGCATCTATATCGGAATGTGGACAGCGAGAGGGAAATGGGGCCACCAGCTGTGTTAAAAAAGAGAAAAGAAAGCTCTGCCGCACAGTCTCCTCTAATGGTCGCGGTGGTGACCGCAGCTGCACATGGCTGAACACTTGCTATGTGCCAGGCATTTTGCGTAGCCCCTCGCGTGGCTCATGTTACGTAATCCTTATCATAACGTCATGAGGGAAGAATAGGCATACCCATTTCCAGATGGGGAAACTGGGGCTCGGAGATTGTATAATTCATGGTAATGCATGGCAGAGCTGGGAACGAAACTGGATCTACGTGGCTCCAAAGCTGAGCTATTCCCTGACGTGGGCAGCTGGGCCTGTCTTCACACTACTGGCTGTCTTTTTGTGATAGCAGCTCTCCTTTTCCCTTCCAAGGCTGCCTCTGATGTGTTGTCCTGTACAGGCTTGTCTTTTCATAAAAATCTTGGTGGAAGGAAGGTCAGAATTCAGTTGGTACTACACACTGATCTGGTCTTATCACTTCTTCATATATTTACATTCTTCTATTGGGAAGTCAGTCACTCGGTCATGCCCCCCACCCTCTGTATCCTGGTCCCTCCCCCAGGACTCCAGACTGCACCATGACCCAGTATGTACAGAAGGGGTCCCAGGACCCACTCCAACACCAAGGGCCAATGCAGTGTCCAAACGGAGCACGTGAGTCCTGGGCCTCGCAGCTTGCTAAATACTTGGAACATCTCCATGGGAGTGGCGGGGTGATTATTTTTCCTGACTTTGCACCACCTTGTAAAGACAAACCATAGCCTGAGGGACACCTGCTGCCTGTTTGGCCATCAAACTGTCAGCGCAGGAGAGAGTCTACCCCAGTCCCTGATTCCTGGGTGCTTCCCTCCTCCATCTATATGGTTGCTTAAAGGGCATAATTAGTTAAATTGCAGGATGACGCTACTGGCCTTTTGAAACCTCACTAGGCTGATGTATTTTCCTTCTTCTTGATTAGAGCTTTTCTTGGCTGGTCTTCTAAGTTACTTCAAATATTTCTCCTTCTTTCTGGTCAGTACATTAGCAGGGTGTAGTGTGAAATAAAATTTATTTTCAATCATCCCCATAGCAACTGGCCCCTCTATAATCTGTTTTTGGTATCACTGATGTTTTCTATATGGGGCTACACTCTCTGCAGTTAAAAATGCAAACTAAAACTAGATCATAATCCTTCAGAATGGATTTAGCAGAAGTATTTCAACTCTTTAAAAAAAAAGTAACATATACATAGGTATTTGAAAAAAGACTGGAAAAAAGACGGGAAGGAACTATGCTTCAGTGTTAACAGTTATCTTTCTGCTGAGATTACAGGTGGCTATATTATTTTGTTTATACTTTTCCTTCAATTGATTAGTGTTACTTTAAAAAAAAAGACTTTAGCTTTTAAGAGCAGTTTTAGGTTTACAGAAAATAGAGCAGATAGTTCAGCGGTTTCTATATCCTTCCTCTCCACCCCTACCCATTATTAACACCTTGTATTAATGTGGTACATTTGTCACAACTGATGAGCCAATAGTGACACATTATTAACTAAAGCCCATAATTGAGGTTAGATTCACCCTTTGTATTGTACAGTTCTGTGGGCTTTGACAAGCATTATATATGACACGTATCCACCATTACGGTATCATACAGAACAGTTTTAATGCCTTAAAAATCCCTGTGCTCTAACTTTTCATCCCTTTCCCCAACCTCGAACTCCTCGCAACCACTGATCTTTTTATTGTCTCTGTAGTTTTGACTTTTGCAGAATGGCACAGAGTCGGAATGATACAGTATGCAGCATTTTCAGGCTGGCTTCTTTCACTAAGCAATATGCACTGAAGGTTTCTCCATGTCTTTTCATGGCTTCATAGCTCACCTATTTTTTAGCACTGAATAATATTCCATTGTACAGCTGTACCATAGTTTTGTTTTGTTTTTTTAAATCCACTTACCTATTGAAGGACTTTTTGGTTTCTTCCAACTTTTGGCAATTATGAATAAAGTTTCTATAAACATCGATCTGCAGGTTTTTGTGAGTATATAACTTTTCAACCCATTTGAATAAATACCTAGGAGCATGATTATTGGATTTATGATAAGGTTATATTTATCTTTGTAAGAAAGTTCCAAATTGTCTTCCAAAGTGCTTTTGTGCTATTTTGCATTCTCACCTGCAGCAAATGAGAGTTTGTGCTGCTCCACTTCTTTGTCAGCATTTGCTATTATCAGTTTTTTGAATTTTAGCCATTCTAATAGGTACATACTAGTATTTCATTATTGTTTTAACTTGCAATTCCCTAATGAACATCTTTTCATATGCTTATTTGAGTTCTGTATATCATCTTTGGTAAGATGTCTGTTCAGATTTTTTGTCCATTTTTAAAATTGGGTTGTTTTGTTACTGTTGAATTTTAGGAATTTGTTGTGTATTTTGAATACATTCCCTTTATCAGATACATGAAGGTCTGACAATTAAGTTCGTGAATTCATCCTAGAAAAAGTGCTACATACCTCATTGCTGAATATCTCTACGGTCACCTTCGAAGTCCTCCCCTTGGGAAGCTACGCACCGATGCCAGTGCCTAGTCCACCCTTCAAAGTAATTCTGGAACTCTCTTTCTAGAATGGCCATCAGAGCTGTCATCATATTGCCCTTGATGTCCTGAATGTCATCAAAATGTCTTCCTTTCAATATTTCCTTTATCTTCAGGTAAAGAAAGAAGTCTTTGGGGGCCACATCAGGTGAGTAGGGAGGGTGTTCCAATACAGTTATCTGTTTACTGGCTAAAAACTCCCTCACAGACAGTGTCCTGTGAGCTCCTTCGGGACCATTTTTGCACATCCCTTTCTCATGCCAAGATTTTCAGTTAAGATTTTCCTAATTAAAAAAATAAAAAAAAAAGATTTTCCTAATTGTTTCTCTATCAATGTCAGTGTTTCTCACAGTTTCTGTGCTATGCTTTTGACAGTAAGTCAACAATTTTGACACACAATTTGATGAATTTTCATCAGTTCTGCTCGTTGCTGGCCACCCTGACCTCTCTTCCTCAGTGACTCATTCTCTCCCCCCAGAAAAACATTTAATCCATTTGTACACTGCCGTTTTCTTCATGACATTATCCCCATAAATTTGGACTAATATGTCTCTCATTTCACTTCCACTCTTGCCAAGTTTAACAAGAAATTTAATGTTTGTTCGTTGCTCTAATTCAAGCTCAGACATTTTTGGGACAACACACAAAAACACGCAACAACAGTAATGAACGCCACTCAGCAAGACACTGCCACATGTGGAAATGAACACAGCTGTGAGACACTGATATAGCAAGGTTATAAAACCTTACCGAGCTGTTTGTACAGTGCTGCCAATGTAAGCGTACGGTGGCAAGTTCGCTAACTTAATTGTCAGACTTCTCGTATGTTGTGCAAATACTGTGGATTTTTTTTAAAATTCTTTTAACAGTGTCTTTTGCAGAGCATACATTTTTAATTGTAATGAGGTCTAACTTATCAATTGTTTTCTTTCATGGATTATACTTTTGGTGTTGTACCTAAAAAACTCACTACTAAACCCAAGGTCACATAGATTTTTCTCCTGTTATAATTAGGAGACTATACTATAGTGTGTTTTACATTTGTGTTTTACATTTAGGTCTATGATTCATTTTGAGTTATTTTTTGTGAAAAATGTAAGACGAGTGTCTAGATATTATTATTATTATTATTATTATTATTATTATTATTATTTTGCATGTGGACATCCAGTCTTTCCAGCACCATTTGCTGAAATGACTATCTGCCTCCATTGAAATGCCTTTGCTCCATTGTCACAGATCAGTTACTATATTTGTGTGGGTCTGTTTTAGGCTCTTTATTCTGCTCCCACTTCTGATCTCCAGAAGGAGATTGGAGTAGGTATTAGTTATCTATTGCTGTTGAACAAATGACCTCAAAATTTAGTGGCACAAAACAACAATAGGCATTTATTCTTTCTTACCTTTTCTGTGGGCCAGGAATTTGGTTGTGGCTTGCCTGGTGGTTCTGGCTCAGGGTTTCTCATAAGGATCAGTCAGATGTTAGTGGGGGCTGCAGTCATCTGAAGGCTTGACTGGGGCTGGAGGATTTGGCTGGCAAGTTAGTATAGGTTGTTGGTGAGAGGCCTCAGTTCCTCTCCATGTCGTCCTTTCCTGAGAGCTGATTACGTGTCCTCAAGTCATGGGCTGACTCGTTTCCCCAAGAAATTAGAGGGAGAGAGGGAGAAAAAGAGAGAGCGAGCTATCCTTTTAATGACCTACCTTCAGAAATCACGGAGCAACAACTTCACTACAATGTTTGTTAGAAGTGAGTCATTTAGTCTGACCCTCATTCAAAGGGAGGAGAATTAGTTTCCACCTTTTGAATGAGATGTGTCAAAGAATTTGCAGACACATTTTAAAACCACACAGTTCATTTTAAAATCAGGAAAAAAAATTAAATACACTTAAGTCAAATTATATTTTCCCTTTATTTCAAAGACAAAAATAAATCTTTTTTGTATTGTAAAAATATATCCTGAGATATAAAGACAAAGTGAAAGGTTCTTCCCCTTACTTCATTCTCCCACTCCTGCTCCCAGAGGGAGATTTATAAATAGCTTTCCAGTCTATTTTCCTTACATGTCCAAGTACACATGCACACAAACACGTACATAAACACAACATAATTCTTTGTAGAAATGTAATTAAATTCTGCATCGTTTTACTGCTTTTCCTCTCCCACTCAGTAGCATATTATGGGCATCCTGTAATGTCACTACATTTAAGATTTCCTCATTCTTTTTAAATACCTGCATAGTATTCTGTATTATAGATCTAACATACTTTATATTTAGACATTAATTTATTGATGGACATTTAGTTTCCTCCAGTTTGTTGTTATTACAGATATTGCTGACATGAATATCCTTGTACAAAATTTGAAGCTTATTTCTGTAGGATCAAAGCTTATCAATAGAATTCATAGGACAAAGGTCAAGCATATCTTACATTTTGTTAGGTTCCGACAAATTGCCTTCCAGTAAGGGTGTTTCATTCTAAACTCCCACTAGTTTATTGAGTTATTATTGAATACATAGGAGTTATTGATTCCTCATACCCTGGACAATATTGGATAAGATTAGTCTATTAAATTTCTGTCATTTGATGGCAAAAATTGTGATCTTTTTCTTTTAATTTGTTATTCTTAAATCATTAATGAGGGTAATTTTATTTGTATTTTTATTGCCAGTTGTCTATGATCTTTCCCTATTTTTCTTCTAAGTTGTCTTACTTTTTAATTATTTAATTCAGCAAATATTGTTAAATTAGTGCTAGCTTTTATTAGTGCTCAACAGAAAAAACAGGAGGGAAGAAATTGCCAAAGGAAAAATGGAAAATTCCAGATTAAAAATGCCCAGGCAAATGAATAAAAATTTTCACTTTACAATTTTAGAACCTACAGGTAAAGGTGGTTTCTGAGCACTTTGAGGAGAAGGAAGAAGTTATCTATCAAAAGCAGAAACCGGAATAGGGGCAAATTCCTGGATGTTGCTGAACGCTGGGAGGTAGAACAATGACTTCAAATTTCTAAGGGTGGGTGGCAGTGTGGCAGGAGGGCGTCACTGTGAGGTGATCCTTTGACACATTGAGCTGTTTCATTGGAAGTTTCTCAGACGTCAGTTTCTGTAGGTCTTTCCGCTGGTGTAGATCATGTTCTCCAGAGAACTCTCCAGTCTGCTGTCAGGGGCGTGCCTGGCTGACACAGTTCTGGGAGCAGGGTGGAGGTGGGGGGAGTGGACTGGGGGTCTCACAGATAGGGTGCAGATTTTTCGTGTAGTCTGATGTTTTCCACCTGGCACATCCTTCCCGCCTCTCAAACCACTATGTCATATCTCCCATTTCATCTCCAAACTTCCCACAACAGTGGATCTTACTCATCGCCTCCGTTTCCTCACCTCTTGACTCCTTGCCCACAGGCAGGCAGCATGGGCCTCTCTTCCTCTCCCAACCTCCTGTCCTGCCTCTTCCAAAATAAGCATCATTGCGCAAGGCTCTGTGGGGACACGGTACTCCATTACTGTAAAAAGCTAAATAGCATGACAGCTTAATTTAAACAAGGTACTCTCAAGCATTTGTTTGGCTTGAAGCTCCTAAAATGCCATTTTGTTGGATTGTATTTTCATTTATGTAAGATGAGTGTCATGCCAAAATTCTGTTATTGCCATAGAAGTCAGGCAAATATAGAGAAACACATTTTAGAAAATAAGGTGACATGTGGCACATTTTAATTCTAGGTTCTGCCTTTTAAAATGAAATTATGACTCTCCAAGCTTAACTTTTTGGTTATCTAGCAAGACTTGCCTAGCATGGCTCTGTAGTACCCTCACCTCCTGAACCCACATTGCACGCCCTGCTCTGCCTCGGCACTCATTGGACAGTGCACAGCAAGGGCAGGCACAGGTTTGTCCCACGCTGAGTCTAGCAGATGGGAGCTGGTTCTTCTTAGCGAGGCAGGGGGCTTGTGACTGGCTGTTAGGGGGCCAAGGCCACTGCTTGGGAGCTCTAAAGGAGTGGGCCAAGCATGCCTGACTGCTGTCTGCTGACATTGCTCTGCCTGAGGTCCCACTGACCTCTTGATGTCCAAATCCAGACCTTTTCTCATTTCTCATTCTTGCCCCCTTTTGTCCTATTGACCACTGTTGCAGTCCCTTCAGTGGACTATAACAAAATACCACAGACTGGGTGGCTTATAAACAGCAGAAATTGATATCTCACAGCTTTAGCTGGAAAAACACTAGCAGATTTGGTGTGTCGTCAGGGCCTCCTTCCTGTGCATAGACAGCCGTCTTCTCTGTGTGTTCTCACATGGAAGAAAGGCAAGGAATGTCTCTGGGGTCTGTTTTATAAGGGCGCTAATCGTATTCATGAGGGCTCTGCCTTCATGACCTAATCACCTCTCAAAGACTACCTTCTAATCATCACATTGGGAGTTAGGCTTCTATATATGACTTGGGTGGGGGGACACAAATATTCAGTCTATAGCCACCGCTCATACTGAGTTGAAACAGTCTCTTCCTATTTCTTCTAGGACACAACACTGTCGTGGCTTTCTTATTCTTCTTTATCTTCTTGTCCCCTGATGTGGGCAGGGGCACGATGGGCTCAGTCTTCTGCTGTCAGTGCTTTTCTCTGTGCTCACCTCCTCCGACAGCCTTCCGCCATCACTGCCTCTCAGGTGGCTCTCATCTGAGCTGCCATGCCACCAACTCCTATTGGATCATTCCTTGGATATCTGAGCATCACCTTGAATTAAAGACTAGCAACGCCAAAGTTCTCAATTTCTTCCTCCTCCCTTTATTTATGTACCTTCTCTTCCTCACTGTCCCCCCCAAAAGGCAATAAGCAAATAATTAGCTTATCTTTCAAATGTCTACACCATTTTACCAAGCTTGGAAAGCTTGGAGTTGACTTTTTATTTCTCTGTCTAGCTTAAACCCTCCTATTTTTTTCCCACCCTGCAGCTCTCTCACCTGAGATCAGCAAATGTCATTTCTTATGTGGGTCACTTAGATGATTTTCAAATCTAAATTTATCCTTCCAGGATCTTCCCTTTGGTTGACCCCACCCATCCTATGGGCAACCAACCCCTCCTGTGCACTGAAGCCAGATTCATTTTCCTAACACAGTGCTTTGCTTATATCACTCTCCAGCTTAAATATCTCCAGTAGCTTTCTATTGCCTATAGGACAAAACGCAAAACAAACAGGTTTTCATTTAATAAACTTCATGGTCTATTCCTAAATTACTGGTTTGGCTAAATCTCCAGCTTTGCACATTTCTGAACCCCCTTATTCCCCCAAATAGATCTATTCACTGGTTTATAAATACATATGAATACAGCTCTGCTTCTATTTCTGGAATTCTGTTCACCATGCCCTGTTTAACGTGTTCTCATTCTTGGATGAAACAGCTGGTGAGACTTGTACACGAAAACATGATCTGAAATCTAGGATTCTCTGTGTGGTCTTGAGCAAGATTAGATGTTCTGAGCCTCGGTTTTCTCATCGGTAAAAATAAGGATAAAAATATTTACATCTCCAGTTTGCGTTCCTGCCTGTCTCAGAGCTGTGGCCAAGCCTGTGCAGATCAGTTAGGGTAAGCGGCCGAAAGCAGTCTGCTCAGGCCCCCAGGGATGTTAGTGAGGGCATTTAAGACTCTGGTTCCTCATTACAAGTTTTAAAAATGTATTGATGAAATAGTTCAAGTATATAGGAAATAATATAACAGATACTCATCTACCCCACCAGCAAATTTAATAATATTGTGCCAGTTTTGTTTCAGCGCTCTTTTAAAACTAAAAATAAACAAAGGGTTACAGACACTCGTAAGCTGCACGTCTGTCGGCCTTCTCCCCCAGGTGGCCACCATTCGGACGCTGATGTGTGTCCTTCCCAAGTAGTCTTACTTTTCTAAACTATGTAGGTAGCCATACTTGATCTCTACTATTGTTGAGTGTTTGAAATTTCTACATGCATTTTATCACACTGCATAGACCCTTTCATTTGGTAAATGTTTGAATGGTGGATGAATTAGTTATTTTGCAGTTTCCTTTTCTCAGAACTGGCACAATATTATTAAATTTGCTGGTGGGATAGATGAGTATCTGTTATATTGTTTCCATATACTTGAAATATTTCATCAGTACATTTTCTCACCCAATGTGTTTTTGAGATTTATCGATTTCATTCATTTTAACTGCGCGCTGTCATGGGAGACCCAGGCAAGTAAACAGACAGTTACTAAGTAGTGACAATTACTGCGACAGGAGTTTACACAGGGCACTTAGGGGGCTTCTGGAGGGGGGGCTCTTCACCCAGCCTGAGAGTCAGGAAAGGTCTTCCAGAGGAGATTCCCTCTGAGGTGAGTGTGAAAGGAGTACAGGATTTAGCCATAGGAAGAAGAGAAAGAGCATATCTTGCAGTGAGGGCAGCTTCTACAATACTCAAGAGCCTTAAACCCTCCTATTGTTTGGGAAAATGAGAGATCCCTGAGTGTGAGGAGCAGGCAGACCCAGCTCACGGAAGGCATTGTGTGCCACACTAGGGGGCTTGGGCTTTATCTTGGGGCCAGCTGGAAGTGTGACATCAGTTTTACATTTTAGAAAAATTGCTCTGCCCATAGTATGGAAAATCAATGACTTGAGATAGGGATGAAGAATGGAGGCGGGGAACTTATTTGAGAAGCTGTGATGGTAATCCAGGAAAACAACGATGATATAGAGCCTCTGGGCATGAAGGGGCAGATTACAGAGGGGTGCAGATTGCGGGATGGGATGCAATGACACGTAGAGAGGAGACATGGCTGACATAAGGCTGGCTGCTAAGTGGCATCAGCACTGGCATTGAGCAGACATATGGCAGCAGGAACAGATGTTGGGGAGAGCGTGAAATTAACATAAGAGTTGGAGCAAGAACTAAGTGGAGAGGATTGGTAGGCAGCTAAATATGATGGGCCAGAAGTGTGGTCAGGTCTGGAGATGAAATCATAAGCAGTGCGGAGTAGGTGAAGAGGGGGGATGGGCTGAAGTGGTTGAGGGCGAGTGTGCCGATTCGATAGCCAACAGAGCCATGTTTGTTAAGATGGAATTTAATTCACCAGAAGAGGCATTTTTCACTGTTCTGTATTAGACAAAACAAAACCTTCTCTCTGATAAAATTCCAGACATACAAAGACGGTAAGCTAAAGATTAATATTCTTAACCCAAGAATACACCCCAGAATCTCTCCAGGTGACTGTTTGCTGTTCCATTCAGGATGTAACGAACACATAGGTGTTTTGGGGGCTCCTCTGGAACACACAGTTGGCCTGCACTTGTAAAGACAAGACTTGGGGTCTTCCTGGAATGCACGATGCCTGGCATGTAGTAGGCGTTCAGTAAGTGTTTGTGTAGGAAGGAACACACGAAGGGACAAACGGTGATGCCAGACTGTAGGCTCTTCTGCCTCAGCAGGTGAAGATGGCTCATCTGCAGACGTCCCCATTCTGGAACATCTGCCTGGGTCTCCCCTTCCCTGGGGCCCCTTTCTCCTCCTGAGGTGAGGACAGCAGCCCAGCTACCACTGGGACTCTGTAGAATCATCTTCCCAGCTAGGTGTCTTCCTGAGCCTTGCGGGCTCCTTTCCCCCTTTGGTGGGAGGGCATCTCAGTGTGCCTTTGCTGGGAAGGGTTTTCCAGGCGGCAGAGGGCAAGGCCTGCCTGGGAAGGCCTTGCAGTGCCCAGTATGGCCTCTGTGTGGAGTTGTGATTCTTGCTGTTTGTTTTCTGGCCTCTCAGGGAGGGGGGGCCTTGTCCCAGGGCAGTTCGCTCAGCCTTTCCTCTCTGCCCAAGGAGGTACTAGGAGGAAACACAGACTCCTTTGTGTGGAACGGTTTGTGGTGTCCTGGCATTTGTATTTTAGTTATGGGGTGATTGAGTAGGTGGTGCTGTATAGCAGGGCTTCCATACACACCATCTCAAGGGACCCTCACAAATGACTCTGTAAAGGAAGCCAGGCGGGGTTGTTTTCTCCTTCTGACAGATGCAGGAATGGTGACCAAAAGAGGTGAAATAATTTCCAAGAAGCCAGGCGTCAGTACGCAGGCCTCCTTCTGCTCTAGCAGAAGTGACAGTGTCTTCTCAGAACAGCTGATGAATACTTTAAATGAGAGCCCCAGCCTCTCATCCCTGCCTCTGTCCTTGGGGCTCTCAACCCTGCGTGCTTCTTAGAAGCCCCAGGGGAATCCCAGGGACCGACCAAGTCAGTGAGCACCCTGGGGCGGGGCCTGCTGGTGTAGCCGGGGTTGAGATCCCTTGTGGTCTCCTGCTCACTTAGGCCTCTGCTCCACTCTCCAACTCGGGATCAGCAGAGTAAGAACAAAACGTGGCAACACCAAGCGCTTCATGCTCTGGCTGGCCGAGTCCTGTAAACAGGACCCAGGAGCTCACTGCACTGGCAGGAGCCCAGGGTGGGGCCTGGAGCTCTTCAGTTGGCTCCTGAATGTGAGGGACGACAGGCCCTCCTCTGCGTTTCTCACTTGCCCAGTGTGGCGGAACCTCTCATTGGTGTGTTTGGTTGTACACGGAGAAATAGTAATGAGCACCGGCTCTGTGTCAGGCACTTTACCTAGATCGTTCAGTCTCATCCTTGAGACAGTGTAGGGATATGGGTGAGATGATTATTCCCATTTTACAGGCAAGGAAGTTGAAGTCCCAAGAGCTTATGTAACTTGCCTGAGATTGTACAGGAAGTGGCTCAGCCAAAATGGGAACCCATAACCCATAACCCATGACTCCAAAAGGCCGTTCCGTGGTGCTCCCAGACACAGCACTGGCATAACCTTGGAGGAAGGTGGTGGAGCTGTCCTCCCACTGAGATTCCTTTGCTGCTCCCCATCGCTTCCAGATCAAGAGGGTCTGAGAGCCTGCTGGTCTCTGCTGGGCCCTCTCACGCCTGGTCCAAACTCTAAGGCTCCGAGCTTGAAGGGGAAGCAGGAGAGGAGAAGGAAGACGGTGAGGCAAAATCAAGAGTCAGAACCTGGTACTGAAAGGGCTAAAACATGGCTCCCAAGTGCCACCAGTAATAGAGGCAGTGGACAAGCTCAGCTGACTGGGACCGAGTTCACGCCCCAAATCAGGCAGAGCGGGTTGTCAGTCAGGACAGGGTCGCTCCCTGTGCAGCCTGATGCTCCCCTTTGGGGCCTCAGGTACCACCCCTCGTCCTATAGAGTAAAGGAGTGACCTGGGCCCCTTTTAGGGACCCTGCTGATGGGAGCCAGGCTGCTCAGCCCTCAGCCCTCCGTGTGGTTGGCCTCAGGCAGCCTGAGTCACCTTTGTGCCCCCGGCTCCAGCATGTGTGAAAATTTCTGCCACTTTCTTAGGCGATTGCTTAGAAAGTTATGTTAATTCAGAAATGTAAAAAAAAAAAAAAAGTAGAAAAAGAGAGATGAAGCCACAAACTTCAAATACGTAGTTAAAGAAGGTAAAGTTCTTCTGGGTGGTGAGCACACAATGTGATATAGAGATGATGTATTACAGGATTGTACACGTGAAACCTATGTACGTTTATTAACAATTGTCACCCCAATAAATTTTAACAAAAAAACACCACAGAAATGTACAAGGACTGCAGGACCCCTGTAAAAGGGATGGGAAGCAGCAAGTAGCATTTCAAAGCTCAGCTCTTTCAGACTTCTCCTATCTTCTTTTTCTTTCTCCCCATCCCTTTCTGGGTCCTATTTTTTCCCTCTCTATTTTCTGGTTTCCTCCTCAGATCTCCTTCCCCTTTTCCCTCTATTCTATCTATGACTGAATCCTTGAAACGAACTATTGTATGGGGGCTTCTGGCCCAGCCTGGGGTCCTTATTACTGCCTTAACCCCTTTTTATAAAACAGATTTTGCCAGTATGGGTGCAAGTTAGTTACTATCTAGTTAAACGTTTGTTCCATTGTAGACTGTTAGTGAACAGACATTTAGAAGATCCAGAAGTGGGCAGTATTGATGATTTAGTGAAAAGTTGAGTGAAAACTGGAAGAGTTTATTCATTCACTAGATCAGAGTTCCACATATGCCACCATGGCCAGCTTGCCAGTCGGCTGTAACAGCCGTGTTCTTGGGACCCGAGAGTGGACTTGAGTCTGGAAGCTCTTGCTTGTGCTGAGGGAGAGATGGAAGTCAGGAGGTGGGCTGGGGCTGGGTGACCTACCTCCCATTCCCTTACACAGACCCTCCGCTGGCTTTGTTTGTCATAACGTTATGTCGGGGACCATGGTCTGACCAGTGCTGGCATTGCCCAGAGGTGGTTTCTCTGGAGGCTCCAGAGAAGTCCAAGGTGCCAGGGTTGCCCTCCAAGTAGCCTGTCACAACAAGAGAAGTGCTACTGGATGCAGAGCTCATCACCTTTGTGCCCCCAACTCCAGCATAGGACTTTATATCTGCAGGTGCTTATTATGCTTGTTGAGTGAAAAATGACTCAAACAGGTTGAAGAAAGTACAAGAGAAAGGCTCTGGAATGTAACTGGAAGTGTGGAAAGCCCTGTCCCTTCATCTCTTACCTCAGTCACCTGGGAGATGAGTACTGCCTAGGCCTCCCTGAAGGGAGGCGCCGACCTTCCTGTTTTGGCAGCCGCGCTCAGGTATTCCGTCTGCACAGGCTGTGACTGGCAGGAGAAACCACAATGCCTGCGTGGAGGGCCCAGCCCAGGGTGGGGTCAGGTTGCAAGTTCAGTCAGACTGTCTTGGGAAGGAGGAAGGAAGGAAGGGTTGCAGCTGGCTTTGAAAGTTTTCCTCCTGGATTTTTCATTTGCAAGGAGTGGAGATGCTTAGGGAGGCATTAAAAACCGGACAAACGTGTACGGATGAATCACTGGTAAAATCAGAGTGCAGGTCTTACCTGCAGCAGATCCGCAAGGTTAGTTTTGTCTGGGAATTCCTGCATACTGGAAGGATGCCGCTTCCTCTGGCAATTACCTCTGTATCTCTTAGAACCTTTTTAAAAAATTTTTTTGAGCAAAGCACATGTGCTTCATATTATGCATATCCACTGAGCATGTGTATCCAGATGGCTGGGACAGGAGTCTCCTGACCCGTTCTTTCCGACTGTGCAGGTTTGCGAGGAAGACCAGGGGGATCTGACAGTGGTGGCCAGAAATTCCCACAGGTCAGCTGGAATCTGGTCTGGGATTTGCTGATGGGAAACACGAATGGACAGTCAAACGCACAACAGATGAGCCAAAGAGCAAAGCCAATGACCTTAAACAAAATCTTCCTTTGCTCCTGGACCACGTACCAAGAAAGGCAAATTTAGGGTCTGGCAATATGGATTCCTGTTTGTTAAAAAAAGAAATTGTTTCTCATCAGGCTTTTCCAGTTGTAGCACATAGGGCTACAGTGACCTCATTTTTGATCAATGGCCAATGCATTCAACTGTCTGGTGGAATAATCTATTGATTGGGTGCTTGCCAGTTGTCTGCAGTAGGAACTAGTTTAGGCATATATTTTAAAAAGTGAGCGCATTGTTACGCTCCCTGCCTAGGCATGAAAGCCCAAACAGGTCAGCGCTAGCACTCAAGTCAGTTTGGGATGATGAGTTGTGTTTTCAGAGTACTCACTGCTCCTATGACCTCTGTTTCCCCTGCACTAATTGTATGGTATTTAAGGGCAACCCAACATGCACTTAGAATCCCAGAATTTAGGAATGTTGAATCTGGGTGATCTGCCTGATTCTGTGGGTGAGGAAACTTAGGCACAGAGAGGTTGAGTAGCCCTTGGTGGGTCACAAGAGCCACAGTTACAACACATTCCTCCCAACTCCCAATCCAGTGCTGTTACCCCTGTACTCCAATGCGGCCCCGAGTCTCGTGTGACTTCCTATGTTTATAGTGAGTCATTGCTCACACAAGTGTGTTGACTGTACTTCGACGTGAGCCCTTGTGAAGCTGGTTGGTGAAGGATACAGCTATACTGTTTGACAGCCCACCTGCAAGGTAAGTTAGCCACATTTAAGGAATGATGTCTCAATCCTGAGTGTGAAAATCCTTAAACAAGTGGTTACAAATGCCACCTGCCTCATCCAAACTCACGTCTGCAAGCAGTGGCTGATGGAAAGATGGTGATACTTGTGGAACGCCAGGAGGCCATGAGAAGGACCGACCACAGCGAGGCCATGAGAAGGACCGACCACAGCAAGTCCTGGCACTCAGGGACCGTTTGACGGAAATAACTTCTTTTGTAGAAAGGTAGTAGCCATGCATAGTAAGACAGTTGCTTATTTTTAATAGTAATGATAACTAACCTTTATTGAGTACTTAGTATGTGTTAGGCATTGTTTTATGTGCTTAATGTATATTAATGTATTTACTCTTTACACTAACAGTTAGATATATGATTATTTCCATTTTACAAATGGGAAAACTGAGGTTGTGACACATAAGTACCTTGCCTAATGTTGCATCATTGGCAGAGTTGAAAATCAAACCCAGATAGTCTAGCTCCAGGGCCCAGTCTCTTAACCACTACATTATATTCCTCTTGAGAATCTAATGACCTTTGCTTGAGGCCTTAAGCTTGAGGTGGAAAATTTCTGAACCTGGTGCTACCTGTCCTGAGACCTTTGAAATTTTTGTGGGGTAAATCAGGTTGGTTCACAGCTTACCTCTCTGCTGACTTGAGATTCCATTTTCTCAGATCTGATCTCAGTACCAGTGAACCATTTACTTTTTAGCTTCTAAAATGTTGTTGCTGTTTATCCCATTCTTATGGACTTATATCCTTTTTAAAAACTCTTCATTGTACATTAGTGCAGTTTGGGGAGGGAACAAAATTAGGTACATGTATTTAGTCTGCCATCTTACCTCAGAGGTCTGGTGTTAATATTTTGATATGACAAACCAATGTTTAATTTTTTTTTCTTTAATTAGAGAATTTTATTTATTCCCCCCCCCCAAAAAAAAATATTAGCATTACATTCTATATAAAGGAATGTTAGCATAACTTTTTGTGAGAGATCATTGTCTCTCTTGTTCTGGTAACCCCTGATGTCCTATAATCAGGAGTGTAATCACTGTGAGGATTATACCTCTGATTTGGGGGACCACTTGTGAAAACATGAATGATAAAACCTGAAACCTTTCAACACAAGGTTTCTGAATTTTTTTGAAGTCATTTGGGGTGATATTGTAGAAGAGATATGAAGAGGGTATTTTCTCTTGGTGGATTGCTGCAATATGATTTGTGACCCAGTGTCACAATAAATATTTGAGAATACTTGTTATCGCCAGTAGGTGTGACCTCATGGGTTAATACTTCATTTTAGCAGTCAGAAACTGTGAATTAGCATTGTGAAAATGCTCCCAAGTGACTGCAAGAGCTTTCCTTCCCCATCATTGAGAATTATAGAGAAACTCTTTCTCTCAGGCTATAGAGAAACAAGTTTTAGGTAGTGCTCTCGGGAAAACAGTGACTCCATGCTTGAAATATGTAGGTAGAGTACCAAGGAAAAGGTTTAAGTTGTCTAAAGAGGATTCTGTAATGGGCATTGGAGCTCACTGGGATTGAAAATAAGCAGATAAATGGTCTATGTAGAAATAAAACCTTAGATTGAAATGGGAAAATGCATTTATTCCTGAAAAGATTTTTTTACTGTTTATTTTAAAGTTTTATCTTTTGTTCTTTCCCCAACTTCTTCATTTCTACCTTGTTTTTCCTTTGCCCCTTTGTCTCTTTATCTCTCTCTTGTGGTCCCCACCCCACCATTATTTTCCTTTCTCCCTCTCTAATCAATTAAGGAAAGAACTTCCGGAGTGCCACTAGGTGCAGACCCAATGCTAGAGATACATACAAGAATAAGGCACAGTCTATCCCCTAACCAAATAATCACCATATGTTGGTTGAATGTTGCAAATAAAAATATATAAATTTGCTGGTGGAGGATAGTGGAAGTACCTTGGGGTGTCAGAGAGGTCTTCAAGGAGAAGGTGATATGTGAGTGGACCATGGAGTTTGCACAGGAGCTCACCTGGTGCTAAACTGGGAAGAATGATCCTAAGGAACGGGAACAGTATATGAGAAGGTTAAGAGATGAGAAAGTGTATGGAAAATTCTAGAAAGTGCAGGAAGTTAGGTGTGTTGGAGCTTAGAGTACTGGGGCAGGGTGGGGGAAAGGGGGCTAGAAGGAATAAAGCTCTTTCAGGTTCTAAGAAGAGTCCTGTCCTGAGGTGATCATGGTTTAACGTGAAGAGATAGAGGAAAACTCGGCAAACTCTCAGCAGCTGTGTAGGATCCTGGTGCTTCCAAAATCAGCTTCTGCCTCAGGCTGATTTTGAGAAATGGATCATTAGCTTGACTGTTGAGATCATAGCTGTAGCTGACACCTGCTGTCCCTGCCACCTTCTCTAAGAGTCTCCACCTTCATTCTCACTAAGAGAGAGACTTGGTTGGTCAGGATCTCATGGGAAATCTCGGACAGTGGACTTCCTCAGGACACGCCTCTGTGTGGTCACCTTTGTCTCAGGCTCCCATCTATGGTCCAGACACTGTGTCCAGGAAATCAGGGTCATAAAGTACAAGGAGATCTTGGGGCAGAAATAAATTTCATGGCCCATATTTTCAAAAGACGTAAGCATGGCAGACATCAAAGGTTTCCTGGATTGTCCAGTACAGAGAGACCAGGTTTTACCCTGTCCAGTATAGGCCGTGCCAGGAGGAGCTAGCCAATTTGAAAACTATTGCTTAAAAATAGAAATTAATTTTATCACAGTTCTAGAGGCTAGAAGTCCAATATCAAGGTTCTGGTTGATTTGGTTCCTGGTGAGGGATCTTGCCCTGGCTTGCAGAAGGTCACCTTCTCACTATATTTTCACATGGCCTTCCCTCTGTGCGTGTGTGTGTCGGGGGAGTTGGGAAGGGAGGGAAAAGAGATAAAGAGATAGATAGATAGATAGATAGATAGATAGATAGATAGATAGATAGATAGATAGATAGAACTTGCCAGTGTGTACTAGCTCTGTGATTTCTCTCCTTATATTGGACCAGGACCTCACCCTGTGACCTCACTTAAGCTTAATTACTTCCCTAGAGGCCCCATTTCCAAATATAGCCACACTAGGGGTTAGGGCTTCAACATATGAATTTGGGGGGTGGAGTGGGGATACAAACATTTAGTCCATAACAGGTAGTAGATACTAACTTACAATTCTAATTTATTTTTTCATTAAGAACAACATGTTTAATTGTAAAATATGAATTATTAAAAGCTATTTCCTTATAGTCTTTTTTGTCTTTTTTTTTTTTTTACATAATTGAGCTCACACAGTATGTAGTGTTTTTAAAATTAAAATTAATGTAGCAACATTGAGAAGTCCCAGATGGGATGTAATATAAATATAGGCTCAATAACATGTCTTATCTTGAGGATTTTCTTAGTCTTTCTAGTTAGAAAAGCAAACAGATAAACAAAACAACCAGGAATAACCTTAAAACTCAACATGAGTTTTAAAGATGCAGAAATCACTAAAGCTGAGTAAGGTCACTAGGTTTTTCTTTTTTCGTGGGGACGTGGCCTATTCGGATCCAATCTTTAGAAACCCTGCCTGAGGTTAGTGCGGGTGCAGATGCAAAGAGCATAAAGATAGGGGGAGCCATTCAGCGATGGCTGCAATTGTCTGGGAGGACAAACAGCCTGGACTGGCACGGGAGTCGTGGGGCAGAGATGAAGACCAGATGCAATTTGGGAAACAATTTTGTGATCTCATTCTCTTAACTTGTTTCTAAACACCTCTTTATTTTTCCCATCCCTTCCCTCCCCACCTCACCTCCCATCCCACTGCACTCTGCCACCATCAGGAATATACACACTCTCCTTCAACTCAAGCGAACAAGATGTGTTTTAACCAATGAGAGCCTTGATGGACTTTTCTCCTGTTAGTTTATGATTCAAAATAATAAACAAAGATCCTGTCATAAATATTTGTCTTATTCCAAACCACTGGCTATGTGAGTGGATATACACATAAACCCACCCAGGGTCACATGCACTGCTGACCTGGCCACCTGAGATACCCTCTAGAAAGCACCCAGCACCGTGCCTGGCACAGGAACCCAAACACTTTGCTTCCTCCCACATCTTGGCCAGCCCCAGCCGCGATTCAGAGACTAAAGCCTTCTCACTCCAAACTAAGCTCATTTGCATGGTTTCTAGCATACTTTGTCTTTTCAGCCTTTTTCACACATCCCCACTCCCCTTGGATGGCAGGCTTCCTAATCACAGGACTGCAGCTCACCCACAGGCACCGTGGGAGCTGACTACTGAGGCCGCTATCTATCTGCCATCATTTTTATTGCTCTCTGTGGCCATCATTTGCATGTGAAAATAATGTCTGCCTCACATTATTAGTCTATGGCTCAAACAACAATCTCTTTCATCTTGAACACAGGTTCTAGAAATATGAAGGGAAAATTTTTTCCCGGCTTCTCTAAGAATTTGTGTCACTTTTTTGAAAAATTGGAAATATTGAGTTACAAAGGGTTGTTTTTGTTTCCAATAGCAAGTCTAATGTTTAAGAAAAGTGGTTCATAAACTGTTATCCAGCTCTTCATGCTTTCAAATTTATTTCTGGTAGGCCATCAGATTTCTGTCAGATGTATATATGTGAGCTGGTGCGTTAGAAATATTACAGTGCCCTTGTCAGATATTCTTTGTCAAATGGCCCAGATACAATTAACATTTTTTGAAACACTGAGTATGTTTCTGCTAGTAAATAAAGAAGAAAAAGTGAAAGTATTTATTAAGAAGAAAAAAGTTGTAGGTCAATTCATGTTGCTATAGATTTCTTGTCTTTAAGATGGGAAGGCAGCATAGTGACCAAGGAAGATAGCACTGTGTTTCCCTGAAAATAAGATCTAACTGGACAATCAGCTCTAATGCGTCTTTTGGAGCAAAAATTAACAGAAGACCGGGTCTTATTTTACTATAATACAAGACCCTGTGTTATATAATACAATATAATATAGTATAATATAATATAATACCAGATCTTATATTAATTTTTGCTCCAAGAGACGCATTAGAACTGATTGTCCGGTGAGGTCTTATTTTCGGGGAAACACGGCCATACCTAATGTTTCCTGAGTGCTCTCTGTGTGCCAGGCGCAGTACTGAGCATTTCATGTCTCACTGCATCCTCACAACACCTATGGGATGGATGCATGTGGGTTATTGTTCCCACCATAAAGATGAGAACACTGAGGTTCAGAGGCGTTGTCCTGCCCAGTGAGTAAGCAGTGGAGCCGGAATTTAAACCCTGACCCTGACCTGAGGGTCCAGGTCTTTCTTAACCTTCAATCTCACACCGCTACTAGCTGTTGGGGCTGCTCTGCTATTGACTGAATTGTGAAACAAGCAGTCCATTTAGGGCGTGGTATTTAAAGTGCGTTTTGGGGAAGCTGCTAAATAGTAAAGTGAAAGGAGACTCTAGTCAGTGTTTTGCATTGGGAGACATGGAGCTAGGGTCCTCTTAGCCACCGTCTGTGGGACTCTGGGCCAGGACCCTAACATCTGTGGGTCTCTGTAGCCTTGTAATAAAACTTGATTTTAGATTGATTATCTGTTTGAAGTCAGTGAGCTGTGGTCCCTTTTCCACCTCACCCTTCATCCACTGGAGTGCAGAGGAGGCGTCCTGGAAGAACAGACAGCTCTGCCAGTTATTGGGGTGGGGCACTTTTACCTGCTATTTGGTCACCTGTAAGACAAACAGGCTTCTTCCAACTCCAGGGCTGGTTCTTCCAGTCACAGTCATCTGACACCTTGGGCACAACTTTGTATGACACCACTTGCCTGGCTCCTTGTGCTTCTCTCGTGCCAGCATGGAAAACATGCCCTAAGTGAAAAAGTAGGAGAATGTGCTACCAGGTAGAGGAGAATCTCAGTTTGGGCCATCCTTTGATGTCCCCCAAAAGAACAAAACTAAGCATCAGAAATAGCAGGAGTGCTGGTGGGAGCTAAGAGAGTTTGATAGGCAGTTTGGGAAAATCCTGTCTATGTTAGGTAGGAAATATGGAGGTCATTGTTCTAGGCTGTAAGCACCTCAAGGACAGGAAACTATTCTGCATCTTAGAAAGTACCTGGTGCATGGCTTTGCTGAGTGACTGGGAGAGGAATCAGAGTATACCGGGCTCTAGTCAGGCAGGTGGACACAATCCGAGACAACACCACTCAGAGCCGCTGGGAAAACGTGATAGGAGTTGCAAGACAATGAAGCCAGTCAAACAGATGGCCAGAGCACTATCTCCGAAGAAGTGGATGGACTGGTGGATGGAAAGAGCACCCACAGGATGGCCCGGCCATACTGTACACACACCTCTTCCAGCCTCCCTTTCCATCTTTCTTCCACACCCCGCCCCCCCCCATCAGTAGTTATGGAGGCCGACTGAGTGGGCAGAGCGCAGCTCCAGGGTACAGTGAAGAATAAAACAGACATGAGCCCTGTCCTCATGAAGCAGAGAGAGGATTAGGGAAGGTCATTGTCAATGACAATATGTGCTTTTTGAATAATGCCACCAGAACTGATGCTCTTTACTAGCTGGAGGACAGTAGGCAAGTCACTGAAACTCTCTGAGTTTGCTCATTTGTTAAATGGAAATAAATACCTCCCTACAGGGATATTTTTTTTTTAATTAATTTTATTGGGGTGACAATTGTGAGTAAGTTTACATAGATTTCAGGTGTACAATTCTGTATTACATCGTCTATAAATCCCATTGTGTGTTCACCACCCAGAGTCAGTTCTCCTTCCATCACCATATATTTGATCCCCTTTACCCTCATCACCCACCCCCACCCCCTTACCCTCTGGTAACCACTAAATTATTGTCTGTGTCTATGAGTTTTTGTTTCTCATTTGTTTGTCTTGTTCTTTTTGGTTTATATACCACATATCAGTGAAATCATAGGGTTCTCTGCTTTTTCTGTCTGACTTATTTCACTTAGCATTATTCTCTCGAGATCCATCCATGTTGTCACAAATGCTCCTATATCATCTTTCCTTACTGCCGAATAGTATTCCATTGTGTATATGTACCACAACTTCTTTATCCATTCATCTCTCGAAGGACATTTTGGTTGTTTCCATGTCTTGGCCACCGTAAACAAAGCTGCAATGAACATTGGCGAACACGTGTCTCTATAGAGAAATGCTTTTATATTTTTGGGGTAGATACCCAGGAGAGCGATTGCTGGGTCATATGGTAATTCTATTCGTAATTTCTTGAGGAACCTCCACACTGCCTTCCATAGCGGCTGCACCAGTCTGCATTCCCACCAACAGTGTATGAGAGTTCCTTTTTCTCCACAGCCTCTCCAACACTTGTTACTATTTGTTTTGTTGATGAAAGCCATTCTGACTTGGGTGAGGTGATATCTCATTGTGGTTTTCATTTGCATTTCTCTGATGATTAGTGATGCTGAGCATTTTTTCATATGTCTATTTGCCATTTGTATGTCCTCTTTGGAAAAATGTCTCTTCAGGTCCTCTGTCCATTTTTCAATTGGGTTGTTTGGTTTTTTGTTGTTGAGTTTCATGAATTCCTTGTATATTTTGGATATTAGCCCCTTATCAGAGGAACTGTTTGCGAAAATCTTCTCCCATTCAGTTGGTTGCCTCATTATTTTGTCAATAGTTTCTTTTGCTGTGCAGAAGCTTTTCAGTTTCATATAATCCCATTTGTTTATTTTAGTTTTTACTTCCATTGCCTTTAGAGTCAGATTCATAAAATGCTCTTTGAACCCAAGGTCCATAAGTTTAGTACCTATGTTTTCTTCAATGCAGTTTATTGTGTCAGGTCTTATGCTTAAATCTTTGATCCATTTTGAATTAATTTTGGTACATGGTGACAGATAGCAGTCCAGTTTCATTCTTTTGCACGTAGCTATCCAATTCTGCCAGCACCATTTATTGAAGAGGCTGTCTTTCCTCCATTGTATGTTTTTAGCTTCTTTGTCAAAAATTATCTGTCCATATTTATGTGGTTTTATTTCTGGGTTCTCAATTCTATTCCATTGGTCTATGTGTCTGTTTTTCCGCCAATACCAAGCTGTTTTGATTATTGTAGCCCCCTACAGGGATATTTTTAAGGGTTAGAAATAATATTATATGTCAACAGTGGCTATATTTTCTTGAGTTTGTGTTTGTATGTGTTTGGGGGTTCTCCTTCTCCTCGCACCCCTACTTTCCAGAAAATGAACACTTACTGAATCTTGTAGAGAATAACTTTTCAGTTTTATTATTTGGACGAAGATTTCTCCTGTTCAACTTCTTCCTGCTCCTCTTACGCCGGCTGAAACGGAAAGGCTAGATTTCTTAAGGTATAGCACCTTATAATCCCCATTGCAAGAAATCATTGAAAACATTCCAAAGTAAATAAAGTCATGAATTCAAACAGAAAGTCTGTAAGTACTGTCCAAATGAACACTAGTGTAAACTTAAAACATGCCAAATGGTCCCATTATAAGAGCAGTTATGTATGGTACATTCTAAAGTTATAAAGAAAACTGTAGCCAAAAACAAACTCATAAAGGCAATCAAACAAACCCTATATAAAGTTTCCACTCTTTCTCCACATTCTATTTAAAATAAGAGGAAAATTACTTGTGGCTTTCTCGCGATGCAATGACTCAGATGGAAGCCACTTTTCAGAGCTTTGTCCCATAGCAATTATTCCACAATCCCCAGTTCCTACTGTGTGAACAAATGTGCCCATGTGGAGCTGGGGGGAGGCACTGGGAGACTGGGGTTCCAGTCCTGGCCCTGTCACTTCCTCCCTCCCTGACGTTGGGCAAATCACCTGTCTGTGCTTCAGTTTCCTCATCTGGAAAATAGACAATAATGACACTTGCCTCACAGATTGTTTTGAGATTATATGAGGTAATAAACCTCGTTTCCTCATTCTAAGACCGTATCAATTCCAAGACACACCCCATTTTCGGGTGGAAAAAAACCATTACATTGATTGTAAGACAGCCAAGTTTCAGGAAATCAAAATGTAAAAAAAGAAATCATACTCAAATTGAGGAAATACAATACGTAAGAGTGCTTTGCCCTTGGGGGTTCTAGGCAAACGTCGCAGTCTTATGATCGTGGGCATTCTCTCTGTGGTGGAGGAGCTGCGATCTGTGCCCAGGTTTCCCTGTTCCTCCCCTCTGCCGAGCAGTCTGAAATGGGCTTTTTCCCTTGATACCCCACACCCCACAGTCAGATACCAAGCCCAAGTGTACATCAGTTTGGGCACATTGTGGTTTCCTTTTGGTGTGGAAATTCCACCTTGTGGAGGAGAATCAGAAATACTTAAGTAATCTCTTCTGGACTAAGCAGTCCACTCCCCTTCCAGCAGTTTCTTTACACCTGACCTAGTGCCTCCCAACCGTAGTCATGTCGCTGCACAGCCAGCAAATGATAATATTTGTATCATGCTCCGGGGCAAAGGGAGGAACAGTTGAGCCAGGAGGCCAAAAATTCACCATCTGGAACCCATTGAGGGCATTCCAGTGGGGCCCATCTCCTCCAGGTGGTTTCTACAAAAGAAAAGTAGGAGGAGGAGGGAAAAGAAGAAGAAAACCTTGGTAATGTTCACTGGTTTTTGCTGGAGAATTTTAAGGGCATTTAGTTTTTCAAAGCAGTTTTACAATAATGGTCTGGTGTCTTGATCAAAATACCCTCCAGCTGATACCTGTTTGTATGTCAGAACCACTGGGAAAACTTGTTACACACACACTGGTACATGTATGCTCTATGTACTATATGTACTATATGTACGTGTGTGTGTTCCCTAATAGCCTGAAGTTCTCCAGGTGATTTATGTGCCACCAGATCTAGGAACCACTGTCTTAAAGGCCCTTGGAGGGTTTTCACCTGGCACTATACCTTTTATGTCCTCTGTTGTTCATTACCTTTTTTACCCTGTAAAGGTAGTCTTCTTGCTGCACAGTGGTCCAAACCTGGTCACAGAGTACCCGTACATATATGCCTAGCCTTGCCCCCAGTGGATGGGGAGGACGCTACCATGAGGAGGGAATCTGCTGATCTGCTGGTCCAGAAGCGCGGCCTCCCAGGCTTGCGATTTTTCTACAAGCACCGCATAGCTCAGAGTTTGGTCTAGGGGCTGCCTGCATCAGAATCACCTAGGAGCTCATTAGAAAAACAGTCTGAATCAGACTCTCAAATTTTGCATTTTAAAACAGCATACTGGTAATTCTTATGTACACTCAGGTTTGGGAAATACTGCATATGGGTGATTTAGTAATCCCATTGATCTGTAAAGGGTTAATTTCAAGTTTAGCACAGTCATTGTTACCTGGGTCAGATGCAGATCTTTTACTGCATGATAACCATCCAGTAACCAACCTTGCTTCCAGTACCCCTATTGGAGTGGTAACTTAGGAAAGTGTATTTAGGTCCAAAAGTTCTGTCAGTGAAGCCATTGGTCTTACAATTAATTAAAAGCTTGATATGATGGCTTGAATACACATAAGATTCAATACCCATAAGAATACACATCATATCCCACCCTTGTCTACTTTAATCTGGCATTTGGGGTGTTCTTGCTTTGGCCATTAGGAGTCTCCCAATCAGAGTGGAACTTCTAGAATAAGTAGTTTTTAATTTAGGATTCATGAGCCCTTGAAATTGCATGAAAAAATTTATGTGAATAAGTATATTTTTCTAGGAGAGGGTCCAGAACTATTGCCAGACTCTCAAAAGCATATTTGACCCTGAAGGGGAAAAGATTAAGGATTCCAACAGAGGAATGTTTAAAGATTAGAATGGTGAAGAATTACAAACAAAGACTCATGCCCTGGTAAGAATTTTTGAACTTTGGCAAACCAAGCCAAAAGTAAATTGTGATCTCTGACATTCCTCAAAACTGACTGTGTTTTCCCGAAAATAAGACCTAGCTGGACAATCAGCTCTAATGCATCTTTTGGAGCAAAAATTAATATAAGACCCAGTCTTATTTTACGATACTAATTTTTGCTCCAAAACACGCATTAGAGCTGATTGTCCGGCTGGGTCTTATTTTCGGGGAAACACAGTAGTACCTGGTTTCTCTCCACTTTTCTTCCTCCCTCATCGTTTCTTCCTTTAGTCTTGGCCCTCTTTCACTGTGTTTTCTCCCCAATCTTTTTCTCTCTTTTTTCAACTCTGCCCCCATCTACCATCTTGCCTTCCGCCCTTGCCTTCCATTCCCTCTCTTTTCCTATCCCTTACTGACCTAAATAGGAAGCGAAGCCTACTCTCTTATTTGTTCTCCTTATGGGATAACATTTTATGTTGGTGGTTCTTCTTTTTAAAATTAGATGAGTAGAATATTTAGTATCTCTCTGAGAGAGGAAGAACATAATAGCTTGGGTACCCTGAATTCCTGGCTTTTTGGATTGGGCCCCTGATAAAAGGGGTTCTACGGGCAGTGGTCCTCACTCCTGTCTGGCTAAGGGAGGGTCAGGAGTGGGCCACCTCAGGACTGCCTCTGGTTCTGAGTTTGACTCTGATGAAGAAAGAGTGACTGAGCAAAATCCTCGGCCCCCCCTCCCCCAAGGCCTTCCTGTGATCTCTACTGAGTGATTTCCACTTGCTGGCTTTAGCTGTGGAAACAGAGAAAGGAACCATTAGACGGAAGAGGCCGTGGGGACCCAGTCAAGGCTGCAGAAGGAAGTGAGAGCCAACCCTGCCCAGCTCTACCCATGTTCGCTCCAGCTCAGTGAGCAGGATGAGGGTTGGCCCGCAGGTTCCCTGGACAGTGTTCTGGGGGTGGATGCCTAAAGCATGAAATCACCAGCTTGGGAGGGCCCTTTCACACTGCTGGGCCTGGTCTGCCTCAGCCCCGTGCAGCTGGGAGTTCCGAGGAAGTGGGATGACCCCCTTAAGGGACGCGTGAACATATCCCGCCTGTGCCCCCAGCTCTTCACCCTGCCAGTGGGTCTTGTGCTTCTGTCACTGCACACGGACGGTGTCCTCTGGCTGTGGGCAGACGCTCTTCGTATGGCTGTGGAAGGGCAAGTGATGGCATTTTCTGGCTCAAACATTTCGAAATACCTACTGGGTTGGGAGGCATTATAGTGGGTCAGGGAAGGACACAAAGGCAGGGAGACATGCCCTCAGGGCACTCACATATGGGTGGGAAATGAGGCAGCCATCTATAGACATAGAAAACCAGGTAGCCATCGCAGGCTGGCTGTGGGTGGTACAGAGAGGACCCCCTGCAGGCCGGGCAGACTGTGTGACCCGAGGAACCCGAGCATGCTGGTGAAAGGGGAGTGTGGAGTTTGTCACGGTGCAGTTGGCAGTGCTGCTTGCTGGGGGTTGGCAGTAGATGGAGCCCCAAATCATCCATTTGAAAGTTATAGAGGCCCCGATGTGGGCCTCCCCTTTCTTTTCTCCCCTTTACCCTCACTCCAGGCCCAGACAATGTCAGTGCTAGAGGTTCCCGAGCCTGTGATAGAAGGGCTTTTCACCATCCAACTTTTCTGTTACTGTGAGAGCCATGGCTTTGGAGTCAGACCTCTGTGTTCACATTGCAGCCGAGCTATAACTTGCACGGTCTTGGTCAAGTTAGCTTTTCTGACTGCTGTTCCTGTTTCTGTAAAAATGTCTACCTTTCTGGGTTGTCAAAGCATGAAATATGATAATATATGTAAGGGGCCTCGTGTCTTAGCTGGCACAGGGTGGATGCTCAATAACTTAGTATCATTATCATCGTTTATCCTGGCAGAATAGGTCCGTGGAGGCCCTATTACTCCAAGGTCATGCTTCTCAAGCTTCAAGATCTGGAGATCTTGTTATAATGAAGATTCCAGGTCTTCAGGTTGGAGGGACAGGGAGGAGAGAGGAGAGAGGTGAGATTCTCATTTCTAATGAGCTCTCGGGTGATGCTGACGCTTTCGGTCCAAGACCATACTTTGCATAGCAAGGTAGGTCGGCCAAGGGCAGCCTCGAGGAGTGTCGTCCTTCCTTCCTTCCTTCTCTTTGCTCTCCTCTCTACACTCCTGAGTGGATCTGTCATCCAAACACTTCCCCAGCTCCACTGACAAATACTCTGGATAACAGGTATAGTTGGGACCGTCCCAGGCAGGATATATTTCCTCCTACCCACTGAGCGCTCCCCTGAGTGCATCCATCTGGGGATGAGGAAGGGATCCTGAGGGAGGAGGGAATTTGTCCTTGACCTTGGGAAGCTCCTAATCTGATGGGGAGTCGACACAAGCACACCTCGCTGTCCGTGGGCACTCTGCCGGAAGGCATGCCGAGGCTTGCAAAGGACCACCAAGGCCGAGGAGCCACCGTAAAGCAGAACACTGGAACAAACCGTGTCCTCTCTGGGGCTCCAGCAGTCGGGCAAGATGGCCGGTGCTGCATCCTGCTCTCCCCTCTCAGAGCCAGAGGCTGTGGTGCTCAGAGCAGCACACCCCTGCCCGCTGTGCCCTGAAAGGGGGTGAGGGCATAGCCAGAAGCTGTAAGGTCAGCGTGCTGTTGCACTAACTTGGGGGCAGCCCAGGTGAAAGGTCTATTCATTCAAGGCCAGCTCTCATTCAGTGGGACCTGTGTTAAACTGCTCCCAGGCCTGGGCTCCCAGTGGCCATGAGTTTTAAAAGTGGGAATGTGCCAAGAGCAAGATGGGGACAGCAGTGCCCTTGACTTTGCTGCAGTTTTCATTGGCAGCTGGGCGTGGTTAAGAGTGAGAAACTCGTCTGTCTTCTTGATAGCTCTCCCTCAAATCCCATCATCCCCATTGCTCACCCCTGAATAAATAAAACCCCCATAAGTTTCTAGACATCGACAAAAGAAGTCATGGTTTCAGCCTAGGGTTCCCTCAGAACACAGTGCTCTGCCCAAATCGGCCACAGGGGACTTGTGGTCAGCTGGCCCCTGGTTGGTCCCACGAGCCGTGCAGTGGCCCAGGGCTGCAGGTTCCTTGCTTCTGCTTCCGCCTGAGGAGGCAGCGTGCTTTGGCCGATAGTCGGAGTCCACATCTAGGAGTCGTCAGGACCTGCGGCTGTGCAGGTTGTTGAGCAGCCTTGGCCAGGAAGCTTCCTTTATTCTCTATTTCCACATCTAAAAGCAGAGAGGAGCCCAGGCTGGAAAGCAGGGGACGCTTTGGAACGAAATGGCTTGCTTATTTTTCTGTTTTAAAAAAATAGTAAAATATATATAACATAAAATTGCCATTTTAACCACCTTTAAGTGTACGATTCAGTGGCACTAATGATACTCACCATGTTGTGCAACCATCACTATTATCTGCTTCTAAAACATTTTCGTCACCCCAAAGAGAAATTATCTATTAAGCAATATCTCCCCATCCTGACCCCTGGCCCTTGGAACTTCTGTTCTATTTTCTGTCTCTATGAATTAGGTATTTCATGTAAGTGAATTCATATAATATTTGTCTTTATATGGTTTTTTTTTTCACTTCACAAAGTGTTTTGAGGTTCATCTATGTTGCAGCATGTAGGAATACTTCATTCCTTTTTATGGCTGGATAGTATTTCATTGTATAGATATACCACATTTTATCCATTCATCTGATGATGAACACGTAGATTGTTTCCATTGTTTATTATTAATAATGTTTTATATTTTTTCATGCCCCTTGTACGTAGGCAATGGAAACACACCGAGAAATAAGACAGCACAGTTCCTGCCCCCTCCCCATGTAGCCAGGCAGTGACATCAAAGAGATGAGTGCCATCACAAGGCCCGTGGGCATCCATAGGACACGTTGGATCTGGTCTTGCCTCACCAGCTTCTAACTGTTGTGTGGGCTTCTTTTTCAGGCCTCAGCCTTCCCATCTGCAAAATGGGTTTGAGGCTGAAAACCCCTGTGGTGCTAACATTCTATGGTCCTATGATACTGAATCTTCTTCCATGGATTTCTAAGAGAGCATCTGCTCCATTTCCTTCTTGGGTAGGCCTTGGGGTGGGGGAGAGCTGCCCACGGCTGTGGAACTGGGGGGTCTAGGAGTTTGAGTATTTTCAGCATGATACTTGGCAGGAGGGTAGCCCTGCTTGCGTAACCATGACTGTTGATGGTGACTGCCTCCTGCATGGGGCCCCTTGACCACTCATCCCCTTCCCAGCTGCCTGGAGATGGTGTCCAGGCAATAGTGGGGCAGGGGAGTGACCCATAGGTCAGAACTCGTGACCACCCCTGGATGCCAGAGCTGTGAAGGCCACGTAATTTGAGGGATCACCAGTTGGGTTAAGATTATTTTGGGTGTTGGGAGTCTGGGGCTTAAGGAGAATGGGAATTAGGAAACCAGAGGCAGGGACAGCCAGAAGGAATAAGTGGTGGCTGGGAGGAACCCACAGCCAGGGTGGAGACTTCCTGTCAAAACAGCCACTTACCCTGGCGGGAGAGTGCATTCCTTTCCCCCAGGAGATAAGAAGACTAGATTTTCCTTTCCCAGGGCTCCTTTGAGCTGAGAGCTGCACTGGGCAGGCCAATGGGGGCTCTGCAGGCCGGGTTGGGGTGGGGTCTCTGTCATTCCCTCAGTGGGCCCCAGCCTGCCCAGCTCAGCTGCTGGTACCCTTCCCATACTCTGCATCCTCAGGTAAGCACCCACGCCAGCAGTGCAACCAACGGTTGAAACCAGTCTCCTGCCTGTATCTGAAAAATGCACCTACCTCATCAGGTTGCTGAGAGCTAGTGTACGTAAGGCCCTGGGAACAGCGCCTAGCACAGACCCTGCTCAGCGTAGGTGGGTCACTAATATGCCAAGGTACCTCTTTGTTTCCTGGGCCAGGAGAGACTCTAGTTCCTTATCGTTCTGGGGCATGTGACAGTTGTTTCCTCTGTAGACCTCTCCAGACAAAAATCTCTCATCTCAACTCGCTGACCCCAAGGCCATTATAGGAAAGGTTCATTAAGCATTTAAAATAGAGCCAATGTCAGCAGATGGAGCGATTTCTTGGATATTAGAAATCATTGTTCGTCAGGAAAAGGTTCGTCCTCCCTTTTACAAGTGAGGAATCCGTTGCTCAGAAGGAACCCCAGGACTGCCCCTCCTCGATTAGAGGGATTGGCAGGAACCTATCTTATTACTGGAAACTCTCAGCCACCCCCACCCAAAGGGGCTGCCCTGATATCACCCCAGCCAGGGCCCTTCATCCCCTGAGTTGCCCAGCACTGGGGGCTTTTTGGGCTGTTCCTGACAGCCAGTTGTCCCAGAGGGTGGAGGCCTTCCCCAGGGGCCTGGAGGCTCCAGGCTGCTCCTCCCTGCGCCCTCTGGGCAGGCCCAGCCCCACGTCTGACTTCCCTTCTGGCCACTGCTAGAATGCCCAGCCCTCCCTCTGTGTATTTTCTCTCTGGGTGGGGGCCTGGGAGCTGGAAACCCTGTTCACATCCTCTCCCCACCCTCCCTTTGGAGGGCCAAACTCACTAGGGCTGAAGCCAGAGAGGAGGCTGTGGTCTGGGGAAGGCTCCCAGCTCACTGCCCAGAACTCCTTTGGGAAAGGGAAGCTGTGCTGTGGGCGGTGCCTGGGGGGGCCTCTCCCAAACCTATCACATTTCCCCTTCCGTCTTTCCAGTCCGTGATCAATACAGCCCAGGTCAGTTCAATTAAAAAAAAAAGTTTTTTTTCTAACAATTTTTATTTTATGTTATTTTATTGGGGAATGTTGGGGAACAGTGTGTTTCTCCAGGGCCCATCAGCTCCAAGTCGTTGTCCTTCAGTCTAGTTGTGGAGGGCGCAGCTCTGCTCCAAGTCCAGGATTCCTACCATCCCATGCGGAAATTGAACCAACAACCTTGTTGTTGAGAACTCGCACTCTTACCAGCTGAGCCAGCCGCCCCTCCAGCAGCTCAGCGGCAGCTCGTTGTCTTCAGTCTAGTTGTGGAGGGCGCAGCTCACTGGCCCATGTGGGAATTGAACAGGCAGCCCTGTTGTTCAGAGCTCCAGCTCTAACTAACTGAGCCATCCAGCCGCTCCTCAAATATTTTGTGGAGCATCTAGAGTGGACCAGGATTGTCATGATCCAGTTCAGTGGGAAAGGCCAGTAAATTGGGACCTGGTACTGCGTGGACTCCAACTGGATTCCAGGCGGATCCATCTTCAGTCCTCTGTGCGTGGCTTTGAGCAGCTGGCTTCCATCTCTGTACTCCAGTTTTCTCAGTTGTTAGAATCAGTCAATGACTTAGACCATCAAGTTTTCATTATCTGCACTAATGGAGGGTACCCATGACACTGAAATAACGGAAGGCATTATGCCATTACTTGTAATTCATAATTGTTTTGACTCATTAACATATTAAACTGTAGTCGGGAGCTTGTCTGACAGTTTGGGGACGGGCATTGTGTCAATAGCCACAGAGAAAGGGAAGGGGCGTCAGGGAGGTAGGGGGCGGTGCTGACGTGCTCTGGAAGCTAGTTTTGGATTTGACATCTGCCATTGAAAATCAGTGGTGTATTTGGATGGTGTGTTTTCAGTCTTGAGAATGAGCTTCTGGATGGGCCACTTCCAGAATGAGAAGAGTTCTGAGAAATCGTACCCTGCTGTTGGGAGTGTGGTCTGCTTCACCTGCCTGCTCATCAGGAATGCAGACTCTCAGGCCCATCCCAGACTGAGAGTCAGAATTTGCATTTCAAAGGGGAAAGGGTTCACCTAGGGTCCCGCTGAAGGCGAATGTGGCAGAACCATGGCATGGACCCACGTGTCCTAACTCTTGGTCCTGTCACAGTTTTTCCCTGAGATTTTCTGGGCCCTCGTTCTCTGCCCCAGGGAGGAAGAGAATAGCCTGGAATGCCCCCAAATTCAGGCTCTTTGGGCTGTTTGACTGGGTGCATCTGTCCTTCCTGTGACCTGTGGCCGCCTCATACATTGCGTCTCCCAGGGGTGCACACCAAAGCCCAGAGGAGGAAAACTCCACTGACCAGCCCCGGCGGCCAGAGGCATGCTGGGTTTAACTGCCTTCTTTGTCCACCTTAGACCGACTGGGGTCAGGCAGTGTCTGAATGAGTGAGTGTGGAAGGGCTGTTTGGGCAGGAGCTCGGTGGGGCACTTAGTGGCAGGAGGGGCCCTGGACACTCCCTTTCTTCCCCTTTGCTTTGACCTCTCTATGTCAGGCTGTTATTTCAGACTCATTGCCCCTTCCCCCAGGCTGCAGTTCTCTGTCCTCATGAGATGGATGATGTCTCAAGAGTGGCCAAGGTAGAAGGGGACTCTGGCCAGACCATCCTAAGTTCCTGCCAGCTCCACCGTGGAGGAGGACCTAAGGAGGAGCCGTGTCATACGGCATAATGCTTGGAAAAGGCACCCTTGGAAAAGGCACCCAATTGCGTTTCCCTTAGGGCACACCCTACTGTACTTCCTCCTCCTTTGGTGATGCTCTGCTCATGCTTGGTGGCCTTCTCTTGCCCTGCCGGCGCCCTTCCCCTCGCCCCACCCCAGGTGCTGTTTGGGGGTGTATGTCCCTTCCCAGAACCTCAGCCTCTCCTTTCCTTTTCCTTGTAGAGTTGCTCTTCCTGTGATCTCCCAGGCCCAGACTGCCCTTTGGGTCTGGCGGTGGGCCCCTCCCTGCCTTCCTCTCTCCCGGGCCCTTCCTCCACTCTTTCTATTCCTGGTTGGACCAACCTCTCTCATTGTCCATTCCCAGGAAAGGGCTGTCTTGCTGGTCAAAGGGTTGGGGACTGGAGCCAAGAAGAAAGCCAGTGGCGGAAGCCACCCCCCTACCCCACTGGGAGCTGCGGCTCCCAGTGGGGTGGTGGGGCCCGAGTGCCAGGGTCAGTTTTAGAAATCTCGCTTTCTAAGTTAGTCAGTGGTTGCAATCTGACATCCACATGCGGGAGCTGATGACTTCCCGACTGCCTGTTCTAATTTCAGCAGACCTCAGTGCCTGGGGTGGCAGGGGTAGGGGAGACACAAGTGCGATCAAGAGTTTCCTATCAGTGGCCTTACCACAGGGTTGTGGGGCCCAGCCTAGCCCCGAGCGAGCTGTGCTTTGTCGCAACTTGTGACCAAGGCTGACTGCCTTTGGCCGAGGCAAGGTGGATGGGGTCCCATGAGCACCCCTTGGGAACAGACAGGGGACCCACAGAACCATAGCCCACCGGTGGCATCCAAAGAAGCTGTGTTACCGTAATTCTGGGAGGAAAGTCCAAGCCTTTCTGCAGACAGACCTGCAAATGTCTTTCCTCTGCCTGTTCTTGCCTGGGTTTTGTTGTGATTTGTTTTCTTTGTTCTTTCTAAAAGCACATAGTTCAAATGGGACCAAAGTATTTATTTTTTATTTATTTATTTATTTTTACCTATAGAAAGAGGTCAAGTCTAGTTGCATTTACATGCAGAGGCTGCAGGCACTGGGCATCCCAGGCCTTTCAGATTTGGAAGATGTTGAGAGGACCCCAGACTGGCTCCCCCATTTTACCAAAGCAGAGGAGCTGAAAGGCTTATAAAACCAAAGAAACAATTTTTAGAAACCTCTGGGAAAACAACTCTGGGATGAGTTGCAGAGAGATGGCATGGTTGATGGAAAGCATTGAATTCAGACAGACCCGGGGTCGAGGCTGGGCTCTGCCTCCTCCTCGCTGTGCAAGAACCAGCCACTCACCCCTCAGCCAGTGGCATTCCACAGGGTGAGCCCCCTGCCTGCCCCCAACAGATGGAGAGAGGGGTCGCTGTGATCTCCAGGGACGCTCCATAAGGTTGAAAGGAACCCATGCTGCATGCATCTCTGTGAGGGAGGGCAGTGCCAGGGCCCGGGGACTGGCCTTCTGGAGGAGAGGCAGTGGCTGTAATACAGGCAGGTCTGGCTGTGTGATGTTGAGCAACATTCTGAGCCCGGTTTCCTCGCCTCTGCTTGTAGGGTAGTGGTGAGAATCAAGGATGACATTGTAAAGGTCTTAGTGCCCAGTGATTAGCATGTTGGAGGTGCTCAGTAAATGGCCGCTCATCATTATTTTCAGGAGAGAGGTCGCCGTGGGATGTCCTTGGGGGACCTGCACAGTCTCTGCACACAGAGAGACTTGGCATTGCCTGGCAGGGACTGCAGTATGAAGCACTGTTGGCTGAGTCACTTAGGGACACTGTCCACTCCGAGGCACAGCGTGGTCACAGTCAGGGCTTTGGATGCCATAGGTGCACGGAAGGCCTGGCAGAACCGTCTCAGGTGCAGTCAGCCCCTAGAGTAGAGGTTCTGAACCTCAGGGTCCATTCCCCCAGAAAGGCTTTGGAGGCCTGGGAAGCCCGCAATGGTATGCAAAATGTGCTGTCTCTGGGGAGAGAGGCCATGGCTGTCATCAGAGTCTCAGATGGGGCCAGGACTACAAGACCTTTGATTTGGATGTCAACAAATCAGGCATCAAGAACCACTGTAAGAGAACATGGCAGGTGGTATCTGCTCAGCCCAGCTAACCTCAACCCAGGCCTCAGCTAGCAAGTACAAGCCAGTCAGAGACATCAGGGCCTGACCAGCTGGACCATCAGGTTTGGGGTGTGGGAGAGAGACCAGGGCCTTATGGGGCAGGTGAGGGCCAGTGGGGCCAAGCCCCTGGGGGGACTGGCTGAGGATTGGGGACCTGAGCTGGTGGTGGTGGTGACAGCGAAGGGCCTGGAGTGTGGAAGTCACAAGGGCCTCGGAAGGCAGGGGAAGCGAAAATGAGGCAGGTCCACCATGCAAGCCTCTGGGGCTCCTGCTCATCCATTGGAAAATGGCATATGCGAGGGGTAGGCCCTACGTCTGTCACTGCCGGAGTGGGCTTGGTCAAAAAGTCATAAAATGATCTTTCTGGGCCTTCAATTCTCGTTTGAGGGAGATCACTGCAGGCTCTCACCTCAGAGTCTTATTCAGCGATCTCAGGCTATGTTCCTTGTAGGCATGGCTGTGGGCTGTGGGTGAACCGTCTTCCTCTCTTACTCAGTTTTCTTGTCTTTTTTTGATCCCTATTTTATTTGCTCTGTCTTACTTATGTTTTTCTCATAAACCACTGAAATCATTTTGAGAAGCAGGGGGAGAATAGATGGAAAGAAGAAAAAGATATTTGTTTATAGAAAAGCTACCTAGAGAAAGTGGATTTACAGTTAGGGGATGTTTTGTTTGTTTCTCTAAAAGATAGTATATTTTGATGATAAGTGAATTATGCTCATTAAAGACAATTGTGGAAAATTTGTAAGCATAAAAAAGAAATAAAAAGAAATTGCTCATAGTTGCATTATACAGACAACCACAGTTAGTATTTTGGTACGTTTCTTTCTAGTTTTTCCTTACATGTTTAAATTAAAACTTTTTTTGTATTTATACTATAAATGGTACTGTTGTCTTAGCATATATCATATATAACATGGATAGTTTTCTATGGTACTAAAACCTCTTTATAAGCATTTAAAATACGTCAGCCCCCTATAGTTAGACATTTAGACACCGCCCCCACCCCCATTTTACATTATTATCAATAAAACATTGCCAACCGTCTTTTGTCCATAAAGTTCTTTTCAAAGTTCAGGTTATTTCTTGAGAAGGACTCAGAACTGGCCTTGAGGGCTGGGTAAGCAGTAGTGTCAGTGTGAATGTGTGCTTGATTGTGTGAGGGCTGCGTTTTTGTTGGTCCTGCAGAGAAGGGAGAGGATGGAGGCAGCTTCCTCCCCACCCCCGTGTGAGCCAAGTGACTCATTCTCTCATCTGTGGATCTTGTAGATGGGATGGAGGGAAAGAAAAGGCTTCCCAGTCACTCTTATGTGGCACCTGAAGTCCCTTTGAACCTTCAGACTGACCAGAGCAAAGCACTTCAGGCCTGGTGACCAAATACCTGCTTGTGTCAGGGCTGCCTCAGGGAAGGCAGAGATCACGGGAGCCTGATGAAGTGTTAATATCCTGCTCAGCGTGCACAGGCCTGAGCTCAGATGTGTTTTCAGACCTGTGAATCATTCCAGATTGGCTGAGCTCCATTCCAAGGCAGGCTGGGCTGGTTTTCGCCTCAGAAAGGCTAGTCCTGGGGTCAGCCAGCGGATAAACCTAAGTTAACTTAGCCATTATTGCTTTTTTGTTAATGAGGGGAGGACCAGTCGTGAAGATGCCAAACCATTCAGAAATGTTGCCCAGTTCTTAGGATTCTAATGTCCCAGGACAAATTCTGTGTTCAGAGAAGAGAGAATGCGACCCTGATTTTAAGTCCTGACTGGACTCCCAAGGGTCCCTTGTGCTTCACTGAGCTTTCGTTTTTTTTATTTTTTGAAAATATTTTTCCTATGAAGTTATGAATCTTGGAAGCTGTGAGAAGCGCTGGTGATCTCACTGGATCATCAATGAGCGGGAGCTCTTTTGTGGATGGAAGTTCAGGGTGAAGCTAAGTCCTGAGGCAGGTGGGGGACCTGCAGGGAGGAGGTTCTGCCATCGCAGGTCTAGGCATCAGCTATGGAGAGAGGGATGAGCGCCCACCCTCGTTGGTTGCAGGGGTTGATGAAAAAAGGGCAAGATGGGCTTCTCTTGGACTGCACTTAACAGGAACAAACCAACTCATTCTCAGAGATGAGATTCAGAAGCAGAGGCTGGATATCCTGGGTGTTCCTGAGCCCAAGAACACTTCACTGGTCTTGAAATTCCACAACCCCCTAACATGTCTATAGACGCTGTTCAAAGTGACCTCCTTTGACAAAGAAGCAACGTGCCTGTAAGGATTAAAATCACTTGAAAAATTTCATTCAAGTCAATGTACAAAATGTTTAAAATGCTTTGAAGAAAACGGATCTGAGCTGTTCCTTCTATAAAGTAATCTGTGAACAAGTCAAACTGAAAGCATGGAAGCGAGACACGCCTGCAGCCGAGATCTAAGAGAAAGATTCTTTTCACAGTGACCCATATTTACGACCGACCTGCTGTGTACCAGGCGCAGGGCTTGACTCTGGTGGACAGAGAGGTGTAAGACTGAATTTCTTGCCCCAAGGAGTCTAGTTGGAGAAAGACCTAATGGCAAGTCCTGGTGCCAAGGCTCTTACGATGGGGGAATTGATTCTGATTAGAGAGTTCATGTAAAGCCCAAAGGAATCAACATGTGAGACGGGCTTGAAGAGTGAGCAGGACATTGATGTTCAGACATGTAGGGGAAAGGTCTGGAAGGCAGGGACACAGGGATGGGGATGAGATGGTGTTCTTGGGAAGAGTTGTTGGTGTGACTGTTGGGAGAGGAAAAGGCAAAGGATGAATAGGAAATGGTAGGAGGTTGCCAGGCTGTAGAGGGCTTTGACATTCATCTTAAGGAGTTTAGACTTTATTCTGTAGCTAATGCGTTCCCATGCGAAGGTTTCTGAGCAGAGAGGTAGCTTAATTTTTTAAATTAACAGCAAACACATAAATACATGCTCGTTGAAAGATTTCAGCTACACTGACGTTTATAAGCAAAAAAATGAAAATGCTCCCATTTCCAGAGGTAACTATCGTTATCCTTCAAGTTATTTAACCTACCTGTATCTGCATATGTAGATACCTTAAAGTCAAGCCTAGAAGTGGGAAGGACGATGGTTCTGTCAGACCTTCTCTCTGTCTCTCTCTCACACATACCCACACCCACACCCATGTTTTAACATTTTAAAGTTACATAAAATAGGACTGTAATCTAGGGAAGCCTGTGCTATCTCTTATCACTTGGCTCATTTCGCTCTCCTTTGTCTATTTCAGAACATGGTTTTGTTGGATATTCACCGGAACTGCTACAGAACAACACTCTGCCAGACTACAGCCCTGGGGAATCCTTTTTCACTGTCTTTGGGGTGTTCTTCCCAGCAGCGACAGGTATTGTAATGTGGATTCTTTTCCAGGCTCACATTAGGGATATAAATACTTGGTTCCTAAAACTCAGAATCATAATTGACCTTTGTGTGCTCCTAGAATGTGTATCTGACAGTAGAGACGGCCTTGGCTTTGATGAAAAAAATCTATCATTGAATAATAACAGTTTACCTGCTTATAATTCCCGAAGGCCTCCAACATGATTTAATCCTCCTTAACCTCTATACTTACATATTGACACCTCTTGGGGAAGTTAATAGAGGGGGCATACTCTTACGGCAGAGCGGGATGGACTCCTTAGCAGGACAAGCTGCCCTTTCTACCCTGGAATGAATGTAAACTTGGTCTGGAACTCCCTTTCCCTGTCCCCTGACCCCTGCGTCTTCTCCCCTGGGATGGGAGAAACGCTACTTTCTTTTCTTGCCCCTGGGTGTGGATGAAACCAGGATCCCAGGGGCACTGAGGGAATCCCTGTACCCTTCTTCCTCACTTTCCCGTTCTGAAGTGACCCAGGAGGAGCCTCCCACTGCTGAGCTCCCCATAGATCTCTGGTCTCATGCTGGGGACCTGGCTTGGAAGGCAGTAAGCTAACATGTTCATCAAATGACCCATAAGAAACAACCATTTGCGGGGGACTGAGCTTGTCCCCAGGGCACAGACTCAAAAGCATTTTACTCTTGATCAGGCTGTGCTGATGCCCTGAATGTTGCTGATTTTATCTCCTTATCCTCCTCTTCTTTTCCCTCTGCCTTCCTATACATGGCCATTTCCTTGCTTGTAATCTACCCAAATAGGATAGGGGTAGAAAAAGGGAGGAGAGGCTACTAGAATATAGAAAATTTAAAAGATTGTTGGTACCAATGTTGGCAAGGGTGGGGAGAAACTGGAACTCTCATACATTGCTGATGGGAACATAAAATGGTACTACCATTTTGGAAAACAGTTTGATGGTTTCTTAAAAATTAAACACAAACACCCCGCCATTCTACTTCTAGTGACCTACTGCAGAGAAATGAAAACATGTGTCCATATAAAGATTTTGTGTCCATATAAAGCCAAAAATTCAAAGCAGCTTAATTCGTAATAGTCCAAAACTGGAAACAACACCAATATTCATCAACAGATGAATGAATAATCAAAGTATGGCATCATCATACAATATAAACTACTCATCAATAAAAAGATATGAACTACATGCAACGATATAGATGAATCTCAAAATAATTACACTGTATGAACGAAGACAATAGAAGAGTACCTTTTACAAAAAATAAAATTATAAGATCTCCATTTACATAAGTTCTAGAAAATGCAAACTATAGAAATAGCAGACCGGTGGATGCCTGGAAATGGGGGTGAGGGAAGCAGGAGGTGGGGGTATGAGGAAGTTTCGGGGGATGAAAAAATATATTCCTGATTATGGTAATGCTTTTATAGGTGTATTCGTGTCACAACTTTTCAGATTGTTACCCTTTAAACATGTGCAGCTTATCGTGTGTCAGTTATGCCTCAGGAAAACTGTTAGAATGAAAGAAAATGAACAACTTTAATCACCCTTCCTCAGTCCATCCGTTTTCCCCCTCTAGCAATGGCCCCATTTCTCTTCTCTTTGCAGCCAAACACCAGAGCTTTGTCTGTGCCCCCATCTCCATGTTCCTCCCCCTGCTCACTCCTTCACCCTCTCCTTTTGGAATTCCAAGCCTGTCCCCCCAGGGAAATGATCTCTTCCAAAGTCATCAGTCATTACCACGTGACTCAATTCCAGGGGCATTAAAAATGTGCAGTGTGTCTGACCTCTAGCAGCATCCCATGGCCTCCATTTCTCTTGCCTTTTGGGGCGCAGCACCCTCCCTGTCTCCCTCCTTTCTGACTTGCCCATGTAGGTACGTCCTCGTCTGCCTGCCCATTAAATGTTGGGGTTCCTCAGGCTGTGTCTTCTTTCCCTTCTGTTTACTTTGGAATCTCATCCCTGCCCATTGTTCAGCGACCACCCACAAAGCTGATGACCCCCAAATTGTACGTCTAGCCCAGACTTCTCTAAGCCGCACTTCATGATTTCAGTTGCCTGCATGACATCTTCTCTTGGGTATCTCAGACCCAACATGTTCAGAACCAAACCTGTCCCACTTTTCCCCCAACTGCTGCTTCTCCTCTACTCCTGATCTCAGGAAATGGCACCTCCATCCAGTCAATTGCTCGTGCCAGCAGTGGGGGAGTAATTCATGATACCTTCCTCTTTCTTACCAATACCCTCCAAGTCCTGTCAGTTGTACCTTCTGAAGGATGTACTTCCTTGACTGCTGTTCTGTCAATACCACCTGGTCACTCTGGTCCAAGCTTCGTCTCTCACCTGGATCACTGCAGTGGCCTCCTACCTGATGCCCCTTGAGGTTTGGCCACAGGCATGAGCGTGGAGCTGGACTTCAGCAGTGGCAGGTAGAATCCTGGTCCTCAAATCCGGGTGTGCCAGAAATAGTGCATTTCTTTGATTTTTATGAATTGAAAAGAGAGTCAGTCTCCAAGCCTTCATTTTTCCAGGATGACTGAACACTGATGTCAATCATTGTTCATTCTTCTGCCTTCCCCTGCTATTCTGTTCCAGGGTCCTAGAATCTCACCAAGTACCAATGCATGTTAGGGGACTCTGGCTATTCATCATCTGTACACAGAGCTAGGCCTTCCCATTTTCCAGCTTCATGCTCTCTGCTGCTTCGGAGCCACTTTTGGGGACCAGAAATCTGCTAAGCCTGGGAACCCTCTGCTTAGAGTCTCTGCATTTCCCAGACCTTCCTTTCTGAGGTCTGGCTCGAGCCCCTCTAGTGCTGCCAGGCAGTCGGCCCCAGGTCCTCACTGCTCCAAATCCTGTGGGCTTTTCTCTCCCTGCCCTCAGCTCCAGCAGCAATCTGCTTTTCTAATACTGGGGACACTCCTGTCCAGGGCCAGTTTTGTGGGTATAAACGTGTGCGGACACAGTGTCCCAAGCTCAGGAGGGCCTCAGACTTGGTTTAATGCTTTGCTGTTCCTAAAATTCTGAATGATTTTTGTACAAGGGATGCTGTCATTTTACTTGCACTGGATTCTGCAAACTCTGTTTCTGTCTCCCCTATGCTTTCCCTAACCATTCTGCCGCTTCTTTTCTATTTCTTTGATCCTCTAAGTTCTCCTAAGGCCCAGGTTTTTGAGAAACAGAACCCCAAACAGCATGTAGGCATGTTCTACTTCTTCCCTGCCGCATAGCACCCCCCAAGGCAGTAAAATACAGTTGACCTTTAAACAACACGGGTTTGAACTGCTCAGGTCCACTGAAATGCAGATGTTTTTCAATAAACGCATACAGTACTGTAAATGTATTTTCCTTATGATTTTCTTTTCTCTAGCTTACTTTATTGTAAGAACACAGTATTTAATACATATGACATACAAAATATGTGTTCATTGTTTATGTTCTCAGTAAGGCTTCTGGTCAAAGTAGGATAGTAGTAGTTAAGTTTTGGGGGAGTCAAGAGTTATACACAGATTTTTGACTGCTGGGGGGATAAATGCCTCCAATCCCCTTGTTCAAGGGTCAACCAATAAGTCAACTTCCTCTCCAGTGGACAGAAAAGGAAAGGAGGAAATAAAATAGAGGGAATTTTTTAAAAAGTTAATATCTGAAAACATTTTCCAGCTCCCCGTCCCCCTGTCCACCTTCTGACTCCCTGACACAGATGGCTCACGCATTCAACAGGCATCCCACTGAGGTGTTTCCTTGGGCCTGACGCTGAGTTCCATTGCCAAGTTAGGAACCCCTGGGCGCAGATGCCAGGTTAACAGTTACACCTGAGGCAGGGCTATGGGCCTGCCTCCTTGGCTGGCAGCACCCTGGCGTGTGTTCTTTTTAGGCAGCCATAGGAAGTTGCCTCAGTAATGTGACCTGGCGGGACTCCCTCCACGCTGCTCCCACAGCTTCCCTCTTTTGCCTCCCCAGACCCTGAATCTTAGTAAGACAGGGGATGCCTGGTCTGAGAGGGGGCAGGGGGTGACAAGCCAGCCTTCAGCACCTGTCTTTTCAGGCAAGAATTAGGTTTGAAGATGCCACTCAGTAGCCTAGAGTTTGAACTGGACTGATATGTGAGGTCAGTTAGTCCAACGACTCTCAACGTTTTATCTTTTAATCCATATTCATTTTTGATAATTATACTAAACAACTCACACTAGAAATTCTGAGATGCCTCCCTGGACCAGAAATGGGTATCTTTGTCCTCCTTTTGAGGAAGATTGCTACCTAAGAGTATTAGTCAAGCTTCATTTTCTGTGGTTTAAATTATGACAATAATTTTTGTAATATTCCAAATATAAAATTATAATATTGCCCATACTGTCTGCACAGGCTTCTTTTACCCCTCTTAGGTGATGTCCTTCCCTGTCCCTTCCAGGGCCCTCAGCCCAAACAGGTTGAGAATCACTGATCTGATCCTTTGACCAACTGGGGAAAAAGGAGCACAGAGTTTCTGAAGGATTGCTAACGGTCATGCAGCTGATTAGTGACCCGAGTTGGGCCACCATCCTGCTGTGGAGGGTTGCCTCCCCTCACTCTCTCTGTGTTTTCCAGGGGCCTCAATATAAACACGGTAAGCAGGGTGAACAATTTGTATCACTTGGCTTTCCCTGGCAGATGTTCTGCTGAGCTATGAATGATTGGCAGTTTCCATGGTGATGGATTTGCTAAGGATTAGCTCTGAGTGAGTCATGGCTGGGGCTCTCTCCAACACCATCCTCTTCTGGAACAAGAGAACCTCCAGGCTGTGGAGAGGGGAGAGGAGTTTGGAAGAACAAACACTTTAGTCTCCCCACCCTGTGTCCCTATCTCTGGCCAGAGACGTATTGTGTCGGTTACTTCAGAGATTTTATATCCAAGGGCAGGAGACTTCCTGGGAAGAGCAGCTGAAGACTAGGTTTTGGTGGCTCCTCTGGATTTAGGCAGCAAGTCCTTTTGTCCTTCTGTCCTTCTGACTGCGCTCCACCACACCCTGTGGTAGTGGCTGCAGGGTGGGGCTGGGGCCTTGGAGTAGACTCTGCATTTGCTTTGTTTTTAAAAGTACTTTCCTTGTCCAAGCTACACCACTGAACTTTCCCTGAAAAACAAACATCTCTTCCTATAGGATTCAATCAATCTCTCTTTCTCTCTCTCTCTCTCTCTCTCTCTCTCTCTCTCTCTCTCTCTCTCTCTCTCTTTCACACACACACACATACACGCACACATGTGCACGCACACACATACACTCTTGTAGCCACTCCAGGGATCTGAGACCACAATGCGTGGAGGAACTAGGAAACGGAAATTTACTGGGAATCATACCAGTGTGTGAAGTCATGTAACCCCTGTCCCCAAATCTCAGACTTACTGGAAGGGACAAGGGCTTGTTGTGGTTGACCACACCCAGCATAAAAATGTAGCAGAGAAACCAACAGCCTTTACCAGAATGTTGAGAGTCACCTTTGGTCAAGAGCTGCGCTATTTCTGTGACGTCCTTGACTTCTCTGGGTCTGATTCCCTCCCCACTCACACACACACCCCGAGAAGCCCTCTGGATCAGGGGCGTCTCCAGGAGCGTCAGGCTGGGGCCTCAGGGCCCACCCCACCTCCAGCCTACCTCCTGTATCCCTCCCCTCCCAAGGCGTGTCCTCAGTCTCCCACATTATATCTTACGCGTGACACAACGACGACTCTCTAGGCCAGAATGGGGCCCTGGTTTAAGGAACAGAGAGACCCAAGTAAGGACAACTTGAAGATGGGGCTCACCTCACTTCACTCCGATGGACTTCTGAGCAGGAGCAGGAGAAAAAAGAAGGGAGCTTTATAATTATCATACGTGTTTATTTTTATAATTTTATATGCAGAGTTCATTTATAATTTTATCAAAATTATTATACCTAGAATAATCATATAATTGCAGTAGCTTCTCTGTCAGGCACTGTGCTGAGCACTTTAGATGGAGTCCCACTGGTTCCAGCAGAGGCAGATTTCCCAGGAAGCCAATGAAACCTAGGCAGGATCCCTCACTTCTGTGAGTGCTTTCTAAAGTTCTGTTCCTAAGTTTATGTTTATAACGCTGAATTTTTTTCAAAAAGTTTCAAGCCCCATAAAACCTGGATGCTTCCATGGGTTCTATTATTAATCTAATTTGCAGATGAGGAAACAAAGGCAAGAGAAATTTCCCCAAAGTCACCAAGAAAGTAAGTGCTGAACCCCATTGCTTGATGTGTACTTTGGAGAGAATGCTAGAAGAGAGGACACACACTTGTCTGGAGCATTCGCGACTCAGAAGCCAACAAATCTCTCTTGAGTCCTGGTGTTTGTCTGTCCTAGCAGAATCTCTAAGGCCTTAGAGGGTCAGAGACTGACAAGTTATGCCTCCAAGAATAGATGAAGAGGGATGAAAGATTTTTCCAGGAAGAGCAGAACAAAAAACCAGTAAGTCAAGTGTGGAGAAGGAGTGGGGTTTGGAGCTAAGGTGGGAAGGTAAGGAGAAGCTGCCAGAGTCCTTAGGAGCCCAAGGGACTTGTGGGTGAGGAATGGAGCCCATCCTTCCGGAGTGGATATTTATTTAATACCTACTAAGTGCCAAGTTAGTTCATTCTAACTTTATAACAGTCATGCAAGGTAAATAATCTTATCCCTGTTTATAGACGAGACTCAGAAGCACGCTGCCTCCAAACAGTATTAAACTCCTTTCATCTAAAGAAAAAAGGCAACAGATAAGATTTGGGCAACTTTAGTGCATGGATATCCTACCTTAATTAAAAAGAAAAATAATAAATCCATCAGCTTAAAAAAAGATAGAAAACAGGCAGCAGAAAATCAATTAAGCTATAAATGGAAAGAGAAAATTAAAGGTTTCTAAGGACACAGATTTGGATTGAAAAACTCCCAGGAGGAAGCTTGGAAGTTTCTTGAGAAAGTAGGTAGTCCTTTAAAAAAACGACTAGCAGAAACCATAAAAGCTACGAAAAACTATTAGGCTTCCCCATCCCCTGCCTTCCCCCCCACATACTAATTCTCATTTTCAGGAATAAAAAAGAAAATAGGGTGAGAAGTAGGATTGTGATAACAGGCAAGAAGTGAAGACTTTGATCTTTGTGTGCCATGGTTGGCTAAGGGGGCAGGGAAAAAAAGGAGATGACCGTTATCTGGCAAATGCTGGTAAATAAGTGGTTACCTGACCTTTATACTGGTTATTCTAACCCAGAGCTTATTTTTGAGAACTATAAGGGATCGGTTTTTCTCCTGGCCCTCCATGTCCGTTGTCAGATGAAATGTTAGAGCCAGGGCACTAAGCCCAAACCCCGTTACTCGGTGCCACCCACCGAAACTCTAGGCATAATGTCAAAGCCCAGGAGGCTATGGGTGCTGCTGGAGGTGTAGCCTGGTAAATCTAACTGGTAAAGTGATGGCCAACACCATCTTACTTAGATGGACTAAAGCTGAGACAATCAAGATATGTTAAGAGGCCTTAGAACTAAGGCAGGAAACCAAGTCAGAAAGGTTCAACCTAGGAAGGGAGGCTGTTTACCTCAGTCACATGGTAACAACGTGCAGACTGTATCATCATCAGGCTACAGGGAGAAATGTGGTTTAGCGTCAAGTGTTAACTGCTTCCTGGAACGGCAGTGTGAGACCTGCAACCGGGGGAAATGCCCTCTACCAGGCATAGATTAGTAATTCGGAACTGGTGACGGAAGTACCTGTGGGAAAACCAATGCGTGGTGCCAATTATGACTGATAAGTGCAGCCTTCTTGTGTGTGCGGGGGTAACCCTAAATTAATCATGCAGTTTACTCTGTTTTAAAAAGGGAAATCCAAGGAAAGCATGGGTGTTAGAAAGAAATGGAGAGACTGTAGGACGTAGTGGAAAGAACACTGACTTGAGATCAGGAAATTTGTGGATTAATGCTGGTTCTGCTAACAATTAGATCAAAAACTTGGGCAGAGTTGCTTCTCTTGTCGGGGCCTCAGTTTCCTCACCTGAAGAAATAAAAGGTTAGAGCTGATCTTAACAACATCTTTCAGCTTTAAAAGTCATTGATTCCCAGCGACTTAGAAGACAAGTTAGCAGAGATCACTCAAACTGAACAACAGAAAGAAAAAAGAATAAAAAACAATGAAGATGGGTTAAGAGACCTCTGGGATAACATCAAGCGCAACAACATGTGCATCATAGGAATACCAGAAAGCGAAGAGAAGAAGCAAGGGATTGAGAACATATTTGAGGAATGGAAAAACGTATCTTTGGGCCATTTTAGCTATCGTGTGATTGCGTAAGTGGGGTATTAATGTGTCCCCATTTTCTCCTGTAGTCCAAGCGTAATAATAAATAATGTCTTTTCCACACTTGAAAAAAAAAAAAAAAAGAATCATTGATTCCAAATAGCCATTTTAAGCTATTTTAGATACCCTGCCAGGAAAAGTGTAAAGATAGTAATTACAAAATGGATCCTTAGCGTTTCCCAAACTGTGTTCCGTGGAACACTAATAATGAATAAAATGTTTTAATTTAAAAGTGTTAAATTGCCAAAATAAGCTTTTGGAAACACTATGTGCTACATTTCTCTTCTTAGAAATCGACACTGAAAATTAGCATATTACAGGCACTTGTAAATCTAACAGTAAGAACCTCTCTAATCTTTTTAAAAAATGTAATATTTGTAAAAACATCTGGTCACTAATGCTCTGGGAAATAGTATCTGTTCTACGACACCCTTAATCTAGCTCTAACATTAACAATAACATTTTAAAATGGCACCAGAAGCAGCAAGAAAGCAAACTAGAGAATCTTTATAACATATGACAAGCATGGGCAAAAAATACTAAATCCAAAGAACTTTTCTAGATCTAACTGGCAAGCAAGACATTTATAATTCACCAGAACTAGAGATTATCTGCTCAAGAATTGCGTGGTCACACTAGGGCACAATTCTGGAAGCAGCAGCCACACAATGCAAGCCAATCTAACCAGTGTAACAGATCACCCACGTTACCCCAGGAGGAGTCACCCACAAGGAGCTCCCATTTCCTTGTCTCTGGCGTTTCGTGTCTGTGGTACTGACTACCTACTTTCTGGCTTCTTTGTTTTGTCTCGAAAACCAACTTCCTAGCTGTCTGGGTCTGGCCCATTCCAGAGGGTGACCTGTGTCATTGGCAGTCCCTTCTCCTCCCACTGACTGGGATCCCAGTGTACTCCACTCCGGGCCAGCTAGGAGGACCTATAATCAAAGGCTGGGTCACTGACTATGTGAGGGATTGTGAGAAAAAAGAAAAGGGGTTTGTTAGGAACACCGAAACTGTTTGGAAGCAGGAAGCAATTAGGATCAATCAATCATTTTCCCAGACAGAAGTATATATTATAGCAGTGGAGTTCTCTTAGATCTTCACTTACTAACTTCTGTAAATAATCTGAAGGAAGGTGTCGCGTCCCGCGCAACAAGGGCAGTGAGGAGGCGAGAAGGGGCGGTTTGGGTTAAGTTTTTAAGAAAGAAACAGAGACTTAATGCTGTTAAATCTCTCAGAAGGCCAGGGGTCTCTCAGTCTCAGAGGACTGGAGCCCTGAACAAAGCCGACTGGAGGCTTTTATTGATAAGTATACAAGGGAGTAGCAGTGTTTTTGGCAAGGTTTGTGAGACTCACTTATCACGTTATAGAAACATCCCAAGCCAATTATTTTAACCTTCACACAGCCGAAGCACAAGTTCCCATGATGTCTTACCTAAGGTCTGTACCTTTTCAGGGTCAAGTCTCTCATATTGTAACAGCTCCGTAGAGATAAGTAGAGAGGACTGATCTTTGTTGTCCTCATGACTTCTCTCACAAACAGCTGCAAGGGAAAAGCCAGGGCGGGCAACAGACTTTCCCAGGCAGGGGCAAGGGGAGGCAAGGCCCCTTCCCTTATTTTTCTAAGGCAGCTCATTAGGGGTCCCCACTCGGTTTCGCCTGGCTTAGGTTGTATCTCCCGTGAGATATCTTACCCGTCTTTGGCTGCAAACCATCTTTTGGGGATCAGACAGAGAGACATAAGGTGTAAACACAAGGATGGAACAGAGTCCCAGAAAGGCACAATCTCACAAACTCTTCTTTCCTTAAGGAAAGACATGGAGGGACAATTGTCTAGGCTGTTGTACGACTACAGGAAGGTATACAAAATGACATGGCAACGTAGAGGAGGTGCTAAAATGGCAAAGAATAAATAGCAGCAGGTCATCTCACAAAGCTGAATGAATGGGCATCAGATTGCCAGGGCTTGGAGGCAGAGGGAGGCCACTGCAGTGGGAGGCAATATGGGCAGGCAGGTGAGGCACCAGTACACCTGGTGATAGGTGGGAACCTTGGCTGAGGGTCAGACTTGGGGAGGTCTAGGAAGGGGTGGTGTTAGTGGGGCGTCAGGTAAACATGGCGAGCTGGCCAGGGCTTGTTTTGGCAGCAAGTAGTGGGGCCCTAGGCTTTGAGCAGAGCCTCAGTGACAGGACCTGGTCCCAGGAGCACTGGTCAGAGTAAGGAAGGCCCTGGGAATGCCTTTTTTTGATCCCAATAAGACCTGCACATGACAAAAAATGAAATAGTACGGAAGATAAAAAATGAAATAATACTCCTCCATAGGGGCAACCACTTTTAATCATTTTCAGTACTTTGAGAGCTAACTGTATTACCAAGCCATATGCCCATACCTATAACTTGACTAATCAAAGTCAGGCATAATCTATTGGCTCTATGCTAAGAAATAGGAGGGTTTAGCTTATTTACATGTTCCTCCACCCACTTCTCAGTTTTTGATACTAGTTATATTTTCATTTTTAGTTCTTTTTGATTACTTTTATAACTTTAAATCGTGTATTTGAATCTCTTGTTTTATCAATTCTAGGTTACATCCTTTCACTCATTGTTGGTGTGGGAAATTGAGATTCTATGTTGTGTTTTAAGATTAATGTATTAGAGTCATATTTATTTTATGTGTAAAATATTTTTTACAAGGAATGCTTTAGTTATCTCAAAGGACTCCTTAATTTTAAGGAAGTCTGCATAATCCTTTTATATTTGTATGTTAGAGCAATATCAGGGCCATAACAACTTGATTATTAGCAGGTGAGTAGGCAAAATCCCATGAAAAATGTAGTTTACAACTTTAAGTGAACAAACACAGTTTCTGTCTCACACACATACACACATACTCAAAGCTATTAAAAATTATTTTTTGTCTTAAGATTAAAAGTCAACAGTCTTTGTAACTTTAAAGACAAACTGTTCGATATTCTTGGAAATTTCTTTTCTTAGCAAATACTTAGAAATTCCCCTTTATGATGACAAAGTATAGAATAAGTATAGCGTTAACTTAAAATGTATTGCAACTGGTATATAAACATTTTCTAGACTTTTCCTTATCTACCTACCAAATTTAATGGTTAGCTCTCCTTTCAGATTTTCTTATTAAACTGATCGAAGCTTGTTAACATTTAAGCCAGTTCCGAGTGAAGATCATGGGACCTACATTTTGTTTCCTACTCTACAACAACAAAACTATTGGTGCTTTTTCTCTTCTCTCTACTTCTCCCTCTTTCCACTTCCTAATATTGGTTAGCTATAGTTTTACTTTCATTTCACTAAGCTAACTAATATTTGTGTTCTATTTTGTAGCGCTAGTTGTGTCCTCCGTACTTTGTCTATTGGTCAGCTGTTAGAGGTTAAATAACAATACACTTATGCACTATTATGACTATGTAGCTGTTGTTCATTGAAGAGCAAAGTAGTAGGCCAGGCATTCTATTCCTTTTGCTGTGATTATGATGATGATGCGGTCCTTGTGTCACGTAGGGGAGAACTGTTCCTAATATTATGGCCAAATGGGTCAGTGTTCCTAGATTTCATTAGTTGTTTAAAATGATGTCACATTTTAATTTGTTCATATGTAGACCTTGATTTTCTTGTTTACTTTTCCTGGAGTTTCAATATCCCTTTTCTTGCCATAATACACAGTCAGCATATCCTTAAAATCGTTCAGTTTGTTAATCATACTGCCCATTGTGTTGATTTTAATTCCTATCCAGAGGCATCCCTCTTGGGGCCTCCATCCTTCAGCTCCAATTCCTGATGGTTTCTCTGCTGTACACCTGTTACTCTGGGACTTTATTCCATTCCTGACTTATCACCACTGTTTCTGAATCTCATGTTTTCTTCCTTTATGGATTACATCTTCATTTTGCTGGAGTACATGCTTTAGAATATTCCTCAGAAATAGCATTTGAGAGGTAAATTTTCTGAGCCCTTGTTTGCTTAACTTTCACTTAATTAGTAACCTGCCCACAATTCTAATTTCAAAATAACTTTTCCTCAGAATTTAAAATCAGTGCTGCATTGTTTTCTAGCATTCAGTATTGCTGATGAGACGTCTGATGCTAGTCTAATTTTTGACCTTTGTAAGTGTTCAGTTTTTATCTTTGGAAATATATAGTACTTCTCCTGAAATTACACAATGAGGCATTTAGGTATGGAGGGATTTGTTGTTGTTGTTGTTCTTTACTTTATGAGATATTTCAACCTGAAGACTGGTGGGTTTTTTTTACCAGTTATTTTCTTTTGTTTTCTCTATTCTCTCTTTCGGGATCTCCTATTAGTTGGATGTTGTAACTCCAGGATTTCTCCTGTCTTCTATTCTTTGCTCAAATTTTCTACCCCTTTATCTTTCTGTTCTACATTCTGGGATATATACTTAACTTTATCTTTTAGATCTTTATTGCATTTTTAATTTAGTGATCATGTTTTTGATTTCCAAAACCTTTTTCTTTTTATTTATTTATTTATTATTATTTTTTTTTTTCAAAAAGTTTTTCTTGTTCTTGGATTATTTTTTGTTTTTCATGGCGTCTTTCTTTATAGATAGAATATTTTTCATGGATGTGTCTGGAACTGCTAGTGTTTTCTTCAAAATTCTCTTCTGTGTCCTGATTTATATGTTTCTTTCAGCCCAGGTGGTTCTATTTTTATATGCACGTATCTGTGTTTGTTGCTGGTTTTCATCACATGCCTGACAACCTTTAGTGGCTGGTGTGGATTCCCTGTGGATTCCCTGTGCTGTAGTGTGTATAGGTCTGTTTCCCTGATAGGACTCTCCCTTCGTGTGAAAGCTGACTGCAGCACGTTTGTGAGAATGGCTGGTTCTGAGGAGGCTTCATTTGGGTGCAAACATCCACATTCGTAGCCTTGGTTTTCCTTGGGCAGTTTATTCAGATCCTTTAGAGAAGAATTCCAAGGCTTTCTTTTCCTTCCCTTTCACTCTGTATCATTTTCTGCTTTTTCTGTGTGCCAGACATTTGTAGAAACTTTTCATTATCCCAATCCGAGTTGCTTATAGGCATGTATCCCTTTTTTCCTTTTGCTCCCCTTTTAATAGGATCTTGGGAGAGAGGGGACTAAGAAGAAAGCAAATGTGCCTAACATACCATTTTAAGCAAAAAGCCTTTTAAAAATTAGTTTTCCGTCATTTAAAAATGATCACTGTAGCAAATGGAAATATATGGACAAGTAGTTTTTTCATCATCCAGAAACAACATTGTGAACAATTTGAAACACATTCTTGTTCCTTTTTCTATGCATCTATTCATGTTTTTTTATATAACAAAGGGATCATACCTGATGTTCTGTTCTCTAATGTACTTCTGAAAATGAAACAATAACTTTTAAATATCTTTCCATGTCGTAACATATCCCTGACTATTGGAGACCTGGTATTTATTGAAAGATGTATCATCACTTACTTAGCCAATCTGCTATTTTTAGAAATTAAATTGTTTCTAATTTACACTATTATAAATAAGCATTTACGAGGTGTGATTGAAAAATACGGTGAATGCTTAAATTAAAAGAAATTATTACAATAAAAGACATATTGCCATTAATCCCCCTCAAAATAACCACCGTTGCTTCAAACACACGTATCCCATCTTTCTTGCCACTTTCTGAAGCAGTTCTGGAAGTTCTCTTTCATGAGTGTCTTTATCCTCCATCATGACAACGCTCTGTGTACGTTGTACACATCGCTTCTGGTACGGCAATTTCTGTCAAATAAAAACATTGTGGTGTGTCCTCATCCACCTTATTCACTGGATCTGGCACCAACTTCTGGCTCTTCCCCAAAGTCAAAATGACCATGAAAGGAAAACGTCTTGAATCCATTCAGGACATCGAGGCAGCCACAACAGTGCAACTAAAGACACTCACGAAAGAGGACTTCCAGAACTGCTTCAGAAAGTGGCAAGAACGATGGGATAAGTATGTTTGAAGCGAGGAGGAGTATTTTGAGGGGGATTAATGACAATGTGTCTTTTACTGCAATAATTTTTTTTTCAATTTAAACATTCACCATATTGTTTGATCACACCTCGTATAAACACTTTTGGCTAAATCTTTACTCTTATCCGTTGACTATTTACTTAGGATAAAATCCTAGTAGTGGAATTGCTGGGTCAAAGTACAGGCAGGTACCAGTCTTGGTCCAACATTCAGGATACTCTCTGAAATAGCCCCACTTGAACTTTCTGGCCCCAAACTTTCACTTCACTCTATTTGAGCTTCCTTAAGCATTAGAGCAGAGGCGTTAAGAGCGTAATTTTCAGAGTCAGAAAGGCCAGGGTTGAATCATAACTTTTGCCACTTACTCAACGTGTGCCCTTAGGCTACTTTAATTAACCTCTTTGAGAACTAGTTTCCTTTTTTATAAAACGGGGGAAATAATTTTACTTTTCTGATGTGGCTGTTGTGAGGATTAAACAAAATAAAAAAGAGCACAGGTAAAACACGTAGCACAGGCCTGTCAGGTGAAAGTTTCATGAATCTGTATTGATGGGGTCAGACCCCCTCCTCCTCCTACGCCTGTGCACTTCTGCCTTCAAGTCCACATTGGGGAGATGGCGCACCCTCGGTGAGGCTTTCCTGACCTGGCTCTTGTGGGCAGGACCCGCATTTGATGTGCAGAACACATCCTTGGTGTCTCTCTCCCTTTCTCTCTCTGGACACTGTCCTGCACTGTGCCGTCTTTCCCCATTATCACAAATTCCTTTTCATGCATGTTCTTGGTGAGTTGCGGTGATGACAGGACTCTATGTTGGTAGCATCAGGATAATTCTGTGGAATTTGGCAGCGCAGGAGCTTTGAGCGTGGTCTCTGGCTCTGACTATTGGGTGGGGCCTGCCCCAGGGACACCTGAACCCCGGTGTGGTCAGTGGGCTGCGGAGGCAGTAAACTCTGCTGAGCAGGCAGCAGTGGGCGGTTTGCGGAGGCTGAGCGTCCCAAGAGTGTTAACCCGTGGAAGGCAGAGCTCATCATGCACCCTTGCAACCTTTGTGCACCCTGCCAGGGGCCTGCGTTGCCCTCATTACTTTGCACTGGGCCATAAGATGCGTTTGGGCTTTCCTCTCAAGCGTCACCCAACCCACAAAGGTCCTTTTCATGTCTGCGGATGCCTCCCTAGTTGTTAGGGGAGACTGAGAAGCTTGGTTTGCAAAGAGCTACAGATGGGAGGGCTTACCGTGGGATAGCTTCCAGGAGGGGACCCCGAGGAGGGGAAGGTGATTTGGGGAGTACCCTGCTCACCCCTCTGCCATCTGGATGTATTTCAGGAGTCATGGCCGGCTTCAACATGGGGGGTGACCTCAGAGAGCCCGCCGCCAGCATCCCCCTGGGCTCCCTCGCAGCTGTTGGCATCTCGTAAGTTCCCCTTGGTGGCAATCAGCTGGGGAGAGGGAGAGAAAACTCCAGGCAGAAGAGGGGATTGGCTCCTTTGTTCTGGGAGTGCCCCAACTGTGACCAATCTTTTACATATTCCAATCCTCCTTTTAACACTCAGCCAGCTGGAAAATTCAAGTCTGGTGGGTTTAGACGATTGCCCTTTCATACCCCTGCCTGAGAATGCAAGGAAAAGCGTTACTAGTACAGACCAAATCCTTTCTTTCCATTCTCCTCCTCAGTCTCCTGCCACTCCGCCTCCCCCATCCTCATTTTGAATTTGGGGATTTGTTAAACCATTGAGTTTCCAGGATCACTGGAGGGAGCATACAGAGGAAGGGCTTTGCAATCAGATAGATTAGAATTTGCATCTCAGCTCTGCCGCGGATGGGCTGCATGACTTTGGGCCATTAACTTAGCTCTCTGAGCCTCTGTTTCTTTTCTGTAAAATGGAACAATGAGAATATGTAGGTTCTATAGATTGTGGAGGAGATACTGTGTGTAAAGGCACACAGTAGGAGCTCAGAAACTGGTCCTCCTTCCCTTAGCTAGCCTCCCCTCTCTACTCCAAGGCTGTCAGACTTCCTGGGTTTTAGATCACACCATGCCACCCACAAGAGGAGGATGGGTGGTGTTGGGTCTGTTTCTGACCTTCTAGAATCTTCTGTTTTTCTTTTTGTACCTACGAGATAAAGTTTCTCTGCCTTCACTGGGTGGCTGTGAAAGGCAATGAAATTGCAGACATGACCATGACTTAAGAAATTAGAAGTGCCTGCATTATTTTAACCATGACATTTAAAAAATATTAGTATGTGTATTTCACAAATGCTGAATTTGCCCTTCGCTTACTGTCGTGGCTCCGTTGCTTCTCACCAGCCACCCAGCATCAGTCTGTTTTGTGCTAAGAAACTGAAGTCAATTGAGAGAGAGAGTTGGGAGTTAGGAAGGAAAGAAAAGAAAGAACCCTGTTATTTTTGGTCATAACTAGGAGGTCCCAGGAAGAACCTTTGGCCCATCCTCTTGCTGCCTAGATGGGAATGAGGCCACACAGATCACGGGACTTGTTCAAGGTCATGGGGCATTTGGGGGCAGAGCAAGGTCACTGCAAGCCTTTTCACTCTTGGCTTGGCTTTCTATCATCTGGGAGCCAAAAAACAACAGGACTTAGAGGCCTGAAAGATCATCCACTTGTTCTCCTTATGGAACGAAGGGGTGAGGACTGCCAGTCAACCCTGGCCTGAATCTTGCCTGGCAAGCTAGAGGTACAGAAAGTGACCCCGCCCCCAGACAAACTAGGGAGGCTTATGACCAGCCCTTCTCTTTCCTTTGAGACAGGTCCCCGTGGGAACACGAAGGTGGACTGGGGTGTGTTGGGACGGGGTTGGCCGAGGTGGGGGCAGGGAGAGGGGAGCTCTACTCTGCTCTTGGCTGTTTTGTAGGTGGTTTCTGTACATCGTCTTTGTCTTCCTGCTTGGCGCCATCTGCACCCGCGAGGCCCTTCGCTATGACTTCCTAATAGCTGAAAAGGTGGGTGAGTCGTGCACTAACCAGAATGCTCCGTGTGCTGAGTCATTTATTTGTTCCCGTCGAGAAACGGCTGCCTGCCCCTTGCAGTCCTGCCTAGGAATCCATATAATTTTGGGCTCAGGTTGGAAGGGTTGGGGGGGAACATGGGAAAGTTAGAGGTTCTGCTCATGGAGCCCTAGAAAAAGGTAACAACACCTGGAAAGGCACGTGCACCCAGGTGACTAAATAGTGGACAAAAAAATCAGCACAAAAACAGAATCTTTTCACCTGAAATCCAGCTCAACCAGCCCTTCATTTTTGCCAATAGCCTCACTTTCCACTAGGAGCTGAATGTGTTGCTCACAAGCAGGTAAGAAAGAGACTGGTGGACAGACCAGAGCGTGGCAAGGTGGAGGGAGATGACGGAAGCCCCGTACCAGGTGACAGCCTGGAGGAGGCAGACAGGAGGCCCCCCTTCTCTGAGGACCTGATCCCTCACGTTCTCCACACAGGGTGGGACAGGGAGATTGGGCTGTAACAGCTTAGTTTCTATCGCTGCACATCCTGCCCTGAAAAGATTAGCGAATTCCTCACGTTCCACAGCTGCCCCTGAGCAGGCTGGAGGTCATGTGATGGTCACGGACGCTCATTTGGCATCTCTGGAACCCAGGAGAATAAGGTTTCCAGACACTTTTCTGGAAAACCCCCCAAACTCCTACCTTACCTTAAGTTGGAGGAAAAGTGGACGTCGAGATTCCATCATTTATCCGAGAAATGTGGAAGGTTAGAGAGACTCTCTTACTCAGTAACTCCTGAGTATCTCTGTTCATATTTTAGGCAAAAGTACCCTTTCCTATTGGTGTGGGGCTTTGCAAAGCAGCCTTGCTGATCTTTATGTAGTGGGGGGGGGGCACTGCTTGGAGCAACCTGGGGCAGGAACCTCTAACTGACTTCTTAGAGCTCCATTTCGGCTTGTTTCACACACTAGCACAGGTTTATTTTTAAGGCAAGTAGCTGCTGCTATGAAGGTGCTGGTTGTTTTCAGGGGTCTTGACCTTACCATGAAGGCAGGTTTCGAAAGGGGGAGCAGTTCAGGCCCACCTTCCAGGGCCCAAGGTCTTAGACCCCCCAGTGAGCAAGGTTTGCTCTTAGGGCAGGAATCTATGGCCCTCATTTATGCCTCTGTGCTGGCTTTCATCATGAGTTTCATCTCCCAGGGGCCTTTTCTCCAATTGTGGAATGAAAAGCTTGGCTGCCATAGAGGAATCAAAGGCTTCAGGGAACGGCAGATCCTTTGATCAAGGGGAACTGCCTACTGCTGTCTGCTGCTTGCCAGTGGCTAGCTGGCTGCCTGCTTCTAAGCCTGGTTCCTTTCTAGAGGATTCCCTCACAGAGGTCTTTCAACCATCAGAGACTGATCTGGGTGGAATGAGGCACATGATCCTCTGCTGGGGCTCCTCTCTCCCCTCTTTCCCTGCTTTGCATGGAAGCTAAGAATGGATATGTGGGACGGCAGGCACCCTGTATCTAAGGAAGGTCACAACAGCACAAGAGTAAAAACATCTCCATGGACAACACGGGAGAGCCTGTGTGGGTGGAAATTCCACCACTAATAGTAGACACATCCACGGGGGAAGCTTGTTGGGAATGCCACCTGTCCCAGACCGTGAAACAGGTAGGCAAGTACTTAGCTGGTTGGGGGCATGTGCTAACCAAGGCCTGGCAATAATATGTGGGAATGTCATGCACACACAAGGATGAGAGGCGGAACAGTTAGTTTATGGAGAGCATGAGAGACGGTTTCCTGGATGTGGAGTTGTAAAGCCTAAAAGAAAGGAAAGATCCTGTTCTTGGTTCGCAGTAGCAAATGGGCTGGTGCAGCAAGTAACCAAGCAAGGCAACTCCAAAAGAGCAGTGGCCTGGTGCGCTACCCCCGCCCCAAGGCCCCTTCACAGTTGGGACCACACAGGATTCCCCCCAAAAACATCGAACCTCGGCTCTTCTCTTTTCCTGTCCTCTGGCATCCTTCCTTGGGACTGATGGCTGCAATAGCAAACTCTAATCAGGCAGTGAGTTGGGTCACAGTACCTGGAGAATGGGAGGGTGCGACGGGTAGAGGTTGGAAGGTACAAGTGCACAGTCTTAGGTAGTCACCAGACACAACCTACCAGCTTGATGTGCTTTTAATAAACTGCTCATCTTGGCTGTGCGTCGTAGCTATGGCCTCAATTCTGAGCCCACACATCTCCGAGCTTTCCTAGCCCTGAGGAAGCAAGGCCTCTTTGGTCTGGTGTGCGTGCCCTTTTGGGCCCAGACTAGGCCCAGGCTCCAGCACACTGAGCTTGGCACTGGTTCTCACGCAGCTCGTCCACGCACGTCTCTCTCTTCCTCTGGAGAGTGTTCTGCCAGAACAATTCTCTTCACTGGCTGCCGGCTGTGCTGGATTCCTTTCCACTGACCTGCAGCTGCTCAGTTCATCTGTTCCTTTCTGGGTTTCCTGCAGCTTCGCTGAGGTATTTCTAATTAGTTGGCTTCCCAGCCCACAGTTTCTCTAAGAATTTCCTTTCTTGCTTTATGTCCCTACCCCACAGAAACTTTTTCCTGGCTCTCAGGTGTCAGTCTCAGTAATGCTTTGCTTTCTAAAAAATCTTGAGTACATTGTGGCGGCTCTAAGTAATTGTTGTAAAGCACGATATCTAATACATAGTAGGCGCTTCTTAAATGTTTACTCCCTCCACACTCCTTATGGGGATATCCTCACAGATAGGACATATTTTAGGGAGAGGCCCATTTTCTTTTTCCTTCAAATGCACCATGTTTAACTGAATAAGAAAAGCTAAAAAGTCAATCCCAATATTATTCAGTTATACAAGAAGGAATTGTATAAAGAGCAAGTATTAGTAGGGGTAAAAGTAAGTAGACTAAATGATTGTTTCAGAATAAACTTGTATACAGTGGCTTTTATATAACAAAAAGATCAAGTCCTTTAGGAGCCCTGGGGCTTGCTAACTAGCAAGGTAAGAACAGATTAAGTAGGAAAAGTACCCCCAAAAGCATCTTTGTTAAAAATGGGCTATATCCCACAGACTGAACTCGAATCATTCTTGGCTGTGACAGTCATGGCTTCACAAGTTTGCAAGCTGTACATGGGAAGATGGGGTGGGGCCAGGTTCGCGGCTGGTAATGGAGCCTAGCCCGCCACAGCTCAGCGTACGCCACCCTGCCCAGCCGGACTGTCCTCTGCTGTCCCTCATGGAAGGGAAGTGCTGCCCCTCAGGAAGGAAGCCGACTTGGTTCTTATGACAAATGGCTACTCAGTGAGAGGGAAAATGTGCCTGAAAGTTAAGATGTAGGTCAATTTGGGGAGTGAGGACGTTACTAGAAAACTTAGGTCTCTGGAAATATGAAGTGAGAGAAAACTAGGGGACTATTGAGACCTTGCCATATTAATCAAGTTTGGGGTTGTGAGAATTTCAGGATGTACTCCTCAGTAATGTCAAAGGGCCACAGGAATTAGATGGGGCAAAAGGAGCACCTTACAAATGACTTGAAATTGAGTCCTTTAAGAGAAGGGAGCAGTCAATGGATTGGGAAGGTCAAATGGAAGCTGGGGCCAAACACCAAGAACACAGGGATATAATTAATGATTTTCTTCAGTAGTTACTGTAAAAGGAAACCAGGGTAGCTCACACCTCAGATAATATTTTGGAAAAATCGAGAACTTTTTGTGACGGCTTCAACAGCCAGGCAGCTGTATGACAGAAGGGCACTCTTTTGTTGTTGTTGTTATTGTTAAAGAACACCTGCTGAAATAAAGCCGCACTTCTACCTCCATTGGCACAGTTAGAAAGTTTACAGTCCCCTATGAATAGAGAAAATGATTAAATTCTTCAAGAGTGGGAAACAAAGCTGTGTAGTCTACTATTGTGCCTATCAAATCTTAACCTGTGCCTGGCACTGTGCCAGGTATCTGACCTGTCCTCAGGAAAGGCTCCAACATGGATGGATGGATGGATGGATGGATGGGTGACAGATAGGAAGGAACAGACAGGGTTCAGGTGGGAAAGAGATAGAAAGGAATTTTTATAATTTATGCAGAACTTAGGACCACCACTTCATTTATTTTTCAGAAAATTAACTGAATAGTAAGTAGTTTTATATAAAAGATTGGCAAGTGAACACAAGGCCACTGTAAACACAATTGACAAACTGGACATAAATAAGTCACAATACCTGGACAGTCCCCCCTCGGACCTCAGCCCAAGCGTTCTGCAGGCCCCCCAGGGAGTGTTTGTGGGAAGGTTGGCCACAGCTGGACATCATTGCATCCTGGAGCCAGAGACTCACTGAGTTCCTGAGATCAGTCCCAATACGAGTAGGACGTCAAACTAGGAGGGCAGTCTTATTCCCACTCTGAGAAAATAGACAGACTTTAAATGAAAAAAAAAATATTCTAAACACAAATACATATATAACCTTTTGGACAAGAAGCAGTGACATTTCTGCTAGGAGATCCCATGCCTGAGTGATCTGGAGAATTCTCTGAGGGGAGGATGCAATGGATACAATGTACTGTGCCCCGTCCTTCTGCTGCACATTAGCATTACCTGGAGTGCTTTTGGAAGCCAGGTGATTCTTATGTGTGGCCAGAGTGGAGAACTACTGAGTTACAGTCTCAAAAAGCTTTTGATAGAATTTTGCCAGACTCTGTTAGGTGCGGTGGGGGACGGGGGGAATGGCAAGATGCGTGAGACATGGATCTGCCCCTAATGAGCTTATGGTGTACTGGCAAGATAAACCCGGAGCGTAATTAACTGCACCATGAGGTTATAAGAAACTGTCCCAGGGTGGAAAATAACAAAAGGCCATCAGAGCACACAAAGTGATGGAAGACGTGGATGACATTAATTTCTTCTAGTCATGAGATGGTAAGTAAAAGGTGAAGGGAGGGACAAACACAGGAAAGCTGTGACATTGAAGTAACAGGGGAGATTGACAAGGGATAAGATGAAGCAATGCATTTGGGGAAAAGTAATCCACACTGAATTAAGGACAAGGTGGGCTGTGTAGTGGACCTTAGTCATTTTCATCAAACCTCTGGTCTCCCTGACTATTTGGGGGTTATTCTCCCTCTGTGTCGTCTTGAAGGGAGCCAGTCCCATGTAATATTACAGAAGCCCAAAATGACCAGACCGCAGCTCGCCTGTCCCTTTGTGGCCCCGGTAGGACATGTGACCTGGGTTAGGCCTGTGGGATGCTCTGGATGTAGTGAATGAGGCAAGTATAACGGGATGGTGAGAAGCCATCCATAGGGCGGCAGGTGCTGGCTGCGTCCTGGTCACACTGTTTCTGTTCAAGAGTCCGGGTGGGCCTCCAGGCCTGGGTCTTGTCCTTTCTTGGTCTTTCAGCCTCCTGATGATTCTGGGAACCTCCAGTGTCCTACAGATAGATTCTTAAACATTTTGAATCAAGAGTCCTCACTGATGCAGGTTTCCGGTGATCATTTATGAACCAGGAAAGAAGTCTAGCCAGGGCCTGGTCTTCTGGGTAGCTTGATCCCATGATGTGGTGCAGTGTAGACAAGGAAGTGAAAAAATGGGGTCAGGAGAGTCTTCGTGGAGAAGGAGTAGGTGACAAAACTGAAAACTAAACCTTACCCATCTTAATAGTTGGATGAACTCATAGTTCTGGTGACTGCCTCAAGTAAAGTAAAATGAAGACGCGTACTTCAAATGATCATGAAAACAGACTTCCCTGTCAGGACCGATGGGGTCCAGCTCAGGAGGCTGGAGTGGACTCGCGGTGGACAGACAGCCTGTGACACAGCTGCGTGGCCAGCAGCACTCATCTTTTGCGAGTTGACACTAAGCAGAACAACGCTGCCCTCTCTTATTCTGTTGGTGCCTTGTGAGCCATATAAGTCATGGATCTCATCCATTCATTCCTTCATTCACTCATTCACTCATTCAGCATTTATACTTCTGTGTTGGCACCAAGTAGACTAGGATAAACAAGACAGGAGACGAGACAGTGTGCTAGGTGGCCCCAACCTGACGTGGAGCCCCTGCAGGGCCCGAGGAGCAACCACCGTTGTGAGGGAGTTGTAGGTGACCTCATGGAGGAGAGGAGGTCTGTGCCGAGTCTTGAAGCACAACTGGGAGTTTAACAGACAGACAGTGAGTAGATTCGGGTTGTAGACACAGGGCTCCAGCAGGCCGAGCAATCATGCTGACAAAGACTCAGTGTGCAGGGCTAGGAGAGCCTCGTATGTCAATACAGTGGGGAATCATTGATATTTTTGCAGTAGGGGCATTTTGATCAGATTTGAGTTCAGAGAGATCACTGGCACAGGCTTGGAGATTGATTCGGTGTGGACAGAGCTTAGAGGCGGGAGGCGTCAGCATTGTCGTTGGCCAGGGGTTCTCAAAGTGAGTCCTCTGACCCTCGGCATCAGCATTACCTGGAGACTTGTTGGAAACCCAAATTCCTGGGACGTGCCCCAGGCCTACTGAGTCAGAAACTCTGAGGTGGGACCCAGAAATCTGTTTTAACATGCCCTCTAGATGAGTCAGACGCACACTCCATTGGAGAACCTCTGTGCAGTCCATACATGATGGTGGGCCAACCTGAAATGGTGGCAGTGCAAACAAAGGGGGATGGGGCTGATGTGGGAAATATGTCCAAGAAGCTGAATCTAGAGGACTGGTGATTAGATGGGGTGCAGCCAGGTGGGTACCAGGGGACCAGAAAGGGACAGAAGCAGGTTCTGGTGCTAAGTAATGAAGCTGCTTCTTCACACAGGTGTCCCTGGTGGGCTTCCTGTTCCTTTTGGGCTTATACATCTCGTCCCTGGCCTCCTGCATGGGAGGCCTGTATGGAGCCCCCCGGATCCTGCAGTGCATTGCCCAGGAGAAAGTGATTCCCGCACTGGCCTGTCTGGGGCAGGGGGTGAGTTATCATTTTTATTTATTTTTTTTTTTGAAAAATGTGCATTTTGCAGTGAACCTGACCGTTGGTCAATACATTGCTTGAGTCTTTCTGATGAGAGCCACTGGTCAAGTTCTCCAGGATAGGGAGAAACAAAAATGCGCAGGTCATGTCTCTCACTCCTGTCCTCCGGCTGCCTTAGGCTGGGGCCAGTTGGACAAAGCATCGGTCAATGTCACAGCCCCCAGGGCCCCATAACACTGCGTTAGCTAACTGTCATAGTAACATCTTGGACCCTGCGTAGCAGGGAAAGGGGAGTGACACTTCCTTTAATAACAATAAATTCAGGAGAAGAAAGAATCTCGTGGTGAGGAGGGTGCTGCTCCCTGTGGCTCTAACTCTCCCCCAAGTTCACCTTCCCTTTGGGGTTGCTTTGTGATGATTTCCCACACCTTTTTCCTCTGGGCTCCCTGTTAGTCATCATGGCCCAAACCCTAACTGATACAGTAGAGCCTGTCTGAGTCATAGGGCACTCAAAGGAGACATTCCTAAAACGGAGGGGATGACAGGCAAGAAATAAAGAGAGAACTCTGCTTTCCAAGCATGTAGTTTGCAAGTTCATTTCTATCTTGGAGCACCATGGAGACCCTCTCCGAACCCCTACCTATCCCCAGCGCCCCCCTCGGTGAGGGCCACATAGTTGCAAGTCATCCTTCATTCCTCCCTTTACCTTCCTCCACTTCTTATCCATCAGTCAGTGTAGGCTCAGTAGGGGCAATGACTGCCATCTCTGTACGTTCCATGTGGTATATGCCTTTTACTTTATTTTAATTTCGATTCTTTTTATGAGGTAATATATGCACAATGTTTCATATTACTAACAGTAACATGAAAGAATGTTTTCTCCTAGCACAAGTCTTTTTTTTATCTCTCCCCCCACCAACACACATGCTGTAGCCATAACTGTATTAGTTTTTATGAATCCTTTTCTATTTTTTACAAAGATAGTGAGTGTTCTACATACATTGTTCAGCACCTTGCTTTTCTCCATTTAATTTAGCTTAGTAATCTGTGTTTTCATATGGATGTAGAGATAACTTTCTCATTCTTTTTTTTTTTTTACTGGAGAATATTGAGGAACGGTGTGTTTCTCCAGGGCCCTTCAGCTCCAAGTCGTTGTCCTTCAATCTAGTTGTGGAGGGCACAGCTCAGCTCCAAGTCCAGTCGCCATTTTCAATCTTAGTTGCAGCCCACCATCCTATGCGGAAATTGAACAGGCAACCTTCTTGTTGAGAGCTCGTGCTCCAACCAACAGAGCCATCCTGTCGCCCCAACTTTCTTATTCTTTTTCCAACATGTGGGTATACATAGTTTATTTAACCAGTTCCCTATGGATTGACACTTGTGTTGCTTCCAGTAAACAGAGCTACAAAGAATAATTGGGTGTGTGTGTGTGTATGTGTGCGCACGTGCGTGCGTGCATGCACATGCATATATGTGCGTGTAATTTTGTATATGTGTAGATATATCTATAGGGTAAATTTTCATCAGTGGGTTTGCTGGGTTAAAGGGTCAATGCATTTGTAATATTAATAGATATTGCCAAAACATCTTCCACTGGATTCATATCATTTTGTACTTCTACCAGCAATGTATGAGAGTTCCTCTTTCTCCACAGCCAGCACCACTCTTAGACTCAGGCCAAAAGACCCTGCTTTATCGGACTCTGCTCTAGTCCTTGGAGTGTCAAGACTGAGGGGACATGCCCACTCAGATCCTATGCCCCTCTTCTAGACCATGGTCCAGGCATGCTGTACCTTAGAATTCTCTGCCCAGATGTCCCCTAACCCATATCCAGGGCTGCAAGGGCCCCTTCCCTGGGCCTGTCCTCTCTAGGGCCAAGGTATGGGCCCAGAGTCCACATGTTGGTGCGAGGTCCCTTCCTGGGAGCTGGGAGCTGGAGGCTGTACATGGCCATCCTCCAGTGAGGAACTCTGAGGAGTGTGAGAATTCTAAACCAGCCTTCCCCATTGTTCTGAAGGTGTGTTTGCCAAGACAGGGGGAAAGAACATATTTGATCTAATGGTTTGTTAGCTTGGTTTATAATGGTAAGTATTTAGACATAGGGTATATGGATCAACATTTGTACTCTTGCCCCAGGTACCACAGTGGTGACGGTGAGCTGGTCCATAGCTCATTGTCAAATGTGAATTTTTGACAACTGTGTAGTGAGAAATGGCACCTTAGGGTATTTGTGATTTGTATTACTCTTATTACAAATGAAGTTGAACATGTTTTCCTCTCAGAATCATTTGTATGTTTTTCTGTGGTTGTTGGTCTTTTTCTTCTCAATTTCCAGCAGCTCCTTCTTTGTTAGGGAAGATTAATTCTTTGTGATATGTATTACAGATATTTTCTCTAGTTTGTCACACCTTTTAACTTTGAAACCCAAATCTTCTTTACATATGGTTAAATTTTACTAGCACACTTTTTTTAATGGGGAAGAAGAAACTTAAAAATAAATGGATATATGTACAACATACTGAAAAGGGCATAAAACCCACAAGAACAGTTAAAAAACTAACTATGAAGTGACATCCTTGTAACCTCTACCCAAGAACACTTGCCAGCCACCAGATACCACCATCCACACGCCCTCTCTGGCCAGAGCCCTGCCCCTCTCACTGTGGAAGCCACTGTCCCGACTGCTGTCATAATATTCCTTACTTTCTTTGTGGTTTCACTCAGGAGTTGGCAAACTTTTTCTGAAAAGGGCCAAATAGTAAATATTTCAGGCTTGGCAGGCCCTATGAGCTCAGTCACAATGACTCAACTCTGCCCTGGTATCTCAAAAGTAGCCATAGACAGTACCTAACTCGGTCAGTGTGGCTGTGTTCCAGTAAAACTTTATTGACACTGAAATTTGAATTTCATGCAATTTTCATGTGTCACAAAATATTACTCTTCTTTTGGGTTTTTTCCAACTGTTTAAAAAATGTAAAACTGTTTTTTAGCTCTTGGGCATATATAAACAGATGGTGGCTAGATTTGGCTCAGGGGTCGTAGTTCGCTCCAGCTCCTGGTTTACTCCATATGCGTCTCGAAACATAATAATTTAATTGTGCCTGTTTTTAAACCTTATAAATGTGGCATGCTTCTTTCACTCAATCTTATGTTTATGAGATTCATCCATGTTTTTGCTTGCAGCAGCAGTTTGTTTATTATTATCCCTGTATAGCATTTCCTCATTTGCTACAGTTTATCCATTTTGCTGTTGATGGACCCTGGAGTCATTCCAGTTTGGAACTGTTAGAGACAATGCAATGAAGGCTCTCGTACCAGTGACTGGTGCACATGTAGAGTTCTTCCAGACTATGTGCTCATTAGTGCAATTGCTAAATTGTAAGGTATGTATATCTCCACTTACTAGATAGCACCCAAATCTTTTCCCAAAGTGATTGTACTAACTTACACTCCTATCAGCAGTGGATAAATGTTCCCATTTCTCTATGCTCTTGCCAGTACTTAATATCATCAAACTTAATTTTTTTGCCAGTCTGGTGGGCGTTGAATGGTATCTCTATGGTTTTAATTTGCATTTCCCTAATTACTTAATGAGGTGGGCATCTTTAATATGTTTAATAGGCATTCTTTTGCTCATTTGTTTTAGTGGGTTGTCTTCTAATTATTTTGTAGTGAGTTTTTGTATTACCCTTTCTCAGGTATGTATGTCAGGTATATCTTTTTCTATTCTGTGACTTGTCTTTTTGTTTCTTTATGGTTCTTTTGGTGAGCAGAAGCTCATGTTTGGCAATTTTGTTACTTTAAGACGCACTCTTGCCAGAGTGCGACCACTAGCATTTCCTTCAGCGTAATTAAGATCCTCCTTTTAAGTTCTTTACTTTACTCTTAATAGTTTTATTATTAGAGTATGCTAAACAGTTGTAGCTGTACCAAAAACATAATTCTCAAAAACAATAAAAGCCTATTACTCTTTTGTTTTATTATTTTATTTTAGAATTTGACTCTAAAGTTCTAGGGAAGGTATTTCAGGGCAGTAGGGGCTCTGATCCTCAGAGACTCAGACTGATGATTATGTTGCCATCTTTGTCCTGTGACTGCAGAAGGTTTTGTTCTCTATTCCAGCCCTCAGTAAGGGGGAATGCACCTGGAAGAACATGTGGGAGGATTGCAGGTCAGATCTGGAAGTGGCTTATACGCCTCTCCCTTACATTCCAGAATGCTGGCAGTAAAGAAGGTGGGAGCAGTGGTTAGATCCTGTGTATTTCCTGAGGGTAAATTCTTACAATATTTGCTGATGGAGAATGAGAAAATAAGAAGAGGCATCAGTAAGTACTCATCCTTCCATGAGTAACTGGAAGGATGGAATTGCCATTTTCTGAGATGGAGAAGACTGCAGAAGGAATAAAATTGAGGGGTGGATGATTGGGGGATAAGCTGTTTGATTTGGGGCATATTAGGTTTGAGATCTGATAGGACATCAGCTGGAAATGTTGAGTAGAGAGTTGAATATTTAAGTCTGGATTTCAGGGGAACATTTCAGGCTGGAGATTCACATTTAGGAATTGAAAGCATAAAGTGGGTACGTAACGCCATGAGCCTACTTGATATCACCCAGGAAGGGAGTATAGATAGAGAAGAGAAGGAATCTGAGGATGGCTGGGCTGCATTAGATGTAGATTTCAGAGACGTGGAGGAGCAGCCGCAGAGACCGAAGGAGCAGTCAGTGAGTAGGAAGATGAATCGAGAGAAGCTAGGTGAAGGGCGGTTGGAGGGCTCAGTCTGTTACAGCGCAAGCTCTCAATGACAAGGTTACCGGTTCAATTCCCACATGGGATGGTGGGCTGTGTCCCCTGCAACTAACATTGAAAACGGCGACTGGACTTGGAGTTGAGCTGCGCCCTCCGCAACTAGATTGAAGGACAACGACTTGGAGCTGATGGGCCCTGGAGAAACACTGTTCCCCAATATTCCCCAATTAAAAAAAAAAATCAGGCAATTCTGGAAAAAAAAAAAAGAATAAAAGAGAGAAGCTAGGTGAAGAAAGTCTTTGAAAGACCAGGGAGCAATCATGTGGGTCAAATGTAGTTCTTAGGTTAAGGAAGATGAGAACTGAAAAGTGACTATTGATTTTGGCCCAAGAACTAGGTCAGTGACTAATAAATAGCTTCTGTGGAGTAACAGATTACGTGGAGTTAGCACATACCTTCCACTGCTCTCCTCCTGTAGGTCACCATACTCACCTCCTTAATAGCAGACGTGTGTAAACGTGTATGTGTGAGCATGTGCATGTGTATGTGCTTAGTATCAGGGTTCCCCAACTTCAGCCACCAATGATTCTGCTGTTTGTCAGGGTTGCATGTGTATGTGCTTAGTATCAGGGTTCCCCAACTTCAGCCACCAATGATTCTGCTGTTTGTCAGGGTTTGCCACTCCCCTTAAGATCATTTTTTCCACTATAGCCTGGGAAGAATCAACTTTTCACCTCTTCGATTTCCAAAGCTGGTGTTAAAACCCAGTGAAAGACAAAAGGAGAAATACTTGGGAAGTCCAAGTTCTAGAGTAATGCCCCATGTTAATGGTTACTAGTACAACTAATACCCATGGTGCGTTATGAGCCTACTGTGTGTTGGTGCCATTTCAAGCATTTTATATTTATTAGCTCTGACCCCACAAAAATTCTGTGAGTTGGATAGTACTACCCCAGGTTTGTAGACTAACAATTGCTAACACACAAAGAGTGACATGGGAGAAGTAGCTGAGCCATTGTGAGTTGTGTTTCTATCATATAATGTGATTTTCTTGTGAAATGTCATAGCCCTACATGTTATTTTTGTTTCTGCAGAAAGGGCCAAATAAAACACCTGTAGCTGCCATCTGCCTGACCAGCCTGGTGACCATGGCCTTTGTCCTTGTGGGTCAGGTGAATGTTCTGGCCCCCATCGTCACCATCAACTTTATGCTGACATACATCACAGTGGATTACTCTTACTTCTCTCTGTCGATGGGTCCCTGCAGCCATCCCCAGGTGCCTGAGGCAGAGCACAGGGAGGACACGGGAGCTCTCTACTGCTCTGAACACCTGCTCTTGGAGAAGGCTCCCAGCTATGGCTCTGAGGGCACTGCTCAAAGCCTCTCAGAGGGCACGCTGCTAGAATTCACCAAAGACATGGATCAGCTCCTCCAGCTAACCAGGAAGCTTGAGAGCAGCCAGCCCAGGCGAGGAGAGAGTGACACGATCCCTGAGAGTCAGAAGGGGAAATGCAAGAAGGCCACCAAGCAAACCCTACAAGATAGCTTCCTCTTGGACCTTAAGTCCCCCGCTTCCTTCCCTACGGAAGACCCTGACAGATTGCCCACTGCTTCCTGGGATGGGCAGGAGTCCTGCTGGAACACGCAGTGTGCCAGGAGTGACGGTGCTTGTCTTGGGGGAGCATATGGAGATCAAATTGTCCCTGAGCTGAGGAACCGGCCTAGGCCAAGTGGAGAAGGTAAGTGCTTCGAAATCACACTGGGGCCTCCTGACTTGGGATGAATACTGGTTGCTTTACCTGCCCAGTTATCCCAACCTTCTTTTAAGTCCTTAGCTAGTTCACTGTATAGTTGGGTTTTAAATCCTTGTTAATTTTATTTGAAATTTATTTTAAAAGTTATATGGAGATAACAGCTGAATTTCTACTCCATTGTAGATAGTTGGTTTTAAACAGAAATTTCTGTCTACACTTGCACGTGGGAGCCAAGGCCAATAATTGAATATTAGTTTCATTTTACTCAAAAATCAGCAGCGGAGTTATAATACCAACATGAATGAAATCAATATCTTGTTTTTCAAGAGAAGGGGAAATGTGTTGTGACCAACTGCCCGGCAAGGACTCGGTATGTTTTGTCTATGGAAGATGAATCTCCCAAACCAGTCACAAGGGGATGGAGAGAAGGTAGCTGAAGGAGCACAGCTTTTCTTTGCTTTCTCCAATCTATAAACATAGAGACACAGAGAGAGATTCTCCAAGACAGGCTTCTGGGGCATGAGAAATTCTGAGGAGAGGAACTCGTAATTTTTGAGAGTCTTCCATATTTTAGGTACTTTACATATGTTATTTCATGTCATATAATAAATATTACCTTTTACCATTTTACCAATGATAACCCTGAGGCCCACAGAGGTCACAGAGTAGTCTCAGAGCTGGTCCTTTGCACAACTGGAGTCATACGCAGGTCTGCCTCTATGTGAAGCCCAGTCCTTTCCTCTGTATTACCCTGACCCTGAATCCTGTAGAGACAAGTGGGCAAAGAAGAGGAGACAGAGGGACACGGAAGAAGAGCTCTAAAAATAAATGCTCTGCATTCTTCCCTATACCTGCTTTTCCTCCTTTATCTTTAAATTGGTGGGAAGTGTTTAATGGTAGGAGCATTATTAAAATTTTAAAAATAACTTTATTTTTATCAGAGTAATAAGTGTACAGTTTAATAAGCCCAGTGGAATTAAAAGTTACGATCCAAAATAGTAGTTTCCACTCTTTTCTACTATCTCTTTATCTTTCTCCACCCCCTAACCCTACCCCCAGACAACCCCACTTTCAACCAAAATGTTGCTTTTTCTGTTAACCTTAATGCTACTAAATAATATATTTGTATTGCTCCTTCTTAATATGTCAGTTTCAGATACCATCTTTTGACTTCCTATTTTAGTAAATGAAGATTTAACTCATTTAGGCCACTCTGACTTCTCATTCAATCTCCCTAGTAATTATGTCACAGTTTTTGATTAACTTAATAGCTGGTATTCATATTATCATGATTAACTCTGAGCCCTATATTATACTATGATTACATTTCCTTTTTTTGGTCCAATTTTTCTGTTTCCTGGAGTTAATAATTGCCTTGGTTTTTTATTTGTTTGTTTTTTGTTTTTTTTTTCTCTAAATGTTCTGGCAGATATGTCCAATGCCTCTCAATGTTATTTTTCAGATGCTCAAGGTCTTCAGAAATCTATCATATCCATTTCTTTTTATTTCTTCCCCCACCGCCCCCTCCCAGTCCCATGGTTCCTATCCTGTTGCTCTCTAGGCCTGCTCCAAGGCTGTTGTCGTGGCATTCTTCTCTAGATTGCACTTTTGTGTTGGATCAGGGAACAAGAGATTTCTTGAATATGATATTATAGTAGATTTTTGCTGGTTGGTTTTCTTTTTCTTTTGCCTACCCAGAATTGAGTGACCTCCCTATGTTTGGAGACTTTCCAATGTTATAAGTCTTGGTGGGAGGCAAAGCAAGACTTTCACACTCAAAACAAAATGTCAAATATCAGTTTTCTAGCCTCTATAGCAGCCAGAGTTCAGACACAAGACCAAGTCTCTGTTAATCAAGTAAGCTCTCCTTATACTTGGAACTGGGAACTGAAAACCCAAAGAAATACAGACTTTGCAGAACTCTCTGGAAGCATGATGGTAGCTGCAGGATGACTAAATTCCTGGTTCAAGTGTCCAGGGCTTTCAGGGTCAATGGGTAGGCTGCAGTGTCTAGACCTTGGTGCCCTCAGCAGTGATGTCCCCACGAGACTGCTTTGATATATAATTTTGAGTGTTGTCCCTGGCTGCATAGCCTTGAACTTGATTCTCCAGCTTTTCCAGCTATTCTCAGAGGGGAAGCTGGGACATGTCTTTTTAGCAGGTCACATTGCTGCTTCACAGAAAATTGTAGCTTTTTTTCCTAAGGAAGAAGGAGAGATTGGGTAGCAATAAGCAGTTTATGCCACAATTATCCTGTTTTTAATTTCCAAGAGCTCTTGGTTGTATCCTAATTTGTCCTTGTCCTTTTTTTTTTTTTTTTTTTAATTTGAGCATCACCTCATTCTTCTTTTATGGGTACAGTGATTTATCTTTCTGGTAATATTACTTATTCTCCTTTGAAAGTCTTTTTCTACTCCTTTTACTGTACTGTTTTGTGTTCTCTAGATTCTTTTCTCTTTGGCTTGGCCTCTCTCTCTCTGTCTCTGTCTTTCTCTCTCTCTCTCTCTCTCATTGGAGGCTTTACTAAAATATCTATTGATCTTTTGATTTCTTTCCACAGTTAGAAGTGAAGTACTAAAAAGCTATTTGGAAGACTTGCATACTGAGCAGGGTTTGTTTACTGGGGCATCTCGCTGTAGAATGAGTAGGGAGTAAGCTAGCATCTTCTCGGAGGACCCCCGAATCTGACTACCTAGAGGGTTTCCTCTGGGGCTCTTCAGTTCCTCCACAAAAGAGTCCTTTAATCTCTTGCCTGGGAGTCACCCGGAGGGCTGCTTGCATTCAGGGAGCAAGGTGAGGTAATGAGTTGGGGGCGTCCCACTATTTAAGACATAGACTTTCACATAATGCCCCAGTTTCTAGCTCCATTTCCCCACTCTTTGCTGGTTCCTGGTGTCCCAAGTCTGGCACTCTTTGTTTTGATTTCTTTAGAGGAAGCCCCACTTGGGGAAGGGATCGGACAAAGAAGGATTATTACCTCGCTGCCTGGGCAGAGGAAGACCTTGGTGTCTAACTGTTTCATATACAGTTTTACAATCAACCCTCGGTACGTTAACACTTCCCGGGGACATGGCGCTTCCTGGTCTTGGACTTTGCTGGAGTCTATGGGATACATTGGACTGCTCCTCGCCAGCACCCTCTCTGTAAGCCCTACAGTTGACCCTCCTCTGCTCTGCTTAGTCTGCTATCACTCCTCTGTCACTTTCCATCTTCCGAGACTTGTTTTTTTTATTTTTTTAAACTTTTATTTATTACTAAGTGTGTTTTTCCAGGACCCATCAGCTCCAAGTCAAGTAGTTGTTTCAATCTAGTTGTGGAGGGCGCACTTCACACTGGCCCATGTGGGGATCGAACCGGCAACCCTGGTATTACGAGCATCGTGCTCTAACCAACTGAGCTAACTGGCCGCCCCCAAGGACTTGTTTTTATCTTTCCTTTCTCATTTTCCTTGTGTTTGTGGGCTTATGCCTATTTAATTCCTTTTCTGTTTTCTCAGTGGGTTTTCAGGAGAGATGTATGCTCAGTCTGCCATGTTTAATCAATGAAGTGGTCGCTACCCAGTTGCCCAGTCAAATGCCATAGCTTTTAACCACTCCCTCTCCTCCATCCTTGCTGTCTTTACCATGGTGTAGACCCTCATCATCTAGCACCCAGACTCTTGTTAAGTCTCCAAACTAGTCTCCTGCCTCCTGATTTTCCCACATTTCTTTTCTCCTTCTCATTGTCCACTGAATGATCTTTCCACAATAAAACTCTCATTATGTCTCTCTTACTTAGAAACCTTCACTGGAATCTAATGATATCTGTCTAAAGTTCAATACCCTGGGTGTGGGCTGCAAGGTTTTTTACAATCCTGCCCTGAGCTACCTTCCAGGCTGCTTTTCTCATGACAACCCATGCACTGTATGTTCTGCTACATCCAGACTGGTGCCCTAAATACCTCATGTTCTTTATTCTTTCCTGCCTTTGCATATGCGCTTCTCAACTTGCTTCACCTCCCCCTGCTCCATCTGGAAAATTCTGACTTACGGTTTAAAATCCCATTTCTGACCCATTGTTTTACCCTCTCTGAGAAGAATTCCCTGATTTCCTTGCCATGCAAGCATAACATTTGATTCATACAAGTAGTATCAATAATTATCACATTGTTTCATACATTCGGAATGCGTGTGTTTATACATTGGTCTTCAGGCTTATGTGTCTGTCTGTCTTAAGGAAAAGAAATATTAGTTTCATTCCTGTGCCCCCAGACTTGAGCTTCCTTTAGTCACAAACCATGTCTTTCCTCCTTGAATTCATCACAGTTTTTCCACACAGCACATGACACACAACAAAACTCAGTAAAGGCTCAATTGATGAACACTTGCACAAATACTGGCTAAAAAAGGGAAACATTGAACAGGAAAGTAGAATAGAAAGTGTTCAACTATTGTAAGAACCTAATCTCTGATAAACCAGATGCCATAAAATAATAAGAATCAAATCACTATTGAATAAATATTGTTGCGAGCAAATGGAGCCAAAAAATTAACTTGGGGCTGTATTTTATACCTTAGATAGCCATGAATTCTTTATTTATAACAGCTGTGCAAGAGAGATAGTTCTGACTATTGAAGACATCAGAGATAAAAAGAAATCTGATTAAATAGAAATAAAAAACATTTGCATAACAGTGTCACAGAAGGAAACAATTATTCTGACAAACATAACTGATAAAAGCATACCTTCCAAAGCATATTATTTTCAAAAACAGGAAGGTCAAAATCCAGATTCTACTAAAGAGAGGTCAGAAGAGATGAACATTCAGTTTATATTTGAAAAATCAATGCCCAGACTCATTCACTGTCCCTTCAATGAACTATTATTAGGTGTTAAATATTGTTAGTAGCTAAAAATAGCCAGCATTTATTAAGCATGTCCCATGTTCCTGGCACTGAGAAAAGCACTTAACACAGAGAGGCCTAAAGAAATTAAACACTTGCTCTGATTATAAAACAGTCAGAATTTGAACTCAGGTCTGTCTCATTTTTGAACCTGTGTTCTTAACCACCACACAAAGTGTATGCTGCTTGCTGTCAGTATGTCTTATGAACTAGGCCGTGATATTGATTAAATGAACACAAGCTAAACCACCTTTAAGATATCATTACATATCTGTCAAAATTTTAGGTAAAAAAATAGTACGTCTTTGGTAATCAGGTATGTGTACACATTGCTAGAAGTAACGTCAAGGTATTCATTCCGAATGGATCTGTCGATTAAAGATTTTCATCAAATTTTGAAGGTTTTTAGCTATTATTTTTCAAATTTTTTTTTCCTGCCCATTCCTTTCTTTTCGGCCGCAATGGGACTAACATTACATATTAGTCAACACACTTGATATTGTCCCCAAGGTCTCTGAGGCTCAGTTTCTTTGTCTTCCACCTATTCCTCTCTGTTCTTCATTTTGGATAATTTTTATTGATCTATCTGAAAGTTCCCTGATTCTTTCTTCTGCTATCTCAAATCTGCTGTTGAACCCATCTAATAATTTTTTTCATTTCTGTTATTGTGCTTTTTCAACTGTAGAATTTTCATCTGGTTCTTTTTTATAGTTTATATGTCTCTCTTGATATTCCGTATTTTGAAAGTCATTGTCGTATTGTGCTTAAATCACTGACATTGTGTTTTTATTTAATTATTTGAACACATTTCTTATACTAGCTTCTTTGAAGTCTTTGCTAAACCCAACGTGTGGGCCGACTCAGAGTCAGTTTCTTTTGATTGCTTTTTTCCCCTGAGCATGGGTCACAGTTTCCTATTTCTTTGCATGTCTTGTAATCTTGTAATTTTTGGTTGAAAACTAGACAATTTAGGTAACATATTGTGGTAACTCCTGATTTTTATGTATGTCTCTGTGTTTCCATTGGTTTGTTTTAGCAAATTGCCTGGATTTGAACTGTGGAATTGGTTTCCCCTGTGATGTATGGCTGCTGATGTCTTTACGCAGTTTTTTATTCTTATTTTTAATTTTTAGACCAGTTTCCTAAGGGGGGTTTCCTAGGGGGGGTTGACCCTGTGTTTGCATGGCCCACAAGGCTTCCACCCTCACCCAGTGTGTGGGGGTTGGGAAAAACAGTCAAAGTTGCAGCCAGCTCTCCAGTCTCCCTTGGCTTTTACTTTTTGCCAGTCTCTCTTAGGTCTCCCCAGGTAGGGACATCGTTTTCCAGTTAGCCATTGAACTGTGGGGAGCTATAGTTCTCCTATGGTTCTCTCATTTTTAGAATTTTTAGAATCTCCCCATTAAATTTCTGGTTGGTCCACTGCACCCCCTAGGTGGGTCTGCAACCTCAGGCTAGCAAAGCTGATGATTTTCCCCATTGAATTTTCTACTGTGCTTATCACATTTAGCTTATAAAGACACAACCCACAAGTTTGCCCCCTCTGGCAGCAAAACCCCCTCTGGCAGCAAAACTTCTGGTTTCTGACCAACTCCATGCTGGTAAGAACTAAGGCGGGATGGGAGCAGCCAGGCAAGGAGGCCACAGACGTTCACTGTTCTTACCCTGAGCTCCAACAGTTATTGAAAATAAACACTTCTTTTTTTTATTAGGGAAGGGGAACAGGACTTTATTGGGGAACAGTGTGTACTTCCAGGACTTTTTTCCAAGTCAAGTTGTTGTCCTTTCAATCTTAGTTGTGGGGGGTGCCGTTCAGCTTCAAGTTGTTGTCCTTTCAGTCTTGGTTGTGGAGGGTGCAGCTCAGCTCCAGGTCCAGTTGCTGTTACCAGTTGCTGGGGGCGCAGCCCATCATCCCTTGTGGGAGTCCAACCAGCAACCTTGTGGTTGAGAGGACACACTTCAACTAACTGAGCCATCCGGGAGCTCAGCGGCAGCTCCACTCAAGGTGCTGTGTTCAATCTTAGTTGCAGGGGGTGGAGCCCACCATCCCTTGTGGGACTCAAGGAGTTGAACCAGCAACCTTGTAGTTGAGAGCCCACTGGCCCATGTGGGAATAGAACCAGCAGCCTTCAGAGTTAGGAGCACAGAGCTCCAACTGCCTGAGCCAACGGGCTGGCCCAAGAAAAGGCTATTTTAATGGGTAACTGAATGTATAAAGTAGTGAACCATGTAGAGATGTGAAGAATAGACTGTTGAGGAATGAATGACTGTTGGGATACTCCCATTTTGGGGGGTTGGAAGGAGGAGGTAAGGCAGCAAAGGAGACTGAGAAGAAGTAGGTGGAAAACTAGGAGAGTGAGGCATCCTAGAAACCAAGAAAAGAAAGAGTTTCAATAAGCAGGAAGTGGTCATGTGTGTCAGATACTGTCTAAGAGACCAACAATGAAGACTGGGAGTTCACCACTGAGTTTGAAAAGATCAAGTCATTGGTACTTTGGGAAGAGAAGTTTTGGTGGAATTTTACAATCTAATGAGTGGGTTTAGGAAATAATGGGAAGTAGAGAAAGTATCATCAATTCTTTTGAGTTTTCCTATAAGGAGACAATGAAATAGGGCAATAACTAGGGAGCGACCAGGAGGTATATGTTTAGGTGGGAGAAATTACAATGTGGAGTATTTGTACATAGTGGGAATGATTCGGTAGAGAATAGAAAATTTTATGAGGCAAAAGTGAAGTCCTTGAGCAGAGGGACAAGGGGAGGGATGGGCCTTACATAAGAGCCGGAACTGTTCATCCACTGTACTAAGAAGGAAGGCAGAAGAGAGGGTTCAGATGCAAGTGGGTTGGTAGATTTGGTGATGAGAGATATGAAAGCTCTCCTTTGAGAGGAGAGTTTGTAAATGTGTTACATTAGAGAGCACGAGAGTGAGTTGACTAAGACCACAAAGGAGTTAATGGTTGATATAAGTGGAAGTCGTCTTTTAGGCTGAGTTACAAAATAGAAGAAGAGGAACTCATTGGTATTTGCTCATAAAAATAGAAGAAGAGGATTCGGTAACAAATTAATAAGCAAGGATTTGGCTCATTTATTTTTCAGATTTCTTCCCAAAGTCTAGACTCCAGGAACAAGATATCCAGAGAAGACCTACTTCTTTCTACGCCCACATGTGCAACCCCTGGGTCTCCCTGTTGGGGGTCAGTAACTTCATTTTGATCTCAATTGTTCTTGAAACATAATCAGGTGGAAACATGTGTGATCTCACAGTTGGGGTGGAGGGGAGGAGAGAGGAGAGTCTTAAGTAGGAGCAATGTGATTTAATTACCTTTTATATTAGAATTTAGATGAAACTACGTATGGTCCAACATTACATTTAATACACCACTTATTTTAATCAGTGGTTTACTTGTAAAATAATTAATCATCTCTGATAATCTCTGGGTCACTCAATTTCTAGGTTCACCAAACATAATTCATTCTAATTTGTTTCTTTTAGTGACGAGTAGGACAAGGAGCTAAGATAGAATATCAATTTATTGATAATTTTGATTAGAGGATACTTTCAGGAGCGTGTTTTCTCAAATATCTACTTAAGTGAGTTTTTTCTTGAATTGAGTGAACTGCAACTATTCAGACTTTTATAGTAATCAGAAGTTGATGAGAGGGACTATTGTGTCTTAAGTTACTAGCGCTATGACTTGCTTACTACGTGATAAACCGTTAGGTGACTTGCCCTTCCTACTCTTTTTCCACAGGCTCTCGGGTCCCTTCTCATCATGTTTGTGATCCAGTGGGTCTATACTCTAGTTAACCTAGGTGTTGCTGCCATTGTGTATTTCTATATTGGTCAAACCAGCCCAGGACTTCATCTTGGTAAGCAGCAAAGCCATTTTGCCACCTCATCCCTTCTTCTCTTTCAGCGTTCATTGAAGAAACATGTTTTGAGCACCTACTAACCGTCAACACTGACTCAGATATGAATCCCATTTTTACATAGCTTATAGTCTAGAAGGAAAAATATGACATGCACATAAATTATAACAAATAGAAAAATAACTTGTGAGATTTACAAGACATGTAGAAGTAAAATTAATGATGTAGCACAAGGGCCAGAAGGGAAGAAATGGAAATATACTGTTGTAAGTTTCTGATACTATATGTAAAATACTATAATATCACTTAAAGGTAGACTGTGATAAGTTAAAAATGTGTACTGTGAACCCTAAAGCAACCACCAAAATAAGAAGATTGGCTAATAAGCCAATAAAGGAGATAAAATTGAATTTAAAAATTCTCAAATCAAAATAAAGCAGAAAAAGATAATAAAGGACATAAGGGACAAACAAAACCCATAGGATGATGGTTTATATAAACCTAGCCATATCCATAATCAAACTAAATACAAATGGTCTAAATACTCCCAATTAAATGGTCTAAACACTGAGATTGTCAGTTGAGTAAAAAACACAATTCAACTATATGTTGCCTACAGAAACCTACTGTAAATATAAAGACAAATAAGTTAAAAGGATGGAAAATATATATCATGATAACATGAATCAAAACAAGACAGAGTTACTTTATTAACATCAGGTAAAACAGATTTCAGAGAAAAGAGTATTATCAAAGATAAAGAGGGCCATTTTAAAAAGTTAAAGAAAAAGAATCATCAAGAGGACATAATAAGCCTTGACATTTTGCATTTATAAATAGAGCTTTGTAATACATGAAACAAAACCTGATTGAGCTGAAACAAGAAATAGAAACATTCATAATTATAGTCAGAGATTTCAACACTTCTCTCTCAATAATTGATAAAACAAGTGGACATAAAATCAGTTAGGCTTTAAAATCAGTTAGGCATAAAATCAGTTAGGCTGTCAAACCTGGCTAAATTGACAATTATAAAACATTTCACCTAATAGCAGCAGAATATGCATTGTTATCAAGTATACATGAAGCACCATAATAGACCATATCCTAGGATATTAAAGAAGTCTCAATTAATTTAAGGTATTTAAGTCAATTCAAGAACAAAGCATGTTCTCTGACCAGAGGGAAAGTAAATTAGAGATAAATCAGAAAGATATCTGGAAAACTCCCAGATTTAATTTAGAATCTAAAGAAAACTAAATAACACTAAATGTCTAAGAACACTTAAAGAATGCTAAAATAACTAAAGAAACGAAATAACTTGTGATTCAAAGAAGAAATAAAAAGTGAAATTCAAAGTATTTTGAACTGAATGAAATGAAAATATAACATCAAAATTGTGGGATGCAACTAACTGAGTACTTAGAAGGAAATTTATAGCATCAAATGCTTATATTGGAAAATAAGAAAGGTCAGAAATCAATGACCTCATCTTCCAACTTAAGAACTTAGAGAAAGAAGAGCAAATTAAATCGAAATAAGGAAGATGGGGAAATAATAAAGACCAAAGTAGAAAGCAATAAAGTATATATATTTAAAAAAAGGAATGCCAATGAAATAAAAAGCTGGTT